>NC_137215.1:29383825-29718825 GCF_949987685.1 Ammodytes marinus | reverse complement strand
TAGAAGATAGAAAGTTAGAAGACAACATAACATGCACGGTGTCTCCGCAGCACCATCACTGTGATCAGCGGAGAGTGTCGTGCAGGGCTCAAATATAACACTCGCCAATTTAGTCTAGTCTATTAGTAAGTTATTGATACCATGCAACCGCCGCGCCACTTTGTCTGGGGAAAGATTTGTGCTCTGCCGGTTTTTCCAGCAAAATAAACGTGTGTAGCTTCTATATGCCAGGGACACGGCTCTCTACATTAAAAAACACTATCCATAGTTCGCAGCGGTTAAGTTACTGTTCAACAAAAGGAGCATTAAGGCTACGGCTTCACAGTAAAAGCATGTCACTGGCTAAACATTAATAGCATTTCACTGGACAAACGTGAGTTGACTTTTATTTTGAAGTACGCCTAACAGGAAAGATAGCCGCTCACAAAGCCCCTTCACTACCAGCATGTCTTCTGTTTTCACGAGTTCAATGGGTGAAATAAGAGGACAGAAAGCTTGTCATTTACAATACTTGTAACCCCAAGCTTACACCAACCGCTTTATGAACGTTAGTGGCATTAATTTTCGGTTACAGTAAGGTTTTATGCATCAAATTGTACCGGAAAAGCTATCTACTACTACCTTGTACCGCCAACTGCTGGCATGGCATGCTTACTACAGCGATTTCGTCCCGTTTCCTCTGAAAACATGTGTACGAGTGAAGATGTCAGATAAATTGTGTCTGAACGGGGGGTTTTTTTTAAACCAAAAACAGGAAAACTGTCACGTTTTCACCGTGAGAACAGGGCCTAATGCTGTTCATTTTTGCACCCTATCCCTAATGAGTCAAAGCACTTCCTGGATCTCTTTGATCAAATCTATCAAACATAAATGACATTATCAAGGTGAGACACGGCATGGAGAAACATCGTTTATTTCAAGCTCTGGTCAATGTAGAGATTTTTGTCCATCTTGCTTCCATAACATGTCTTCTTTTAACACTACATTTATAAATAAAAGGTAAAAAATGTACTTTGAGGTGTTTGTTTGACTAACCTTTTCTTTTTGTGTCTGTATATTTCTCCTAAACAACCATCCCAACATTGTTTGTTTTTTCAATACTCTGAAGCAAAACTCTCAATTTATAAAGCACTAACATCAACTACACTTTCCATAATCATTTTTAACACTATTCTGGAGCTTATTACTGTCAAATGTATGCTGATGACACTGTTATCCATGTGTCCAGTAAAACACCAAGTTTAGCAGGTGAGCACCTGACACAAGCATTACTCAGCATTTCAAAATGGCTTGAGCTGTCTCAGTTGACCATGTGAAGAAAACCGTCTCTATGTGCTTCTCCATCCGTAATAGACCTGTCACTGATGTTTTTGAGGTACGGATCAAAAATGAATTAATTGAATCAGTAAATGAAGTAAAATATCTGGGCATCATCCTGGATAAGAATTTAAAAACGAGCCTCCATCAATGGTGATTGTCTTGTTCCAATGCACAAGACATCTTTCGGTCAGTCTGTTTTCTCTGCAAAGGGGACAAAACTGTGGAACCTCTTGCCCACTAGTCTAAAACTAGAGACTAATAGCAACACTTTTAACAGAGAACTTAAACAACGGCTCAAATCAAATCAACAGTGCTCACACAAATAATTTACAACTGGTTTATTGTTTGATCATGCTGCCTTTGTTTTACTCTACGTAGCCTATATATATATTTGACTCATTATATTGCTGCTCTGTACTCTATTGTATACTGCATTTTTAATCTTTTAATTATCATTGTTTTATCAGTATTTGATCTTGTTTCTGTTTTGTTTAGTTTATTTTGTTGTTTTAAAAAAAGCCTCCTGTGGACAAGTGTTGTAAACTAGCATTTATGCTAACACACTGTAAACAATGCATCTGGTTTGTCCAATGACATTGTCATGTCCATGTCCAAATAAAATCTACTGTACTATTACAGAAGGATTTGTTCATATGTTGTTAATATTCTGATCTTGACTTTATGATAGGGGAGAACGGGGTAATCTGGGACACTTTTTACATTTGCTCCCTTCTAAGTGAGCTAAAATGATTTATCACTGAAATTTACACATTTCCCATTAATTCAGGATGTTTCCTAGAAATGGGCATTAGCAGAATTTATTCAAGACAAAGGGCAGTGAAAATATGATTGTTTAAAAAAAAATTGTCATGTGTCTCACTTTACCCCAGCTGTGGGGTAAACTGAGACAGACCAGAAAAATCAAGGAGGTAAACTGATCCACTTACTTTTCCACTCTGAAACTACCATAACAACACAAATTGTAACAGTTAGAATCCTGACAGCTAGCTTGAAAACCAAATATTCCAAAACTAATGTCGGACTAGTAACAGAATCATGGGGTTTGGTCAATTAAGCAAAACATTGTTCTAAACACTTGAAAGTAACTCTTATCAAATACAACATATAATTCATATTCAATAATTAACATTCAAATGACAGATAGAACCAGTTAGATTAAAACACAGTCTGGGGGTCAGAACACAGGACCCTTAGAGCCAGCTAGTGTCTGGGGGTCAGAGCAAAAGACAATCAGAACCAGCTAGAACAGCCTGGAACTCAGAACACAGGACTAGACCCAGCTGTCTTTTTCTTTATCTTTTGAGTCTTTTTTTTCTGCATTTGTTTTATTGGGATCATTAATTGAATAAAGACATATTTCTACAGAGTCTATTGATGTTAATGGTCACTCTCATACATATGTGCCAAACCATGCCCTTGCTGACACCCCTTCAACCGTCAAACCCCACCTCCAGCCCACATTGTCTTTTCAAATCAGTCTCCTTGCTACCTAAAATATAATGGATTCATTAAAAGAGGGTAGAGACACTGTCTCACTTTACCCCACAGCATTTGTTTCACTTTACCCCACTGCCACAGTTTGAGAAAAAACTACCTCTCTCAGCAATTCAGGCTAATCTTCAGTTATCATCATCACATGGTTTCATATGTTGGTAGTGATTAGGCACAACAATCGATTAAGTTGACAGCAAGAAAATGTACTTTTACATGCAAAAAAGACATTTCTGTGAAAAAAAAAACATGCTTACAACATCACCATGAGGTCCTCTCTTTCATGGCCAAGGGGGAATGAGAGGGGCTTGAAAACATATATCTCACATGACCAAAAATGTGTTCCGTGTCCTAGATACAGGGTGTGTCTCATATTACCCGATGTCTCACATTCCCCTGTCCTCCCCTACATATTATTCTTAAAAACATGCATGAGTAAAATGCATTTTTGTGTGTGTGTGTGTGTGTGTGTGTGTGTGTGTGTGTGTGTGTGTGTGTGTGTGTGTGTGTGTGTGTGTGTGTGTGTGTGTGTGTGTGTGTGTGTGTGTGTGTGTGTGTGCTTGATGACGGATAAACTATGGTAGAGTCAGGCAACTTAAGCAGCTGGTTATTGTAATGGTTAGCGTGTCTGTGACGGAATGAAAGCTACTTCCTTCACTGGAGGGTAAATCATTGTGGATGTCATTTGTAGTTGTACAGGGCTGGATACCTTCCTGTCCATTACTCCTTATGTAGCATGGGTTACCTCCTTCCTCAAACACATCCTCACTGTCCAATTCCACTGCTCCACAAAGTCCATTTATTTTTCCCTTTTACTTTATTTTTTTACTTTGATAAGACAGTTTGGAGAGACAGAGATGACATAGGGCAGAGAGGGGAATGACGTGCAGAGAAGTGACCACGGTGTGCTGCAACGAGGACTGAGCCTCATGGGGGCGCTCTAACCACTACACCACAAGTGCCCTCCCCCCTCCCCCCCATTCGTTTTCCACTGAAGTAATCTCAGTTTAGCCTTAAAGCCTAAAAAATGCATACAAAAAACTATCTGGGTCTATAACAGACGATAGGGGGCTTGGCTGGACAACTGCAACGAGTGGCATGTTACACACACAACTAGACTAAATTCCTAAAATTAGGAAACCAAACATGAAGGGTGAGACTTTGAATGTTGACCAATATGGAGGAGCACAAGATAACAATATCTAAGAATACGTGTTGTTCAGTGCAAGTTTATTTGACTTACTTGATACAGACCCACTAGGGCATCACTAAACAAGATATAACACTCCTCAGTGAGGGGTCTGGAGGGGCCTAATCTCTTGTTATTGGACCCTCTGTTGATGTGCTGTTGGGCTATTCAGTCATCCATGGGACAGCAACTCAGCCTAGAATCATCTGAAGCCTCTGCCCCAAGAGTCCTTGTGTTTTGAAGATTGCTATCCAAATCAAGCCTCAAAATCATCTTTGGAAAAATCTGTGCCTACAAAGTGGCCCTTTGAAATCAGGCCTTTTTTCATCAAGTCCCGGCTATGCCCTGCTTATCTCTGTCTGCTGTTACATGAACATGATGTTGACTTCCACTCTTGTTGTTATCCGAACATCCATTGTTTCCCAGGTGTGGATTGCACCCTATCAGGAAGTGTAACTCACTGATAGTAGCCATTGATCTGTCCAGACAAAATATTAGTGCGTCAAAGTATGACCACTCCCTATTTGATAAGATAAGTCTCTATGGACCACGCTGTCCTTTTAGCTGCAGTGAGTACCTCGCTGCTAGAGAATGCCTGTTGTCAAAATCACTTCTTTGTCAAAATCAGCTAATCTCGCCCTCGCGATACTATACCTGTCTGTGCTTTGTGCGCGCTGAAAAAGAATCTGGTGCTAATACAGAGCC
Source organism: Ammodytes marinus (assembly GCF_949987685.1). Lineage (NCBI taxonomy): Eukaryota > Metazoa > Chordata > Actinopteri > Uranoscopiformes > Ammodytidae > Ammodytes > Ammodytes marinus. The sequence continues at coordinate 29,714,099 of NC_137215.1, read as the reverse complement.
ATAGGCTAACCTGGTATGTAAACAAAGTGCCAACTGTAGCAACTTGCCCGTTTACAGAGCCTAGGCAGTGTATCACAACTGTTATTTCTTCTCGAGCACAGGCAGCAGATCGTGAAGGGATATTTACTGATTTTGACGAAAGGTGATTTTGACAATAATCGTTCTCCAGAATCACTGACTCAACCTTTAATTAAGTGCTCTTAATCAACATATTGAGTGCAGTGCTAAAGCAATTTCAAAGAATGACCCAGTTCAAAAAGTGGTACAAAAGGAAGAAGGGCTTTGAAGCAGTCTCACAGATGATGTATCTGTTTGTTTACATTATTTATTTTCTATTTTAGATATTAACATCATGAAGGCTAAATGTGAATGTGTTTCTTTTTCTTGTTTTGGCGTGGGTATAGCCTACATTTGAATTTATGTAGCAACTAAATAATGTTTCAAGATAGTTTTGGATAATAAATATGAAGCCAACTGATGATTATTCATTACTGTATAGTGGAGAAGGGCTAGGATTAAATAAGTTCATGATTCTTCATATTTCTTCTCGGACATGTTAATTCCTTTCATTTCTTTTGTTTTTGTCTCTTTTTTTTCTTTTTACCTCTTATTGCATTATTTTCACATGTTCGAAATAAAGCCTCCCTTCATTCACAGCAGCATATGGGTAGTGGTTCAGAATGCTTCTTCTTTATTGACTTATTCTGTGTTCTAAACCAGCTGTATTCAGTGGGTTATCCAGACATGGCCCTGAAAAAATGTACATTGTTGTTGAATTTTGGCTAAACAAATAAATAAAACAAGAGTTGATTGGCTGCACTCCACACCTGGATAGTCCAAATGCTAAAGATTAGCTTTTATAATAGTGTTGGTAAACCAGTTTAAATATTTCAGTTTGTTTGGTTTCTTTGACAATATTCATGATCTCTGTACAGTGGAGAGGCGCTCAACAGGCTCCTGTCTCACCGCTGGTCTCACAGACCTAACTTTTCCTCTTTTGTGTTGACAGCTCTCAGCTGCTCCTCCTGACGTCTTCACGCACCGCAGGGCTTTTCTGTACTCCAGCGCGCGCTGACTCATTTACCTATTATAATATTTGGCACCTGGTGAAGAGCGAAGATCTATTATTTGCTTGTGTTATTGTGTTATTGTGTGTGTGTGTGTGTGTGTGTGTGTGTGTGTGTGTGTGTGTGTGTGTGTGTGTGTGTGTGTGTGTGTGTGTGTGTGTGTGTGTGTGTGTGTGTGTGTGTGTGTGTGAGAGAGAGAGAGAGAGGGAGAGAGAGAGAGAGAGAGAGAGCTCGGTATGTGCGCCTCATTTTTAGCTCTGGTCTGGAGCGGGTTGGGTGTCTGGAGCTGGGCTGAGAGCGCACCACACTGTCTGGTCTGACTGTGTGTTTGGTGGGATTTCTCTCCTCTTGTCCGGACCGAGGGCAGCTGATCTGAGGTCGGTGTGAGCTGGTGGAGGTGTGGAGGAGGAGATGGTTCCTCCAACAGGATGGACCGGAGGAAAGAAGCTGTGCTGCGCGGGTTGTGCTGTGTGCTACTGGCCCTGTGTGTGTCTGCGGAGGTAAGCGCGCGGCGGCCGGTGGGCCACACATTCCCAGCCTATATAAAGATGATGTTTACGGGTTGTCATTTAGTCCAGAACAGACTTTGTCACGGAGAAGAACTGCGTGTGTGTGTGCGCACATTAGATATGGCTCCGTAGAACTGTTAACACGGCATTCTATGGCATTTCCAGAAATGTTCTAGGAAGTTTCCTTTAAAACATTTTGAAATAGACACTTCTAGGGAGACAGCAACCGGAGGTAGTTTGAGTTGAGGGAAGTGTATGAGCAGTTTTTACTTTCACAATTATTGAACATTAGATTATAAGAATATATAAACATAAGTTATATGGATACCATGTGCATTTTGGTGCATGTTGACACTTCTCAGCTGGGCTGCAGATAAAGACTTAGTCAAGACTAAGACTGCACGTGCTATTACTCTGTGCTCTGCAGGGAACTTCAGAAGAAGTTAGTGGTATATCAGTTAAAGGTGGAGTCAGCAATTCTGGACACCGTTTGTTGTCAAAATAACTTTTAATCAAAATCAGTTACGGTAATATCTCCTCACGATTTGCTACCTATCCATAGGATACTAGGCCTACCGTGTGTACACTGGAAAATCCCTTGATAATACACAACCTAGGCTCTATATATGGGCATGTTGCTAGCTCCGATGGGCCCCCTTTGTTTACATACCCGCTTACAGAGCCTAGGCTGTGTTTAAACACCAGATTTGTTTTTAGCGCACACACAGTAGGCCTAGGCTTATGGACAGGTAGCGGATCATGAGGAGATAATCACTGATTTTGACTACTAAACACTTGTTGCACTGAAAGCTGTGACCCATCAGAATGTGTGACCTAGAGGGCGCTGTTCAAATGATTTCAAGACTCATTAACCAAGTCTCACAGTGAAATGTTCAATAACTCCGTTGGTTCGCAGCTCAAAACGCAGTACATTTTAAAAACAGCCCTACAATTGTGAGATTATTACAATTGTTTCTTACAATTTAAAATATTGCACTGTGGGCCAATATATTTGTTATGGAACACATTTCACTGTGAGACTGTGTTGCCAATTTTGAGAACTACTAGGCCCTACGTTTTGCGCTGTTGGCCAAGATTATTACGTAACCTATATTTTTCTATGATTATGTTGATCAATAATAACAGCACCTCGTGGGGTCACACATACTGATGGGCCACAACCTTCGGTGCAACACCTGTTAACCAATACTCATAGATCCATTTCAGTGCTCCATCTCATTTGTAGTTTTTTTCTTTTAAGAGACAGAATTTAACAATACTGATGACGTCTATCGTGCACACGTAGGCCTAGTGTAAAAATGGATTTAGCCCTTGTGTGGGAACCAGAAGTGGGCGTTAATACTTTTATATACTATCTGGTTAATACGAGCAGAGCTAGAGTTTTTCAGCAGAGATCAAAGAAAGCTGCAGGCAGGGAAGAGGACGCCTGTAACACTAACCCTTACCCTTCTCTCCATATCTCTGTGCTCTGTTAAGATTGATACGGGCTTAAGCATGCTCAGATAACAATGTCTTGGGGAGCTTTTAACACACATAATAAAAAACAGTATCTGATGATGTAATCTGTCTCAAGTCCAGATTGTTTGTCCCCAGAGGGGCAGTAGTGCAGCAGTAGGCTTCAACGCAGTAATAACATACAGGACAATAAATACAACATGTTATAAAATCTGTACACAGAGTACAGACAGGTAGTGGATTAGGAAAACTAGCATTCTCCAGAATCACTGACTCCACCTTTAACTTTTCTTGTTTGTGGGCCTTCTGGTGTCTGGGCAGATTGTGCCAGACACGCCCACTATGTTTTTATCAGAATGGTGAATGCAGCATGTGACGGGAAAAGTAACTTTATTGCCACGCTACTACTAAAAAAGTTGACCTACTGACAGCTCCTTTGGGCTCATACATTCCATGCCATACTGCATACTTGTGTCAATCAATAATTTCTTAAGAACTGATTGTCCATGCAATCAACCTTTCTGTGGTAGCCTTATTAATGCTTTCATCCAAAATGCTCCAGGGGCGCTGTACTATGGCCGACCCTGCGCTCTGACCCCCTCCGGAGTGTGGGAACTTGAGAAGGGATATTCGAAAAATGAATTTCTATGTGCCTTGTGTAAATTGATTAATTAAGAAACTTAACTTAATCTTGAATTGTTCACACCTGAAGGCTCAACTCTCCTAGGCCATCTGCAGCGTGTGTGCCCCACTCACTGCCTAACCAAACTGGCTCATGTCAGTTGTATAGAACATGTACATAAAGGTAATCCTCATCACATTAGCCCATGGGTCTTTATTACTTGGGATAGGAGTTGTGTCTGTGGCATGGACAGTAAACAGTGTAACAGCCTAAAGATCTCCTCTGCATTCTGCTTGTGAATCTTGAATTCAAACTTTATTTATTTATTATTTATTATTATTCTTCTTTCGGACAATTCCACACAATACACAATTATCTCTTTCACATCATACATCTTAATTTGTGTTGTCCGAAGGGTGATGGAAGAAGCCTAAGGCTTATCGAGTCCCGCCCCCAAACTCTACACAATGTTCCATGATGTTGTGTTTCTCACACAGGTCATTGCAGATGGATCCTTGAACATTGTTCAGAGTGCAGGTAAGGGCCAACTTCCAATTCTCATTCATATCTGTGTGTGTTCTGAGGGAATGTGGAAAGCCATGTTAACCTGACTGGAATGTGTTTTCTCATCATTTGTGTCAAATCAGACTTGGCAGCAGCACACATGTATTCCAATGAGCAGACATGTAGAGCTTTACATCTGACCTACTGTAGCTGTTTGTTGTTACCAGTCAACAGTACAACTTCAGTTCCCTTATACTCTAAATTCTAATTATACTAAATGTCCCTTTTGGATGTTGGAGTCTGTGATTAAAAAAAGTACTTTGGTCAATAGGAATATAAGACCTTGTCACTATTTGTTCCAAGGTTAGGGGTTTTTACACTATTGCTTGACACTGACCAAGCCTTCTTTTATAATCCAAGAAATGCAACAGAGTGAAATACTCAAACGATCATATCAAAATCAAGGTATGGTTGAAACCAAAAGTATGGTAACTATGTGTGTATGTGTGAATTATCTCTATTCCCACTATGATGAGTGTTTTTTGGAGTATACATAGCAGGGTGATTTATTTATTTTCTGCTTTAGTAGATTGACTTAACATCTGTTTGTTCTTCAGCCTTTACCTGTGGGTTTGAGTGAAAACGTTTAGCCCTGATACAATGCAGCAAGACACGTCCAAGCTATAAAGGATTGTCTTGAAAAACACCAGAGTTTATAATGCCCACAGGAGTGTCTCAGACAGTCCAGACCTCAAACCAATCCAGAATCTTGAAATGCTTTGCACGCAGTATGCTATAACACATTCTTTTGGTCTTTTGGTCTGGTTCTCCCAGTCTTTCCCCCTGTGGCATTATACAATTTCCCCTGCACAAAGCCAGCTCAATAAAACGCTGCTGTTCCCAGTCTGGGGTGGAGGAATGTGACTGGTCCCGACCATCATCCAACACCTAATGGATGGAGACCGTGCCCCTCTAGGGGCTACATCTATTACACTTGACGAATTTACACTATGAATTTACATCGTCGGATCCGATTGGTCGAATCATGCCTATAGTTGACTAATTGTGGAGTAATTACTCTTTCTCTCTATCTCTCTCCGTCTCTCTTTCTCTACCTAGATCCATATTCTAATTTTTGACATTGGCCTCCATCACACCAGACAAAGGGGCTGAAAACGACCAATTAATTTGACTTCTTGACTTGACATAAGAATCGATTCTATTGCAACTAAGTCTAGTGATTTATTGACACACACTAACTATAATAGGCTGGTAGTTCCATGCCACAATGGGCGTTGTATCATGATTTATTGGGAGAAACCAAACAATCCCCACCCCCATATAGCCAGGTAGAATGATCCTTGTTTCATTGCCACATTTTGCCACTATTCGACTGTGAGATGTGACATGCGGGCTCCTTCCAGCGAATCGTCCAATAATCGACCTATTCAGCTATCCTAATTGCAATCATTTATTTTGGATTTTAGATTTTGTGATAATATGACTTTGTCCATATAAGTCTTTTCTTCCTCTTCTGTAAATCAGTTAAGATCCACATTGTCTGGACTTCGTGAAGTTTAATTTTTTTTCAATGCATTCAAAGTGAGCTTGATTCATATAGGCACTAACTCGGCAATACATGCATCAAGACCAAAGTAATGGTCAAAGGTCGAGAGGTTTTACATGATGCCTGTGTTCTGTAAACTCTGTTCACGTGTATCCAGCCTTGTTTGTAAGTTGTCTGTCTTTTAAATGGACCTCGAGACTCTTCAATGAAGCTGACTGATTGACTACACCATCCATGCCATATATACTAACATCACTTAACCTATAAGCAGACAGTCTGATCTGGCCAACAGTGTAGCCTTTATGCTCCCTTTGTCTGTTGTTCTAACTCTCTCCCCTCCTGTCATGGCCTGTCTGTACACTATAAAGCGGTGTGGTTGACTCTTCTACCCCCACCCACCACCACTACCAACACACTGTGGATCCATCCTAGGCCTACATAGCACAGTCACAGTTAAAGCAGTGGAGTCCATGCAGATTAGCTGACTTTCATGCTTCATGCTTTTTGGCAACTTGGCTCCACCGCTAGAACAAAGCCCCATCCTGACTCCATACCTGCCATAACCTGAAAAATGTATGGGGTTGGGACTGTTTAGTATGTTATACTTGGAAAACCGTGTTGGCAAGAATCAACACATGTCAATGTTACGTACACATAGCAGTTTTACAGATTAGTTTTGCAGAGCCTCTGGTTGCCCTTTAAGGGTGTATTCACACATGCTGTGTTTAGTTCGGTTGAAACGAACTCAGGTGCACTTCCACCTTCGGTGCGCATCTTTCAGACAGGTGTGAATACAGCAATCGCACTCGGGGGCGGACCAAACAAACGCTCCGAGACCCAGCTGAAGAGGTAGTCTCGATGCGCTTCAAAACGCACTCTGCTGCAGTTCGTTTGTGGTGTGAATTTGGCCGGACTCGATCCGACCCAATTGCAGGAAGCACTGCGCCTTTTCTTTCTTTTCTTTTTTAATAAATCGCCATCAGCTTCACATTATGGGAAAGTGTTGTTGTCGCCATTGTTAGGAAGATTAGTTGTGGTTTGACCGGGAGCCCCGAGCGAAAATATTACATTTGATAATGATGCGTGCGGATCAGCGATCAGATGGAGAGGAGCGTCTCCCGTAGCCTACAGTGCCAACAGGTTCACGCTGCGCTTTGCATGAAGTGTGTGTTTTTATTGTTCTTCCCAACGGGACCGTCAATACTGTCCCCGTGTCAGTTTGGTGCTGAACTGCGCCGAACTGACACCCAGCTGATACACAGCTTAATCAGCTGTGTTTCAGTTTGAGCCTATTCTTCACGCGAGTCGCGCGTCCAGCAGCAAAAATACAGTAAAAATTATGTTTCACATCGTAGGCTAGAAGCCACATAACGTGGCATTGTCATAGGGCTACATATTATAAACATATGAAACAACAATAATTTGATTTTTTTCTTCTTTATTTATAGGCTAGATGTAGGCATTTTTATTATTTTTAACTCCATATTATATCAATGATAAATGCACAGTTTTTACTTCGTTCTTCCTGCTTCTCTCCACCCCAGAATGTCTGTCCAATGAATGAATGACCTTAGATCACGTGTGGTTTTGCTTCGTAATGCTGGTTCACTTGCAAAAGGGGCAATATGAAAGTGGACCACACCAAACAAAAAAATCCAAATTCTATTTGGTCTGGACCAAAGCAAGTGAACTAACGGACTTTCCATGTGTGAATACACCCTAAGTGTCTTCCCTGCATGTCAGCCCACAGCATTGTCTTGTTAAAAGCAGCACCATCTGCTTCCCAGCTGAATGGTTTTGCATACCATACCACCATGTGCTGCTCCAGGTTAATAGAGACTTGTGTTAACCAATCGCTACAGGATCCCAGGACGCTCTAACCACTACTCCACGAGCGCCCCTCTCTTATATGTTTTCTTAAAGGTGTGAGCGGAATGGTTCTTTTAGCTAACTTCCTGTCAATGACTGCAGTTAGCAGTCCCCTCGCTCGTCCCCATGTCACCACATTAATGCACTGCGGTCTTCAAGCAGCAAGTTATCTAGCATCATCTCAGATCCGTAAGTGTGATAAAACATGATAAAAACCATCAAAACAGACATTACATAGGATTTTTACCTGCTCTGTCATTGGCACATTAACATTCACCCCTCTGTCGCTTTCAGCGCGTGCACGTTGTAGCGTTCTCTCTTTTGATTGGATATGAAGTTGTGGGATCCCAGAAAAGTTTGCCAATAACATGCAGATTGGGTGACTGAAAGACCTGTGTTATGAAGCGTGCACACTATATAAGTGATCACTGTATGAATATAGAGTGATTTAACACGTATATTAACATAAATATATCGCTTACTTCACCTTTAAATGTATTTTGTGCAAAGTAGAGTATGTTGTGTATGGATATTGGACCGGAAGCTGTGGATGAAATGTCTTCTGTATTGTGTCATGTAATTCTGTGTATTCTGCGCCTCTTAGGGGCATGCCACGTTAATGAAAAATCATTCACCATTCATTCAAACCCTGTTCCATATGTGTCGTCAGTGATGCAAATGAATGTTTTTGGTTAGGGAAGTTTTGAGGATTACCTCTCTGACCAACCACATGCCCATTTCAGCGACACAGACAATGTGTGCATTAACAATTAATATGGCAGCTGATAATGATGCATGTTTAACCACCTTCCTTACCGTTAGGTTACAATGTATCATATGTTAAAAAACTGCTCACATGTTATAAAGGTGGCTAAAACAAAACCCTTTGGGAGGGAGAAGGAAACATCCAACGTCATCAAAGAAAGAAAGAGCACTATGTAGTCTAATGCAATGCTTTTATTTTACACTTGAGTTTCTAATAGAGTTTTTCTTTTTCTTTTTTTACAATATTTACACTAGTGAATTAGTGAAATACATCAACACAAGTAGAAGGGCAAAAGGACGCACAGGTGGAGCCGAATCAAAGTTTTCTGTTGTTTACTCACTGAAGGGAATTGTCTGACTCTCCAGGCAGACAGAGAGACCATAAAGAGCTGCGAGATGCATTAACAATGGGCTTTTTAAAAGAAGAAATCCTGTTTCCAGGGCACAGTGGGAGGTTTTTATAGTGAACATGCACTAAACTAAAGCATGACACATAACATGTTTAGAGTAGCAGATGAGTCAGATGAACACAGATACACACTGTACGTCCAGTGAAGGAAGTAGCTTTCATCCCGTCACAGACAAGCTAACCTTCATGTTCTCATTACCCACAACCCAACCGTTCCCTTACTAGCTGCTTAAGCTGCCTAACTCTACCATAGTGTATCCGTCATAAAGAACACACACACACACACACACACACACACACACACACACACACACACACACACGTAGGTAGAAAACGCAGAAAATGGAGCCTGATCCAAAACGTTTATACAGACAGACACAGGGATTTATTAAATCCTTTGCACATCGGACGCAATGCATGAAACATGAACAATTCTGAAGTTAATTTTTATTTTTATTTGCATATTCACATGAAGTGTAATGTTGTAGATGCATTCAAAGCCAAATATTGCTCTGAACCAAAGTGTTGGACTGACAAAAACAACTAAAGTCAGTTCATGTTTAATTGAGAGATTGGTTTGTAAAAAACTGTGTTGTGTATTTGACCCAAACAAAGAAATAGTCGTGCATTTGATTAAATAATGTGATTTAGCTAATAAAGGCTGACTGACTGACTGAAGTGTGATCTGTTTCTGCAGCTCCACTCTCCTGTTCAGAGGGCTTCACAGAGTTGGACTACTATAATGGCTCAGTTTCCCACACGGACTCTGGCTCCCCCTGTCTTAAGTGGACCGACTTCCCAGACTACACAAAGCAGTACCCAAGCCGGGGCCTGGGGGACCACAGCTTCTGCCGGAACCCGGACAGAGAGGCCAACCCCTGGTGCTTCTTCAGGCAGAGCTCCGGGGCCATCAGCTGGGCCTACTGCGACTGCCATCAGGGTAAGATGGATGGGTGAATGGATGGATGGATGGATGGATGGATGGATGGATGGATGGATGGATGGATGGATGGATGGATGGATGGATGGATGGATGGATGGGTGTGTGGATGGATGGATGGATGGATGGATTGATGGATGGATGAATGGTTGGATGGATGGATGGATGGATAAGTGGATGGATGGATGTATTGATGGGTGGATGGACAGATGGATGGATGGATGGATGGATGGATGGATGGATGGATGGATGGATGGATGGATGGATGGATGGATGGATGGATGGATGGATGGACAGGTGGATGGTTGGATGTATTGATGGATGGATGGATGGATGGATGGATGGATGGATGGATGGATGGATGGATAGGTGGATGGTTGGATAGGAGGATGGATGGATGGGTGGTTGGATGGATGGATGGATGGATGGATGGATGGGTGGATGGATGCATGGATGCGTGGATGGATGGAAGGATTGAAGGGTGGGTGGATGGATGGATGGATGGATGGATGGATGGATGGATGGATGGATGGATGGATGGATGTGTGGATGGATGGATGGATGGATGGATGGATTGATGGATGGATGGATGGATGAATGGTTGGATGGATGGATGGATGGATAGGTGGATGGATGGATGTATTGATGGGTGGATGGACGGATGGATGGATGGACAGGTGGATGGTTGGATGTATTGATGGATGGATGGATGGATGGATGGATGGATGGATGGATGGATGAATGGATGGATGGATGGATGGGTGGATGGTTGGATAGGAGGATGGATGGATGGGTGGTTGGATGGATGGATGGATGGATGGATGGATGGATGGATGGATGGATGGGTGGATGGATGCATGGATTGAAGGATTGAAGGATTGAAGGGTGGATGGATGCATGGATGCGTGGATGGATGGATGGATGGATATATGGATGGATGGATGGATGGATGGATATATGGATGGATGGATGGATGGATGGATGGATGGATGGATGGATGGATGGATGGATTGAAGGGTGGATGGATGGATGGATGGATGGATGGATGGATGGATGGATGGATGGATGGATGGATGGATGGATGGATGGATGGATGGATGGATTGAACGGTGGATGGATGGATGGATGGATGGATGGATGGATGGATGGATGGATGGATTGAAGGATTGAAGGGTGGATGGATGTGTGGGTTGATGGACTGATGGATGAATGGTTGGATGGAACAATGTTTTGTAACTCTTATTTGCACCGCTATGAATACTCCTGAAATGTTTTCCTGGAACTGTGTACAATGAGAGCAAACAAAAAGAGTTACATTCTATGAATGTGTACACATACTTGGCCAACAAAGCTGATTCTGATTCAATCTACCTCTGTGAACAGAGTCATTGCAGCCAGTGCTTAATTAACTCATTAATAAAAGCTACCCAACTAAAAGAGTTTCTTGATTTATTGTTTTCCAGGTATTGCAGCATGGTTCAACTTAGCTTTTCTTCCTCCCGTGTCATTGGCAGGTGCAGCCAGATTAGTGGGGGGCTCTTCAGCCAACAGTGGGCGTCTGGAGGTCTACCTGAACAGCCGGTGGGGGGCCGTATGTGACACGCTCTGGACCGACCGCGATGCCAGCGTCATATGCAGACAGCTGGGACTGGGGTGAGGGCATGACACACAGAACCAGACATGTGTCTAGTCACAATACACATGTGGAGACAAACTAGTGTTTTGAGCAGCCACCAATTGACTGCTAACAAAACTAGCTGCCCTTCTTCAGTGTTATATCTTCCTGGACTGTATGTGGAATATGATTGGTTAAGAAATGTTCAACTTTGTTTGTACTGCAGTTGTTCAACAAATGGGCTTAGTTTTCCTATTATACTGTATCTGTTTGTGTACTGGCAAGTTTTTCATTTACAATGATTTGGAAGCTTGCAGACAACGGACTCTGATTTGCCTATACTGCTGAATATAATGAGTGACCTGATCCAGAGGGGTGTACTACATAGTGGTTTTAGAGCCAGAGTTTTCATCGTCACATGTCTTTGTGCCAGTCTTCCACTAAACTTAACTAGTTGGGACTCATTTATGTCAGCGATTGGTGGCAGGTATGCAAACTGCATGCAGCTAAAACTAAAGCTTTGTAAATAGTGCTGCACAGTAGACTTCACATCTATCAGAAATATTCACAGACAGAATAGATTTTGAAATTGATTATTCCATTGGTATTCATGATAGATATATAGATATTCAATCAACAAAGGGCAATCAGTTTCAGCCAGCAGTCCTCTCTCACAACATCAGTCTTGATTGTTCATATTCTTCCTAGCCTTCCATTATAATGACCTGTTCCTTTTGAATGAAGTAGGCAGCACACCATTGCTCAATGTTGTGCCTCACTGGACTTGCCCTGCTCTGACTGGGAATCAAACCCTGCTTTTCCCTACCAAAGTCAATGGTGTTAGCTGTTAGCTCTGTGTGCCTGCTGTCCATGCAGTGAGATCGGCACAGCCCTGCAGCAGTCCTACTTCAGCCCCGGTTCCATCTTCCTGTATGAGCGTCTGGGTTGCCGTGGTAATGAGAATTCCCTACTGGAGTGCCACAGCAGGAAGTTTGTCCCCGGCGACTGTCACCATGGCAATGAAGCAGGAGTAGTTTGTTCTGAACCTGAAGGTGAGACCAGGGTGACCTCACCTCATACTACACGCTCGCTCATAAAGTTGGGATCAAATATTTTTGACCTCTGCTCATGAAATGATTGTGACAATGTGAATTATTGTGAATACGTGTCTTATAGTCTCATTTGATGCTAAATCTTTGGTTCCTCAGGCAGTGGCATTCCCTTGAGGCTGGTGGGAGGCGTGGAGGACTTTGAGGGCCGGGTTGAGGTTTACCATGACGGCAGGTGGGGAACCATTTGTGATGACCAGTGGGATGATACTGATGCTGAGGTGGTGTGCCGACAGCTGGGTCTGAGGTAAGAAACCACTTCTGTGCTACTGCTACGCCAAGAGTGTCAGGATCAAACTCCTCAGCTGTGGTGGCACCTTGTTGGCATCTCTTCTGATCTGAAACCCACACTGTACAGCACTCTTAAAAGTAAAACTGCTCATTATGCAGAATGGCCCTTTTCATATTGTTTATATACAGTAGTAAGAAGTACCAAACAGTGGTTCTTCACAAGGGGGCTGTTGATGCATCTCTAGCTTAGCTGCAATTTAGAAGAGGTTCAGCTAAACTGGAACATTCAGCAGTTTAAAACCTTACATTAAGTTTATTTAGCTGACATTTTGGTCCAGAGTGACTTTCAACCATGAGGATTTAATCCAAAAATGTCAAGAATCATGAAATGACATCTGTTTCTTGAAATATGCAGAGTGGTTCTGAGTGATATGAGGCTGCATGCTGGAGTAGATATGATGCTATGTCAAAACCACTCAACTAAACTGGATGTAAAATAAAGTTTCCTTTAGATCTGACCCCAACGCAGGTGATGTGGTGCATTATGAAGCACAAAATATCACAATGGAGACCCCGGAATGTTGAGCATCTGAAGTTGTATTTCAAGCAAAAATGGGAAATATGTCACAATGTCAACAATTAATGTCCTCAGTTCCCAAATGCTTACTCAGTGTTGCTAAAAGAAAGGATGATGTAATACAATGGTAAACATGCCCCTGTCCCAACTTTTTTGGAATGTGTTGCAGCCACCAAATTTAAAGTGTCTTTATATTTACAAAGAAAAATAAAGTTTATCAGTTTAAACAAATACATAGGGGAGAGTGGCCTAAGTTGTGCAACTTTTTACTCAAAGTGATTTTAAAGTGAGGCCTTAACAGTTATGTCTCCAACTCAAATATGTACATATATTTCAGGATGTTGTGCATCCCTGGCAATACAAACTTTGGATCTGGAATAAACTGTTTAAGAAATATAGTTTTCGGAAAAAAAGTTGTCTTGTGGCACAACTTGCCCCCGGTGTGGTGTAAGTTGTGCCACAAGAGAGAATACCATGGGGTAAATTGTGCCATTGATATATATCTCATAAACTGTAATGCAAGACAAATCCATAAGACAATTACTTATTTAAGGTTTATTTAAAGTAAATAAAGTAAATATTTTACAAAGATTGAAGGTCAATTTTCTTAAACAAGGCCTAGCAGATCTAGGTGGTTTTGCCTGCAAAGCTCACAATGACAAAGTCACCATTATCATCTTTCTGGCCATCTGAACTCTCATCAGTGGTGTCGTTAAGTGGAATGGAGATGTCAGTCTCTTCTGAGCTACTGTAGACAATCACTTTCTTTTTGGGGACCAGCGTATACAGCCATGCCACTGGCACAACTCTCAGAAATGTACTTCGCACTAGTTGCTCCGTGCTTGTGACTGCCACCTGACAAATGTGATTCCCCCTCCATTTCTGCCTTTAAATCAAGGCTCAAAACCCATCTTTACACCCTGGTTTTTCCTCCCCATTAACTATCTTACCTCTGCACTACTATCTTTGTTTATATTTGTGGATGTATGGGCTTTATGTCTTTTATTTTTGTTATTGTTATTTTACCTTCATTGTTTATCTACTGAATGCACTATGTACAGCACTTTGGACAGTGCAAACTGTCATAAATGTGCTTTTATAAATATATTTTACTTACTTACTTACTTACTTATAACTCACAAAGGCCCTTTGGCACAAATCACCCCAACCCCAGAATTTTGGATAATAGGCATGATGCAGCAGTTTAGGGCTGACATCGTGCTAACTATATAGACACAAAGTGTAGCATACTAAAGCACTAAAAACATGTGTCAAATGTTTTCAAACGTGTCTATAATTGTTCAGACACAATAATCAAAAAACCATGATCATGGAAATTTTACTTTGAAAGGCAAAAAACTGTTTTTTTAGTTTAAATGTGCTTATATCTTACTCTATGTTTCTCCCTTCTTTACAGGATGAGTCAAATGGATGGCTCTTCTTAAATATGTGGTCACATTTCCAATTTCTTCTATGGTTTTCTAGAAACAAGGGATGTCACACTTCCCCAACCGCACAACTTAGGCCACTCTCCCCTATGTTGTGTTTGTACTGTTATTTATTGAATACATTTACCACACCTTTCCATACCTACAATGCTGACTAGGGTAGAAACACCACGTTCAACAAAATACAGTATCAAATATAGCATCATAAACTGCATATAAAGGGCACATGGCCCAAATAATAGCATTAACCCTAATGTGAATGACATAAATATAACATATCACCTTAAAAATAATAAAATAATAATATGCATTTGTCCTGACCAACAGGGGCATGGCCAAGGCCTGGACGTGGGCCCACTTTGGCCAGGGTTCTGGTCCCATCTTCATGGATGGGGTTGAGTGTACGGGCAATGAACTCTCTCTGGAGGAGTGTCCTCATAACAACTGGGAGCAACACAACTGTGACCATATGGAGGATGCAGGCGTCTCCTGCAACCCATACACAGGTCAGAGTCAAGGGAAATCCTAACTGTCATAGTTCATATTATACAACACTGTAATCTATTCTGTGGGAAGAGACTGACCTTTGGTTAAACCCATATGATATGCCAAAGGATATGCATAGCCAAATAATCCAATCAAAATATCACTGGGATTGGCTGTAATTTAAGACTGCCTGGTAAGAGATGTCAGGACTGCACAGCAATGTCATGACACAATCTTATAAAGACTCAAAAGGTTTTACTACTAACACCCTCCTGTCCGGTGCCAGGGATCCAAACAGAGACCTCATGTTTACTGGTAGTCCCCTCTTTCCTGTAGTCCCCTCTTTCCTCTAGGCCAGGGGTGTCAAACTCATTTTGGTTTGAGGGCCACATACAGTCTCTCTGATCTCAAGTGGGCCGGACCAGTAAAATAATGGCAAAATAACGTACATATGTCAAATCCAAATCTTTAGCTTTGTTTTTCAGTTATATGCTTTATAACTCTGCCTACATATGTAACCTACATTATCACGGATCACAAGGGATCTCTGTAGCCCCCAGGAAATGTCTTAGTAAAGGTTGCTGCTGGCCATGGGAATAGGAGGTGCGGCGCGGAGCGCCGCAGCAAAAATTTTGGGGGTATTTTGCTCAAAGATGCCAATACGCACTAATGAAATAAACAACTGTTTATTTGAATACACAAATACAACAGGCACTGACCTTACAGTTGTCCAATTTTGTTTACTATATGTACAGGGACACATTTTGTGCAAACATGCAGACAGTACAAAATACAATTAAATAAAAGTGCAACTTCTACTGTTTTGATTTATTTTTAAATACAGAGGTTATTTGTTGTTTTGGAATACGATTTTCCCAATTAAATTAAATTTTAATTTAACTTACTTTTTTTTTTTTTAAATGCTCAGAAATGTGTGCTCTACAAGTCGCGGGCCGGATGTTTGACACCACTGCCTTAGACACTTGACACAATCAATCATCAATATTAGCATGCTATTTGGCCACATATATTGGCCTATTTACAGCCCTCAGAAAACTGACAGCTCTTCTTAGATGCAAGTTCATCAATTCATGGCTTAAAATCCTGAGCTGTAGAACTTTCAGGAGACATTCCTAGCTGTAAGCCACGTAAGTTTCCTAACAGTTGGGAGCGTATGCGACTTGCGGATATGGCACAGGCTCCATGAAGAATAAAAAATAAATAAAAAAATGTTTTTTTTTTTTTTTTTTATCAGAATTGATTCAAATCGGCCGAATTGATTCGCGGGCCAGATCAAAACGTGTCGCGGGCCAGCCTTGAGTTTGACACATGTGCTCTAGGCCATCCTACCAACTAAAAGTGACCACTTACACCAGCATTAAAATACATCAGATTTTCCTCATATTGTAGTATGTTGTGTGTCTGTGTGTGTGATCTAGGCCAGCATTGGTGTGTTCCTGTGTGTGTGTGATCTAAGCCAGCATTGGTGTGTTCCTGTGTGTGTGATCTAAGCCAGCATTGGTGTGTTCCTGTGTGTGTGATCTAAGCCAGCATTGGTGTGTTCCTGTGTGTGTGATCTAAGCCAGCATTGGTGTGTTCCTGTGTGTGTGATCTAAGCCAGCATTGGTGTGTTCCTGTGTGTGGCTGCAGATGGGGCAGTGCGTCTGGTGGGAGCAGACAGTCCCTGGGAGGGTCGCATGGAGATTTACCACCAGGGAGAATGGGGCACTGTGTGTGATGACAACTGGACGGAGCTCAATGCCCAGGTAGTGTGCAGACAGCTGGGCTTCAGGTCAGTACTACCCAGTCAATATGGAACATCTCCGTGCGTGCCTGATAGAAACATGTGTAATACCCTGTGATTTATATCAGTCTAAAGTAGAGATGAACATGTTGATCATTCTTACCAAAAACCCCAGAGGAAAATCCTTATTTTTCATATTTATAAAGCTGACTTGAAATGACAACACTTTCTGTTTCCTGATCAGGCTAAATGAAAAGAAGCCTTTTGAAAACCAAAGATAGAACATGTGTGCAATTCTCAGGGCCTAATGAATGTACATCCATCAATTTCTCTGCCTCGCATTGGGACTTCCGTTATAGTGGCAGCATGCTATAGCCAGGCAGTCCAGATGCCCTTCTCCTTAAACTTCTTGTGGTGGAATCCAAAGATATAGCATACATACACACCCTCTGGCACGTGTAAGGGTCAGCACAAGGGTTCAGAGTTATGTGTCTAGAAGACCTCCTCAGAGATTGTTGGATGAAATGTCCAGCTCAAAGCCCAAATGACCTCAACCTTTCAGTGCAAAGTTGGTTTAAATGTCTCTCAGCACATCTTTTCCTGCCATCTCTTCATAGCATCATACATGGGAGGGACTGAGGCGCTAGGATAAGTTTCAACTGAGGGAAACAAGGACACAATTTAGAAAACAGCACAAATTGACATGAATATCCACAGGTTCTTCTGTAACAAATTGACCACTTTATTCTATAATCTATTGTGTAGGAGATGTTTGAAGAAAAGTTATTTATTCACCTAAAGTGATAGAGATCATGTGGGGGGCGTGACAGTATTTAGTCCTTTAAAAGCTATATGACCCATTAAGTCAAGAGAGCTCTGAGCTCATTGCCCACATATTCTGCTCATTTTCAGGTTCAAAATTGTAATTTGAGTTTCCAATAGAAACTGTTTTCATGGTGTAGTGCCCAAAAAAAACTTTAAATTTCTCACAGTACCATTGCTGACTCTTCTCTTTTCAGCCTTGTCTGAAATGCTTCGTTTTAGGGACTGTCTCTTTAAGCCCCTCCTTCCAAAAAGCCCAGTCTGCTCTGATTGGCGCTGAATCTAACTGCTGGTTCTAATGTAACTGCCAGTTAGATTCAGGGGGATCTGGGGGTGTGGCTTACCCCAGGTGGAGGTAGTGCTAAGTTAGGTTGGTAATGAGGTGGCGTGGCTTCTTGCCTTATGACATCATAAGGGGAGGGGAAAACTGGATTTATTAACGCAGGTTTTTATAAAGGTAGAGGTGGAGAAAAAGAGATAGGGTTGTTTTTTTCATATTTTGAAAGTCTCTAGACACACCGGGGAACCATACTCATGTTGAAAACCCAGAAAGTGACCTTGAAAAAAGACACACACACACACACACACACAAACACGCACAAACATGAGGATTAGTGGTATCATCTTCTTTGTGGCGTCACAAAAAGAGTAATTTTTGGGCAGATCCACCATGATTAAATATCTATTTACCAGCTGATTACCCACTGGTTTCCTTCAATCAGATGATTTCACCAAACTGAAATGAGTCTTTAGAGATCGGTCAAACGGACAGAGGCACATCATTGCATACCTATAATGAATATGTGTATAGTTTGAAAGTATGATGTTCTCATTACTGGTAATGAACAAAACTGACTCTAAATCACACTTACTTTTGCTTATACCACTGTCAGTTAATAATGGTGCATGTTTTATGTCATGCTTTCCATCAAATGTCCTGTCAATGAGAACCACCTGTATGGAAAACTAAAAGTTGCATCCTTCAGATTCTGGAATATATTTATAGGAAACTGTTCTATTTCTGTCACCCATCCATCATTTCTGCAACCTGAATGAAGATTTATGCAAACATGGGTATTTTCTTGCACAGATGTGTTTCTACTATTTACCAGAGTTTTGGTGGATAATAATAATAATAATAATAATAATAATAATAATAATAATAATAATAATAATAATAATAATAATAATAATAATAATAATAATAATAATAATAATAATAATAATTGATAAGATTTATATAGCGCTTTTTTGGAGGTCACTCAAAGACGCTTTACATCACATAGAATATACAGTAGGCCTACATAAGAAAAACAAAACAAAAAACAACGGACAACAAGATACAAATTCAAAATGAGGTGTTGTGTTTTATGCCATTCAAAGGACTGTCTGTAGAGATATAGAAGGTGTGTGGTTGTGTCTTGCAGCGGGCAGGCAGAGGTGGCTCCTGACGGGGTGTATGAGGAAGGTGGTGGGCTGATCCTGCTGGATGAGGTGCAGTGTCTGGGCACAGAGAAGTCTTTACTGGCCTGTGCTCACTCTGACTGGGGCCAACACGACTGCTCCCACACCGAGGATGTAGGGGTCCGCTGCAAGAGGGGAGCCCAAGCCAATGACATAACAGGCTTGGTGCCTCCTATTGGTAAGAAGTGAGATCACACTATTTGGTGGCTAAATTACTCTGTTGCAAGTTACAAACATTACACCTCTGGAAGGCACATGGATACCTTTCCTGTTTATGAGATGTGTGTGTTATATCTGTAGAAGATAGATCTGTACTCTAAAATACAGCAGCTGAGGATATATCCAAACTGGCTAGCATCTAAAAAAAAACTTTTCTCAACACCCACAATCAGCCTGTTGTTCTGTTTGTGTGCAGGTCCTCTGCTGCGGTTGGTAGCTGGAGAGAGCAGGAAGGAGGGCAGAGTGGAGGTCTTTCTTCATGGCCGGTGGGGCAGCGTGTGTGACGATGGCTGGAACCACCTCAATGCAGCTGTAGTTTGCAGACAGCTGGGATTCAAGTTAGTATGAATACAACCTGGTCTGATATCTTTGCCAAACTGTCTTATAAAGAAAAAATTACGAAAAATTATAAAAAAAAGAAGACAAAAATACATGTAGTCTTCATGTAAAATGTATTTACAGAGCAGAATAAAGGAACATATAACAATGATCCTATGTGTCTTTTCTGTGCTCTCCATCCCCAGAGGTGTGGCTAAAGCTCGGTCCATGGCATACTTTGGTGAGGGCCTGGGTCCCATCCACCTGGACAATGTTCAATGCTCTGGCTCGGAGCTCTCCCTAGGACAGTGTCCCGCTGTGGGGCATGACGGACAGGACTGTCGCCACAGTGAGGACGCAGGAGTCATCTGTGACTACACTCTGGATCCTATTGGAGATGGAGCCATGGCCATGCAGACCTGTGGCTTGAGACTCAACAACCAGCGCCGCCGACGCAGGATCATAGGAGGGGATAAGTCACTGAGGTTAGCTTAGCATACGCACCACAACAATGAGACTCCAATGAAATGTATTCACACACAATACTTACAAATGTCAGAGCTGGGGTCTTGATTCACTGTCTCTTTAAGGCAAGACGCTGCAAGTGAATAGGGTAATATTTTTTAACGTATGGATATCATCGTGAAATGTTGCCAGTTGAGAACTTACATTTTCTGTATTACAATTTTCTCATAAAATGTATAAATAAACTACATGCAAATTTGGCAATGACTATCTTTGCGTACATTTGCATCTCTTTAAAACCAACATTTTGATGATGGATTAAGCCAGAGGTCAAAATCCTTCATTCATTTTTAACAACATAGTTTTCCAAATTTTTAAAAGAAGAGATTTTGGATACAGACTTTTTTTCTTTTTAAAAATCAAAAAAAATACTTCTGTTTGTTTTTAAGAAGAAATGTATCATAAATCTGATGATTAACAACATATGAACATATCCTTCTGAAATGACCTTCAGTTTAGTGCTATAAATGATTATGGAAAGTTTAGCTGATCTAGGTGCTTTAGAATTTGAGATTTTTGGAGTATTAAAAAAGTACTAATGATGAGATAATGTCCGTTATAGATGGTTGTATAGGAGAAACATATAGACACAGACAAGGCTTAGTCAAAAAAACATCTTAATGTAAATTTTGGAAATTGTATTTATACTAGTATGAAAGAAGACATGTTATAGAAGCAAAATTTGCAGACATCTCAAAATTGACCAGTGCTTGAAAAAACTATGGTTTTGCTGCAGTGTGCCGCCATAAGCCCCTGTACAGCCATTGAACTCAGATTTTATTTAGTTGTTATAATTCCAGAATTTGAATTGTAAAATTAATAAAATAGCTACCTCACTCTAAATGTCTGTAAATTCTGTTATGCAAGTAAATTTCCCCATCACATTCACAGCACAATTGCTCTGAAGTGGAGTTGTGCACCTGTTTAACCTGTTTGTGTGTGCGTGCGTGTTTGTGTGTGTGCGCGCGCGTGCGTGCTGTGCGTGCGCGTGTTTGTGTGTGTGTGTGTGTGTGTGTGTGTGTGTGCGTGCATGCGTGCGTGCGTGTGTGTGTGTGCGTGCGTGTGTTTTCAGAGGTGAGTGGCCCTGGCAGGTGTCTCTTTGGCTGCGCTCCCAGTCCAAAGGGAACCACCCTCTGTGTGGAGCCTCACTCATCAACCCCTGCTGGGTGGTGACCGCTGCCCACTGCTTCAAGCGGTAAGAGACAGCTCCCTCTGCTGGACATCTGTAGTCATTGCAAACAATGCACAGCTGAAAAAATAGGACATTGTCAAATCTGTAAAAATCTTTGGATATTCATTTAACATTAATGTAAGGCACAAATTTGTCACCACATAATGAGCTATAGTTAGATATATATAATCTACTTTGCAGTGTTGTTGTTGATTTAATCATTTGTTTTTAACTCTATTTATTGGGATTTTACAAAATGACAAAGGCATTGAGAAAAACTATATAAAAATGGCATTCTTTGCACTGATGGTCTCATTGCTGTTCCATGTAATACGTTTCAGAAATATTTAAAAGTCCCTCGTAGCACCTTTAAGACCATCATTTGACAATTTTTCTGTGGTCCTCTTTTTTTTCTTCTTTGCGCCTTCAGATTTGGCAGGGACCCAGCCCGCTATGTGTTGCGTCTGGGTGATTACCACACTGAGGAGCAGGATGACTTTGAACGCACACTGTCTCCCGAGCGCATTGTCATCCACCGGAAGTATCACCACCAGGGCTGGGAGCACGACATCGCCCTGCTCAGGCTCAAAGGCACCGAGGGGAACTGTGTGGCGTTCAACCCCCACACCGCTGCAGTGTGTCTGCCACAGACAGGCAGCAAGTGGGAGAAGAGGCCTGCTGCCTGTGTGATCACTGGCTGGGGAATCACAGGTAACTTGTACTGAGCTCTGTCTGTCCTCAAAGAGATGAAAGGACTGGGTAAACCTATCCCTGCAGTTCTAATCCCCATACTTCATCAGGGGCCGTATTCACAAAACATTTTAAGGCTAAGAGTAGGTCCTAACGTGCTGATTTAGGAGTAACTCTCAAAAATAAGGGCCGTTTCACTTCTTATTTTAGGACTCCTAACTTTTTAAGATAAGTGTAATTCACAAAGCATTTTAGCGCTAAAACTAGCTCCTAAATCTATGAAAAGCTAGGAGTCCTCGAGAGGTGTCCTAAGTCACTAAGAGTAAATCACAGACAATCATTTGATGGTGTTTTGGAGAGATTTAATGCTAGTGAGCTTTACAAAAGGTACTTTTAATAGCTGTAAGGGTTTAATGATCTTAGTAAAGCTATATTTAGAAAGTATAGACACATCTATATTTATTATATTTATATAAAAAAATATTTATTAAGTTCCTTTTCCTGCAGTTGCTTTGGGTTTACGATGCACTGAAAGTTACTGTTGGTGTCACGTTTGGGTTTAATTTCCGACTAGAGGCCTAGGCTATATGTGGCACTTCCCAGCATCTCCTCCGTTCCACAGGTCTGCTACTGTATAGTTGCGCGTCTCGCCTTTTTCCTTCCGCATGCACTTTACGATTTCGCCGGCTGTTGTTTCTAAATTGTGAATTTCCTGGTTTGTCGCTGTCTGACTATTGCTGCATAGTCAGCCGTTGAGGGAAATACAGTGAGAGTGCATGGCATGCAGCTGTTCAATGAGGATATTTTTTCCGATTCAAATCATTGTAAAATTTAAAATTAATAAACCTATGTGGCGCTATTGTAGGTTAATTGTGAACGAATGTGTGGGAAACCCTGCAGTATCTTGGTTTCATGTTAAATCAGTGTCTCTTGTCATTCATTGTATATAAAAAACTCTTGACTTTAATACAGTGACACGATATGGATATCTCCCACAGTGTTTCTATCATAAATTCACTCTTAGCTCTCATTCCCTCTCAGCCAGTCACTGTAGGCATAGAAGGTATGAACATGACGTCATCCATAGCAACAGGGTCAACACCGCCCTCTAGTCTTAGTTTATGAGTCCCTCCCATTCCTTAGTAAAAGTTGGTCTTATCAGCTTTGTGAATAGGTTTTAAGAAATTACTCCTTACTAAGAACTTTTAGTGCTCCTTAGGAGAACTCTTAGCGCTAAGATAAAATGTTTTGTGAATACGGCCCCTGGTTGGATTTAGTGTGCTTAAAAATACCCATGTTGCTATTTAATGTCACTGTTAATTGCTACGGTACAGTGGCCCTGAGAGCTCAACACACTGCAAAAATGCGATATTTGGAAAGTATAGACATATTTATTACATTTCTATAAAAAAAAATATTTATTAAGCTCCGTTTCCTGCAGTTGCTGTCGGTTTACGATGCACTGAAAGTTACTGGGCCCCCCCCCCCCAAAAAATAAAATTATAATATTTTTCAAAGAGATGATGCGGGGCCCCTCAAAATTGAGGTTTCTTAAACAATTCCATGATAATCATTACATTCCAAAAAATTTATAAATTAGTTATGAACAGGCCCATCGTTGTTTTTTCTTAATTGTGTGACCTATCACTCAATTCAGGAACATTAGATGTTTCCCCCAATTATAGCCTACCCAGCTTTATCAAGCTGTTTTTGAATGGCGATTCATAATGGCAAGGGTGGGCCTGCCCACCCAAATGTGCGCCCTGCCCACCCAATCAAAAGTGAAGAAAATTTATTTTTAAACTGAAAATTTAAGCTTAGGGCACCCAAAAGCTTAGCAGCGGCCCTGCCTAGGCCTATGTGGCGCTTCGCAGCATCTCCTCCGTTCCACAGGTCCGCTACTGTAGCTGTATAGTTGTGCGTCTCGCCTTTTTACTTCCGCATGCACTTTACGATTTCGCCGGCTGTTGTTTCTAAATGGTGAATTTCCCGGTTCGTCGATGTCTGGCTATTGCTGCATAGTCCGCCGTTGAGAGAAATACAGTGAGAGTGCATGGCGTGCAGCTCTTCAATGAGGATATTTTTTTCAATTCAAATCATTGTAAATTTTAAAACGAATAGACCTATGTGGCGCTATTGTAGGCTAATTGTGAACGAATGTGTGGGAAACCCTGCAGTATCTTGATCTCATGTTAAATCAGTGTCAATTGTATTTAAAAACTCTTAACTTCAATACAGCGACACAATATGGATATCTCCCACAGTGTTTCTATCATAAAATCACTATTAGGGACTCATTCCCTCTCAGCCAATCACTGTGGGCATAGAACGTATGAACATGACATCATCCATAGCAACAGGGTCAACCCCGCCCTCTAGTCTTAGCTTAGGAGTCCCTCCCATTCCTTAGTAAAAGTTGGTCTTAGCAGCTTTGTGAATAGGTTTTAAGAAATGACTCCTTACTAAGAACTTTTAGTGCTCCTTAGGAGTACTCTTAGCGCTAAGATAAAATGTTTTGTGAATACGGCCCCAGGAGTTTCTAGACTTAAGTTCTGGGGTTGAGGAGTTGGTCCACCACAGGTTATTTATAATATATTTCTATTGGACATCGTATATCTATGCTATCACATGACTGTACTCACACTGAGATGAGAACTCATGAGTCCTGTTGTTTTTCAGAATCAGAGTATTCCCGCACCCTGCTCCAGGCCTGGGTTCCTCTGCTTCCAGCCTGGAAGTGTAAGAGGCGCTATGGCGCTCGTTACACCAGCCGCATGCTGTGTGCTGGCAGCCTGTCAGAGCACCACCGTGTGGACAGCTGCCAGGGGGACAGTGGGGGTCCGCTGGTGTGCCAGGCAGAGGGGGGGCGCTGGGTGCTGACGGGGGTCATCTCCTGGGGCCATGGCTGTGGGAACCCCTCCTTCCCGGGGGTGTACACAAGGGTTAGCAGGTTCCTGCGCTGGATCGACAAGGTCATCAACAAACCCTACAAAAACTGATGACCAGGAATAACACTCAACAATAGTGCTCTTAAATGACCTCATGGCTTGTGGTGTGGCAGGGTGTGTGTGTGTGTGTGTGTGTGTATTAAGAGGAATTAAGCCTGGACTCCTACACTGAGCTCTTAAGTTTCTTTCCCCAAATTATTTTAAAAAAGCATGCAGAGGACATTATTGAGTGCTCAGAGTGTGAACGAATGCCACATTTCCATACAGCAGGGGGACACTTGTATTGTGTCATACCAAAGCCAGTGGTATGTGCACATCAAGTGGTAAAAGGCTGCGTGCTTTCATGATTTTCTATTTTAAATGGCTGCTTCTTCTTCCATTCTATGTTCACATCATGAAGAAATGTCCTTATCTTGCTGTGTCAATACATAGTAGCCATCCAATGCTTTGCCTTTGGGAAGCTTTAAGCAGCACCAGTTTGAGGGGAAGTTATTGTCATTTGATTAGGCCATGCTCCCCTTCTGGAAATCAATATGGACATGTCAGGGCAATATAGGTCTTCATGGGTCCAAGGTTTTGGACCTGATCCAAAGTGGAACAGTTGGAAAACGTGCCTGATTCTAAATCAAATCTGCATTCATAACTTTTGATTTAGCGCTGGGTTCTATTCTCTATCTGAAATAGTCTAACCAGACTGAAATAGAGAAAGCATGGACACACAGACCTGACACCTGTGACGATCACATTTGGATCCAGCAACTAGGAACAAAGAGAAGCCATAAACCCTCCACTGAGTGTTGATGTTGCACAGGTAAAACGTTCTATACTAAGCTAGTCATTTGACAAGTTGAATGACATTGCACCGAAATGTTTTTGTCTCACTGTGGTAAACCGAGATTGTCACGCAGGCTAGAGTCAGTGAAAGAGTAACAGTAGTGAAGCAAACACGTTTGCAGCATGATGTGTCTGTCTATAGAAGTGAGTAAGTACATACAGACTTTTGATTTCATTTATAAACATTCCAAGTGTGCATCTAAAAACCACTGGTCAAGCTATTATCCATTTATTATTCTAACCATTAATGACATAGTGGTTGTCCATTGATCAACTGTCTACTAGAGACTAGAGAGGCTTATAGTAAGTAAGTTTTTCTTTTAAATTCATTGATATTAGGAGCCTTAGGGTGTGTCCTGCTACATCACTTGCTCTTTAAGCTCTGCATTTAAGTGGAGACCTGTGTCAAAATATGAATTTCATTTACATGGCAAATAATCTGAAATTAATTTTTATTTATTTTTGGAATATTGTACACAATGTGTGTACAAACAAGGTATACCTTTTTCATGTTTTCTGTTCTGCATTGTTTTTATTGTTTCTGAACCTTGTTGTATTTATTTAAGAAATGTTCATTTAAAACACAGTCGCATTCCACTACGAGACTAGAGAAATGCAAAAGTTGTTGTAACTAAGTTGCCGATCATTTAATATAATGTATGCCCTCAACAGGACACCAGTATGCAACAACGTAGGGTCAAACCAAACTTAAAGACTTTCATTCATTTTGCAGATGCCATTCAATAAATGTCTCTGAAGAAAATATGTTTCACAATCTCTCACAAATTCTACTGATGTAATCTGAATGGAGTACTAACAGTGAGTGTGATGTTCTCCATTGCTTTATCAGTATTTCTAAGTCTCTAACTCAATTGTTTTATTCATTTCCTCTTTGGAACTTGACAACAATACATTTTAAATGTGATAAACATTTGTTGAGACCTTTTTCTCCTTTGCTAAAGGTGTTTGCCTTTCAGAATAGTTCATACTTTCTTGTAATTTCCCACTAATGCAACTGGAAAGCGGGCAACTCGGAGGTGACGTCACTCCCAGTTCGGACCTCTGACTTCCCATGTAAATGGAACGCAGCATTATACAGTGCTGTGTGAAAGATGGTGAACCCTTTAAGCCTTTTGGAATTTTATTTATTTTAACCATTATTAATTCATTTTTATCAATACCAGTATTTTTTATATGAAATAACAGATGTTTGTTTATCAATTCAACATTTTTCTTTTCCATAAATCAACTTTTAAAACAGATAAAACAAATTATTTGACAAATGTTGTATGTGCAAAAGTTTGTGAACCCTGAGCTGCATTGCTTAAATCGAGCAAGGTAAACACAATCAGATGGGCCAAATCGAGTGATGAAATAGACCAATGTAATGAGAGATCTTCAGGGAAGAAATTGGGCGGCACTAGATAAGACAAAGATAAAACCAGGTCAGTTTAGGCCCACCAAACTGAACCCATACAGGTCAGACATGCTCAAAGGGGGAAAAATCTCAGAGGATCTCAGGAATAGAGTTTTGATGTTGCACATTTGTCTGGGGACAGCTATAAATTCATATCAAAAGATTTTAGCTCCATCGGTCCACCGTGAGGCAAATCATCTACAAATGGAGAGCTTTAAGAGTGACTTAACATCTGCATAGAAGTGGACTTCCTTCAAAAATATCTTCAAGCGCCACAAGAAAAGGGATTTTTTAGGTAAAAGCCAACCCAAACATTACATCTAGAGATTTGTAGACCATTTGCCACCACCGTTCTTCACTTGGGAGAAGGTTCTCTTGGTGGTAGGCAGAGTTGCGTTTTTGCCCAAACATGGCGGTTTTGGTTGTGACCAAACAGTTCAATTTTGGACAAATCTGTCCACAGAATAAGACTTCAGGTATCTCCAGGTGCTCTCTGGCAAAGTTATGACAAGCACTTTTGTTCTTTTTTGAGAGCAGAGGCTTCTTCTTGAAAGCCATGTAGACTTATTCTTATTCTTATTTTGGAACCATGCACATCTGTCCCAGATGCTGCAAGAGAGGTCTGCAAATCACTAGATGTAATGTTTGGGTTGGCTTTTAACTGAAAAATCACTTTTCTTGTGGTGCTTATGGATATTTTTGAAGGAAGTCTACTTCTAGGCAGATGTTCAGTCGCTCTTAAAGCTCTCCATTTGTAGATTTATAGCTGTCCCCAGACAAATGTGCAGCATCACAACTCTATTCCTGAGATCCTCTGAGATTTGTTTCCCTTTTGAGCATGTCTGACCTGTATGGGTTCACTTTGGTGAGCATAATCTGATTGTGTGTGATTGTGTATACCTGCTCGATTTAAGCAATGCAGCTCAGGGTTCACAAACTTTTGCACATACAACATTTGTCAAATAATTAGTTTTATCTGTTTTAACAGTTGATTTCTGGAAAAGAAAAATGTTGAATTGATAAACAAACATCTGTTATTTCATATAAAAAATACTGGTATTGATAAAAATTAATTAATAATGGTCAAAATAAATAAAATTCCAAAAGGCTCAAGGGGTTCACAAACTTTCACACAGCACTGTATGTGACTATGTCAGATTAATAATGATAATGTGATGATGGTGAAGCAAAGTAAACTTCTATTTAGTACCTTTTGGAAACACAGGATGTTACAGTCTGCCTGCTGTTAATCGTTTTGTCCGTGATGTCATCTTTGATCTGTGCAAAGGTATTAATAATAACTATATAAAAATATTGTTATTTTTTCACTGATGGTCTCGTTTGCTGTTACAGATCATTTATGATCATCAGAGGATAAATTAGACTGTTTCATAAGCATTCAAAAGTTCCTAGAAGGAGGTTTACAGGGGGTGACTCGTTTTACCCATGGACTGACTACCCCGCTCTCCCCTACCGTACTATTTGACTTAAAGGTTCAGTAAGCGGAATGGCCAGTTTAGCTAACTTCCTGTCAGTTACTGCAGTTAGCAGTCCCCTCCCTCGTCCCCACGTCATCACATGAATGCACTGCGGTCTTCAATCAGCGAGTTATCTAGCATCATCTCAGATCCATAAGTGCGATAAAACATCAAAACAGACATTGTGAAGGATTTTCACCGGCTCCACCATTGTAGGCGCATACACATTCACCCATCTGTCGCTCTGCACGTGCACCGGCAGTGAGACGGGTTCCGGTTTGTAGCGTTCTCTCTTCTGATTGGTTATCAGTAGAGGGATCCCCGAAAAGTTTATCGGCCGATTACATGCAGAGCGGGTGACAGAGAGATCGGCTTTATGAAACGCGCACACTATATAAGTGATCACTGTATGAATAAAGAGCGATTAGCAAAGGCAGCAAAGGGAAGTAAGCTTCATGTGCCTTGGGTCCGCTGCACTCAGTTTCCAATTCTCCACCTAGCCTGTGTCTATGTGCTTCTTTTTTTAATCAATGTGTCACACTAATAGTAATATCGTCTCTCAGTTTAAAATTCTACTTTTATTTTATTACATCCTTATATGTAGCCTATATCTATCTATCTATCTATCTATCTATCTATCTATCTATCTATCTCTCTCTCTCTCTCTCTCTCTCTCTCTCTCTCTCTCTCTGTCTGTCTATCTATCTATCTATCTATCTATCTATCTATCTATCTATCTATCTATCTATCTATCTATCTATCTATCTATCTATCTATCTATCTATCTATCTATCTATCTATCTATCAGAAAGAAGGTAGCCTATTAAAATTTCGTTGGTTTTGGTTGTATTCCAACAGTAGGCTAACTTAGTAAAGGTCCCTATGTAGGCCTATACCCCTGTGGTCAGGACTGAGGGCTTGGAGATGAATACCTCCTCCTCCTGCGGACATATGGACAATATTGATTTTTGACCTGTCTTGACTCATGCCAATAAAGCTAATGAATTTGTGACACTGAGTAAGAATAGGCTGCTGAACAGGTGTTACAGCTACATCTGTGACCCATCAGAATGTGTGACCCTAGAGGGCGCTGCTGTTGGGCCTAAATATACAGTAGGCTATAGGCTATATAAAAGTAACAATCCCACATTTATTTAGCCCATACTACTACGTTTTACGCAGTGGACCAATGTAATAACTGCACACTTATCTGTGAGACTAGGTTGATATAGGCTATAGGCTACGCCTACCTAATAACAACTAGCACCTTCTGTTCACACATTTTGATGGGTCTTTAGCATGGACCTATTAGCCTATAAGTCTATAGGCTATAGCCTAGGTCTTTAGGATGGGTCACAGATGTAACGTCCGTCGAATATCCAACTTCAAACTAACTTCACCGGGGCTGATAGTAGCCATCTGAAGCGCTGCCTGTGAAGAGTTGGCAGCCGGAAGCTGTGATCAGCTGATAGAGGAGGAGCTGTCGGAGAGGTGAGCCATCTTCCCCCGGCACACTCTACACTCTGATAGAGCTGAGAGGAGGACAGAGATAACACGGGACAGATTGAGGGGATACCGGTGTCATTTGGAAAGAGAGACGATGTTCAGACGCCAGGACAGCCGGTGTTAGTGTGAATGGAGACATCGGGAGGACTGGAGCAGAGCTGACTGGGGAATATAGCAGCTTTAACCGCCACACACTGGCTGTAATACTAATACAAAGAAAGGAAAACAGTGAGCCAGGAGCGGGGACTAATTTCTACATCTGAGCCGGGTTTCGCCTAGGAAAATGCAGAAGTCCAGAAGATAGGCGATGTGAATAAGCATGTAGTCACTACAGTGCGACAGGTGGACGGCATCAACAGTAAATGTAAACAAACAGCTATTCAAGCTAGCTCAAGTTAGCCGATTGGGGGTTAGCTTCCTGGTGCTAACATAGCTGACGTAAGGTAGTTTCACCAGAACCAAGGTGAACCCAAACTGAACAACGGTGTCTTCGGCCTCAAAAGCACATTAATCCTTTATATAGTCGTCTGCGTCGGATGACAGCCGCCTGTTTGTGTGTCTCAGCATGCGGTAATTAGCATAATTAGCCTTTCAGCTAACATCGGCTAAGTGTTACTTGGGCTACATTAGCAGCCCCAGCATAATAACAACATTAAAACCAGCACACTGAATTTAGAACAAAGGAGACGCTGGGCAGGACTGTGCGCTTTGGACACCGACTAAAATAGTTTTCTGTGACGGACATGACACACCGTCGGGATTATTATTCCAACGCTCCAATAGATCATCTCCATATCCAGGGTAGTCCAGTGGATTGGTTGAAAAGAGGGGGGGACGTCGGGATGAAGGGGAAAAACAATTTAATGACTTGTTAAAGATTGAATCACGCCTCAGCGTCTACTGGTGCATTGTAGTGGGTGGACATGTCCTCGCCGCCCTGTCGGACGGAACCAACAGTTCGCTGGTGGTGACTTTGTCCTTGGACCGAACTGTTCACAGTAACGGCATTGATAGCAGCATGGGGCCGACTCTTCTACCGATTTAGAATGACTTGAAGTTTGATTTGAATCTGTAAAACACAGTCTTTTGGAACATAGGAGAAGTTAGTTGAGTTGTGTGTATTGGCACAGTGTGTATCTGTGCTGGAGGCCCAGCGGTAAGCCTCTCTCTCAGCTGTGTTTTGGTTGCCAGTGGCCTCCCCTCCCCCAGTCTTGAGACTCTCCTGCTTCTACCCGACTGTTGGACACTGTTCGCCAGAGTTTTTTTTTATTATTATTTTTTCTCTCTATCGACTGAAGAAAAGGCCGTGGGCTCCAGCCTTCCTTCGCTGGACACGGGTTATTAAGAAGTGCATGTATAATGGAACTGATGTTCGCCGAGTGGGAGGATGGGGAGCGGTTCTCCTTCGAAGACTCGGACCGGTTCGAGGAAGACTCTCTGTGCTCCTTTATCTCCGAGGCCGAGAGCCTGTGTCAGAACTGGAGGGGATGGAGGAAGCAGTCCGCGGGACCCAACTCCCCCACCGTCAAGATTAAAGGTCGGAGAGGACACACACGCACTCACTCACACGTTCCCATTCATTCTGAATATTGCCATGAATTTCAATAGAGTGGAAGTTTTTACTGAAGTTAATTACAACGGTGTTAAAGGCTGTTAGCCCTATTAGGTAACCTGTTGCTGGAAACCCTTATGGGCATTTAGACTTTTATATCTTATTTTAGAATATAGGCTACTATTAGTTCGTTTAATATAGGCTGCAGACGATAGAGCAACCTAGTTCAGTACAAATCTTTATTGTCTCTCAACCGATTGAATTTACAGTAGTGCTAAAAACACAAATTCAACATTTAAAAGGACATAGGACAGTGTCAAATCAACCTGACTAAATACAACCAAGAAGAGAGATACAAATGGAGAATGCTACCGTTTGTTTAAAAGTCCATTCCACAGTTGGGATTGTATCTAAAATAAAGTGTTTTAGTGCTGCTTGAAAATGCCATCAAGATGAATACTCATTGATTGCATTTATTGCAATAGGTAGGCCTACTGTAAGCCTATTATTTTTAAGCCTCTAAATGTGTAACTATTGCACTTAACCCGGGCACATTCCTCCAAGATAGGACGGTCATACAGCTGGATGAAATGGACCTGGCCTCCCTCACAATCTGTCTATTCCAGATGTTTGACAGGGAGAGCTGCTGAGTACCAATTAGTTTGCAGGCAGTTTTCACTAGTTAAAGCAATGCTCCACTTAGCTCTGTCAGTTGATCAATGTGCTAATGTTTCAAAGCGGGTCTACCATAGTCACTGAACTTTAAAGCTGCTTGTAGGCTACATAGTGACACTTTTCTTAAAGCCTCTGTAAACCTGGTCTTAAACAGTAATCATCATATCAAAGTGGGTGTCTTAATACGCTCTTACAAAAATCTGATTGAAAATAAATGTTCATAAATATTATCAAACCTAGTTAAAAAGACAGCTTTTTTTACTGTCTAGAGTCCGTTTGACTGGACTGTGTGGGCGTGAACGTTCGGGCAGAGAACTGCCATGATTGGTTTAAGTTACTTATTGTGTAATAAGAACTAGAGCATTGCCCGTCTCATCTTAAACAAATGTACCGTAATTTTCGGACTATAAGCCGTGACTTTTTCCCCATTTTTCGACCCTGTTATTACACAGCACAGTATATGTTCTGTAGCTACTAGGGATGGGCGTTAGTAATCGAGTACTCGAGTACTCCTCGTTTCAAATGATCTCGATTGGTGGATGAGGAAAATCTTTTTTTTTTTTTTTTTTTTCTTTTTTTTTTTAGTGTCTGTAGCCTTTAGGCTGGCGGGCCACGGCCTCCCCTATTTTAAAATGTTATATGTACAAAACGGATAAAATAAAGTTTAACAAAATTAAATATTTTGATGCAAGTGCAATAAACTGAGCGTTGTGTCAAACATCAACTGCAAATAACTGCCACCTCCGTGCCACCGCAGCGCAGCCTGTGTTCTCCACAGCACCGCGGAGCTGAACACGGTCTCTCCTTTCTTCTCCAGAACATTTTCAGGAATATATCTGTCCAATTGTTTCAAAGCAGATGATAAAGTTACGTTTATAAAAAGGGGAGATGACACCTGTTACTCTCAGTTAGTAATGAGTAGACTCCAGGTGAGCATGCAAGGTGCTCTCCGCTTGGAAAGAAAAGAAGAAGCAAGGCTTACTTCAGGCACATTCGCTCCAAGCCAACAACAGTTACTTTCAGTGAGGAAAATGTGTTTTAAAGTTGTGGAAAAAAATCCTTAATATCATATGGCAACTGACTGTGACTGTTTGACATAAGCATTGAGCGCTTTATTGCGGTCAACCGTTGTTCTGTAGACAGATGCGTTGCGTTCTAAAAATAGAAAAACGTTTAACGAGGAATCGATTGATCCTCGAGGAATGCAGGCGATCACACGAGTAGCGAAAACACTCGTGCGGCGTGCCCATCCCTAGTAGCTACTATTGCACTAAATGGTAACACTTACGTACGTTATGCAACTTGTTTGTTGAAATGTTAATAAATGGGAGCTTCCTCAAGCAGCCATCTCTTTCCCGACAATCCCCTCTGTGTACGAATTCTTACATATGGTAATTAAACATTATAACACCTGCGGCTTATAGTCCAGTGCGGTTTATAGTGCGTAAAATACGGTATATGTTTATCAAACTTAAATGAATATATTTGCCTAACTCTTTTCAGATGCAATGTATTCCCCCAAAGTTTATTATTATAAGTCCGTTGCGACTTCCACAGGGACACAGCGCACAGGTTGAATTTATGAATGAAAGTATGACAGTTGAGTTCTGTCACTATCGAATTTGTTACGTGTCATTTCGCATTTCTTAGTGGGCATACGGAAATGCTGGAGCTTTCTTAGTGGGTATACTGCGTAATACCTGCGTATCACGTAGACTACACCACTGCACTGTAGCCCCTTTTACACAGCCAGTGAAAGCCGGGAATATGCCGGAATTTTGGCCCTCTGCCCAGCTGTATAAATGCGACCGTTGCGGAAGGGGGAAGAAAGGTGAGAGAGATTGTTCTGGGAATTTTACTACCTCGGGGGGGGGGGGGGAGGGGGGGTGTGGTAGTAAGATTGCCGACACAATCAGTTCCGCCTCTCTTTATAAATGCGGACAGCTTGTTGTTGTGGAACAGGGGGGCGTTTGACGTTCCATAGCCTACGTTCTGATGTCCTGTAAAAATCACCAAATAAAAGGAACGGCGTATAATCTAGCTGGTCATAAAGTCCGCTGCTCAATCCAAACCCCCACGCTTCATTTTGCAGAGTTTATGAGTCTATTTCTGCCCAGGGGAAGTTGTACAATGGGAAAGCTAGGCTAGGCTAAGCTAGGCAGCGACCGGATCGCCGCCGCTATTATTATCCAAGTCTGAGCGTATATCCACACTTTAATTCTGTCTACAGTAACGTGACTTCACACACTGTGTGTATGTGTATGTCTGAATGGCAGAGCACTGCTCTCACAAAGAGACTCGCACACAGCCAGCCTGTCACACAAACACACACACACAGACACACAGGTGAAGCAGTGAGCGGAGTGATTTTGTCAGTTTGTGGACTCAGCGCGTAGTGAGATCAACCGGCACATCGTGGGGACAGTAAAATACGGCCCTCTTACTGCAAGCTCCAGCACTTCTGCTCTCAATTCACCGGCCAGTGTTGTTGTTGTAAAGCAGCTGACTGGCGCGGCGCTAAATGTTTACTTCACACCTGACGCCGTTTACAAGCACCTCTTTCATTCCGGAACGCTGTGTAAAAGGGGCTACTGATGCGCCAGCAGGCCGGCGTTGCTTGGTTCTGTGTAAATAACACAGAAGCAAGCAAAGCTGGCATATTGGAGTGATGTTCTTCCGTCAATATGCCGCAATCTCTGTGTAAAAGGGGCTTTTGACTCATGAAATGGTTGATAATGTTGTGGAAGCCATGGGCTGCAGATGCCTCCCAGCAGCCACAGGCTCCTCCCTCTCTCTCTGGGGTTATTCTCCAGAGACACCTCCATGTTCTTGTTTACTGAAGCCATCAACCAACATAAAGCCCTGTTATACAGGAACAGCAACAGGTGCCAGAGAATGACACTTCACAGTCTGAAGCAGGATGATGTGTGATATCTAGGGTCCAACAGGGTTTGATCCCAGTCACATCTTGTCAGTCGCTCACCTCTGTGACAGAAGAATGTACCGTACTTTCAACTTTCTCTTATTTTGAGATGACCCTGTGTGTAAATCTGGTGGGTTTGAGAACGTAGAAACACAAGGGGTTAAGGTGTTAAACTGTAAGGCAGAGCTATTCAATTAGTTTTGAATGGGGGCCGGTTGGTGGAAATGATCCAAAATGAGGGGCCAGAAAAAAATGCCTAAAATTGATGAGCATCACATCAATAGCTACATATACTGTAAAACACTACAACGACATAGGAGTGCATATATTGTCTTTATTTTATCAAATAGAGTTCACCAGCTTATCAAAAAAAATCCCTATTTGATTAACATAGGCTGCCTGTTGTTTAAGTGTTTAACAATTTGATCAGTTCAGGAAAACACAATAGGTTAACTCTTCAACAGCTTATCAAAATACATAGAAATAAATGTACTCTAAGTGCAACAGCTTATCAAAATACAGGTAGGCCTAGGTTTACTAAGAGTGCAACAGCTTATCAAAAAACATAGAAACAAATGTAGGCTACTCTAAGTGCAACACCTTACAGTGTTTCCCCCCAAAAATGTTTGTCAAGGGGTCACTGTCCAGGGTCATGGGAGGCGCTGCGCAGCGCGCCGCGGCGAAATTTTTTGCTGTATTTTGCTCAAAGATGCCAATGCACAGTACAGAAATAAACAACTGCTTATTTGAATACAAAAAAACTACAGACACTGACTTTACAGTTGTGCAATTTTGTTTGCTATGTGAAGGTACAAATTTTGGGGCCAGTAAATATTCCTTCGTGGGCCGGACCCAGCCCGCGGGCCGCCTATTGAATAGGCCTGCTGTAAGGTAACCCAACTCAGGCTTCTTAACTGGCTATTAAGAAAGATATCATTCAAATATTGTAAATCATTTATGGACAGATTCTCAGTAAGGTAAAGAGGGAATTAACAGGGGCGCCCTTAGCTCAGTTGGTAGGGCGTCCCCCCCCATGGGCCTTGGCCAGCAGCGGACCTGGGTTCGATTCCAGCCCGCGGTCGTTCTCTGCATGTCACTCCCCTCTCTGCCCCATTTCAACTCTGTCTCTACACTATCAATAAAGCATAAAAATGCCAAAAAAAAGAAAAAAAAGAAAGAAAAAAAAGAGGGAATTAACATAATATTTTCTTTTTAGATGTCATTTTTTCCAAAAGGTGTGTCCTGTTTCTTGATATATGATGTGGGTAAGGGAAAACACATTATTGCAACTGTGTACATGCTCTCAGATACTTGGCATACATCTGAAATTGGAAAGACTGGATCAGGGTGGGTTCTAGGGCTGTCCCGAATTCCATTTTACAGGCTTCGAATACTTGTTGGATTTTCCAAGCGAGTATTCAAATACTCGTTAAAAAAAAACACACCATCAAAAACAACATTAATAATCCCAATGTACTCACTGAAACCGAATTTGTTACCCGAGACAGTAAGCTGCGTAGTTTGTTGACGATTTAATAACTTTTGAATGTTAATAAAGTTGGAGTTCCTTACTTTCCCCATGGAAGCGAACAGCTGTTGTTCCATTCCAAATCAGCTGTCCTCTGTGCCATCGTAACCCTTACAGGCGCTTATCAAGTAATCCCGGAACATGCATCTTTTCGGGGACTATACATCCATACAAAGATCCAATAGTGATAGTCTTGTATCCATTATTGACCGGGTATTCCCATTATGCAAGCCAGTGACTATTGATTGGCGCAGCGCTGCATAGCGATTGTACACTAAGCTAAGCAATGCTTTTCACTCCAAGATCGCAAGAAAAAAAACCGAATATTCCGAATATTGAATTGAGCTTCGAATACCAACTTAATTTACGAGTATTCGAATATTCGAATAATTCGGGCCAGCCCTAGTAGGTTCATTAGCGTAGTTAGCAAGGATAGTTAGAACAAGCCAATGGGCACCTTTTGGTTGTCATCTTCTCTGCCTCATGGGGCATGACCATCACTTTAAAGCCGTAGCCGTCCCTCAAGATTATCACCATCTCTTCCCATGACTGATATGCACTGTGTTTGGTGACAGAAAATAAGTGGGCTTTCACATCTACCTTGTTTGTTCCGGACTTTCTGACTTTTTCGTTTGATCCAAACTTAAATTACAGGTGTGAAACCTGCGGTGGACCGCGGTTCTTATACAACTGTATTCAAAGCAGGAGGTATGCGTTGTCTGATCATCATTAATAACTCAAATATCATGATGATTGAAATACCTTAGCTGATGCATTCATTAATGTATTTGTTCCTGCATTACTGAGATAGCATTAATCCTAGTGTGTTACTGATAGTTCATCAAGTACTACATGGAGGAATTCATGCATTTTCATTCATTCATGGTGAATAATGTTGCCTTCATTTAAAGGGTTCCGCAGAGTGGTCAAAGTAAACCTACTCACCACATAAACAGAGCATAGAAGCTGCTGTGTATAACAGCAGAGGTAGCTTTTTAAATGGTGAGCAGATTATCCCACCCGGCTCACCATAGGGCTACGTCAGCAAACTAATGGAGTGCACCCTGTGGAGAGAAATGAGAAAGGCGCTGACACAAGTGATCCAATGAAAACAGTGAAGGAGTCTCTAGCCCGTCAGCGCAGGTCAGCTACAAAGGAACAGCTGGTGTAGTGGCTTCCCATGGTGCTGGCAGCTGATTGGTGGACAGCTTGCTGTCATTCACCTGCAACAGCCAATCATAGGCTGGCAACATGAACTCTGTTACTACCCAGCTACCCCTCTCTCTTCAGCTTTTAGCTCTGTACTGTAACAGTCAAACTGTCCCAGTTTCTCACTGTATACTAACACTGTCATGTACACAACATACAATTGTCGATAACACATTCCCCATTGTGACTGTTGGAGTTTTAGGAATTTAAACAGGATTTCAGAAAGGATGCAGTTTCACACCATACTACCACCAATTTCAAAAGACAACATGCTTATGTGACCTAAATGTTGAGATTTAGTAGTTTACTTAGCTTTATTGAGCTGTTGCACAAAAATGAATCGCGTTACACTATGTTGTCAAGTAAGAGAGTACTTACTAGAAAAAAATTCTAATACAAAAGCAGTGAAATGAAATCTTTTTAGTATTTCAAACGATTTAAAGAAAATAAATAGAAGATGAAGACATCTGAATAACAACCAAAATCCAACCTGACGTGAATGCTACCTGTTGATCCTGTCAGTTTAATGTGAAAATCACAAAGTAACAAGTACAAAGGTAAATGTTCTCAGTGTCCGCAGGATTTTTTTCAGCAGCGGTGGTGTGGTCCCCCGAACCCTCTAGGGGAGTCCGTGGGCACGAAAGTGCGGACGAAAGTTTTTTGTAGCCTTTAAATTTGAATGCATGAATCTGGTGCACTTTGAGAGGAGAATATGCACTTAAATCCCATTCAAGGAGTCTTGTGTATTACTATAGATAGGATAATTGATGCTGACTCTTAAACAAGTTTAACCCTAGCCCCTAAACTATTTTTGAGATGTTTTGGTTCGCCTGGATTTATTCTCTTATTAAGATTGCATTCATCACCCCTTTTCTTTGATGCAAGTTTCATAGCTTAAAATCCTGAGCTGTAGAACTTTCAGCAGACATTCCTAACGGTACGCTGCGAGAGTGTCCACCTGTTGGGAGCGTGGGCGACGTGCGGATATGAGACAGGCTCCGCATGCAGCAAAAAAATAAAATAAAAATAAAATATGATTTTTTTTTTAGCATATTTTCTGTAAATTCAATAATACATATTTAATATAAATGATACATAGAAATAACGAGTTACTCTTATTACATTTTGAATTATATACTCGACAAATAACGATTATTTACACAATCTTCTTTTATTCAAACTTCTACAAAATAGAAAAATGCTCGCGTTAGTTCACGACCGACCAAGTAAATAATGTAGGCCTAATAACAACCTAAGTATGTTAATCTGTAATAGTGCACTGTTCTCTACACCCTTGTAATTCGGTGTATTTTTTTTCTGAAATATCAGCATGTAACCCTCACAGAACTATTTGCCAAACATATTTGGAACTTCCTTTTTATTTTATTTTTTATTTTTTAACCAAACTATATAACATATGTATATAAGAGACCAGTATTTAGTAGGAAGTATTTGTACAACTTAAGCTAAATGAAACTGGTTGTTGTAAATGTTTTTGGAGTTGTTCCTCCACGGCTTATTATTTCAGACTGTGTGTGGAGTAGACGCACTATGCTCCTGTGCGCGCAGGCGGTTGCTATGGCGCTTCTGCAGCCGAGGCTCCAGTCGTCCTTCGTAGCGGAATTAAAAGTGAAAATGAATGACTGGCGTCTGCCACTAACGTTCATGAAGCTTTTGGTGTCAGCACAAGCACAGTGTTACAAGTAGGCCTATTGCAAATTGCAGGCTTTCTATTCCGTTCTTTCACAGCGTAGCCGTAGTCCCACATGGAAGACATGCTAAAAGTGATGGAATTAATAAATACAATAAACAAATTAAATAAGATTCAACTCGCGTTACTGTAAGCTACATGTATAGTTTGTAATAAGAAGAGTGTGATTTTCAACACAACAAAATAAACTATATTGTCCAGACCGTGCTACGGAGGAAAAACAAACGTGAAACTCTGAGATCAGGCTGCGCGGGCGGGAGATTCCATTTATCCAACCAGCTGTGTTTCACCTAATGCACATTAAAAAAAAGCATATGGTTTAAATATGGTGTGTACAACCTATGGCTTAGCTCTCACATAAATGAGTGATGTTAGGGTGTCCATCTTGATATGTTTCCCATGGCCAGTAACCGTAAGCCCAGGCCTGAGCATTTCCACCAGGGATGGCATGAGATGAACAGAGAGCTTTCGTCCATATATGGTAAACAGCAGCACAAAAGTGTCTTGGAAACGAGGTCTGTAATCTGAGAGCCATCAGCAGACCACTGGGCTCCTTCAATAAGACTCCTGTCAGTGTGCCTATGCTGTGCTTTTTCTTCAGTAAAGACACACACACACACACGCCTACACATGTGTTTAATATGATTTTTTAATTTCATTCAGTTTTTGTATGATTTTAATATTTTACAGTGTATGTAGCTCTGTGCTTGTGCCTCCCCCCCCCCCCCCCCTCCCCCCCCCCCCACACACACACACACACACACACACACACACCCTTGAGGCTTATATTAGGTTCATTACATTCCACCATGGTGAAGTTTTGGTTAGAAGCATTTTACTGTTCTTTGGGTCTGGACAGTACATGAGTAGGGTTGTTGTAGTCTCTGCTCTGAATGGGCCCCTACCAGCTTCTAGAGGCATTTGACTGGTGAAGAAATGTGACACTTTTCAAACTTGCTTTACAATCATTGATTCTATCTGCTGTACTACAACTCAGCATTTCTTGTGCTGAGGCTTGTGTAAGAGGAAAGACTGAGGAGGTCATTATAATCAAATGGGTGAATCCTTGTTAAGAGTCGATTCTAGATTCACTTGGTTTGGCGTTGTGCGTATTAATACACAGACCTTGGATACATTTCATAGTGACCTTGTCAAACCCAGTTAGAACATATGGCCCAGACTCAGGATGCTGTATGAACTTCCAATTCTTCATGAAGAGGATAAAACAAGATGAATGGCACATTGTTGTGTCCAAAATGGAAGGCATTCATACTCTGGACTTGCAAATCTCCTCACGGATTTGCTCTTTTATATTTTGATAGCGGCCGTCCCTGAATTTGGGGTCTTAGAAGATTAATCAAAGCTTCACATCAATGCACACACTACCTGAAGCCTTCCTTTCCACTGGTCCCTCTGACTGAGCTGATCTTCCTCTCTCTCTCAGACGGTCAGGTGATTCCCCTCGTGGAGTTGTCAGCGAAGCAGGTAGCGTTCCACATCCCGTTTGAGGTGGTGGAGAAGGTCTACCCCCCTGTCCCGGAGCAGCTGCAGCTCCGCATCGCCTACTGGAGCTTCCCAGAGAACGAGGAGGACATCAGGTGAGAAGAACAACACGACAACCTTCACTTCTCATCTAAGGGCAAAACCTGTTTCCTGTCACCTATTGACTAGGGTCGTGTATCGGCAAAGGACTTCATGATACGTCTTAACGATATGATATATCCAGATACCGTGCATATTGCGATACATTGTGCTATTTCTACATAGTTCAAGGAAAATGTAAAAAGAGCAGAATTTCAAGTTGCTGTTTAAGATCTGGGTGGTCTTATTACATCACACCACATTAATAATAATAATAATAATAATAATAATAATAATAATAATAATAATAATAATAATAATAATAATAATAATAATAATAATTGATAGGATTTATATAGCGCTTTATTCCCTAAGGACTCAAAGCGCTTACATGGTTCCAGGTTCAATTCGTTCACACACAGTCATACCGGCGGTGGTAAACTACGAGAGTAGCCACAGCTGCCCTGGGGCAGACTGACGGAATTACATCGATAAATAAGCATACACTTTTAAATCAAATTCCAAAAACCCCCACGGCAATTCGAGGCAACTTGCCGTACTGCGTCACACACAAACAAAGGTTTAGTGGCCAAGCTATCC
Source organism: Ammodytes marinus (assembly GCF_949987685.1). Taxonomy (NCBI): domain Eukaryota; kingdom Metazoa; phylum Chordata; class Actinopteri; order Uranoscopiformes; family Ammodytidae; genus Ammodytes; species Ammodytes marinus. The sequence continues at coordinate 29,671,990 of NC_137215.1, read as the reverse complement.
GACTGGCATGGTGGTAAATGAACAGCACACGCTAACTTGAAGCAGATGACCATTGCTGCTGGTTAGGCTTGAAGCATGCAATGAAGTACAGGCCTGCTGTCAATGGATCATCTTTATCGTATAGTTTTTTTTTTACCATTGTACAAACTCATTACATTCAAACACAAAAACTGCAATGCGTGGAAAGTTGCATATTTCATAATCCATCGTAGGAAGGGCTACCACTATAGCCAAAAATAAATTTGGCCTGTTGTGAAGTTACTAATGACATAAATGTTGACTAGTTACTACTAATATAATCTGCTTCTTAGGATGTTAGTCATTTCAACTGGAAAGAGTGACCGTCGGTGGCAGCCCGCTGACGTCAATTTATTCCGATGAATATTTTTCTGAATATATTCGGCATTGCTCTTTTCTTGTTAAGATTTGAAAGAGATGACCGGGTTTGATCCATGTTTGTTTTGTGTGTGTCTCCCCTCTCTCGTCCCTGTCTGTGTCCCTCCCCCCTGCAGGTTATATTCCTGCCTGGCCAATGGGAGTCCAGATGAGTTCCAACGTGGAGAGCAGCTCTACAGGATCAGGGCTGTCAAAGACCCGCTGCAGATTGGTGGGTTAAGTTGTCACTCTTTATACACTCTTAACAGACTGCATCCTACTGTAAACCATTACACTATGTAGTACGTAACGCAGTATTGTTTGTTTAGTGTGGCGTACAAATTCACTAAATTTAAGCTGTACATGCCATCATTATGTAGCCTGGTGCTACCAGACCACCGTACTTCATTTCATTTGTACAGAAGGTACACGAGTGTCTGGAATACTGGCCTAACAACACAAATGGCATAGGAAGTCAGGATCGGCCACGCATCGCACCTTCAGCCAGAACTACCTCACCCTAAACTAACAAGACCCAAAAGAAACTTCACCAAAATGATTTGAATAGCAGTTGCTTTCAGTAATATAAATTCTAAGGAAATGCATTACATTGAGTTGGTCAATAAAATAGGGTCTAGAACTAAGGAAGGCTTTCTAGTAGTTTTATCCAACCCATTCCTGTAATCCTCTCTCTCTCTCTCTCTCTCTCTCTCTCTCTCTCATTATGTCTGTGGTCTCTCTCCCCCAGGCTTCCATCTCAGTGCTACAGTGGTGTCCAGTCAGTCGGGTCAGTCTAAAGGAGCCTACAACGTGGCCGTCATGTTTGATCGCTGCCGCATCACGTCCTGCAGCTGTACCTGTGGGGCTGGGGCTAAGTGGTGTGCCCATGTGGTGGCCCTATGCCTCTTCAGGATCCACAATGTGAGTTTGTCCCCTACCTCAAATTCTAATCAAATCAACTCATATCCTGTACAGAGGGTGTCGTGGTACCTTCCTACTATGAGTGCATCGTGCAACTAGCAGTGATTATCCACACGCATCGAATAAAATCATTTGCCAAGTGCGCATGTTTTATCGCTCGCTCGACATAGCTTATGATATACATGTAATTCCATCACTTCTACCCAGCTTGTCACTGTGTATATATTGCGGATAGTTCAGGAGTCCTCTCCCCCTCGGTGTGTCTGTCTGTGACCTGCTGGCGCCGATTCATTTTGACAGGGCAAAAACCAATGAGGAATAATGACGTATTGACTTGTCTGACCAATCCGTGAACTACTCTCACTCACTCACTCACTCGCTCACTCACTCACTCACTCACTCGCTCGCTCGCTCACTCGCTCACTCACTCGTTCACTCAGCGACATCTGCATTTGAAGGGCTGGCTGGCCTCACTCTTGGCCTTTTCACACCGCCGAAAAATCGGAGCTAGTTCGGAGCTAAAGCCAGTGTTTTGGTTTCACACCGCCAGAGAGCCGGCTCCGGGCTGTAAAAACCGGTTCAACCCCAGCCCCAGGATTGAGCTGGGCTAGAGATAAAAACTGCCTGCGCCAGCGGCCGGGGGGGGATTATCCTGACCAACCAGACCAACTCAAACCTCATGCCCGCCATATTTAAAAACACAGCTACTACAAGACGTAAACATAACATAATTACCAAACGTAGCGATCAAATTGACCGGTGAAAATACGCTGTATGAGTTAACAGAGCAAAGCAAGAGGCAACACGTGTAAAAATAAGACGTTTCCGCCACTGTTGTTGTGCTTAAAGGTAGCGCTAGCTTTAGCCTTAGCCACGAAAGCAGCGACGTACACAGACGTTTACAGTGACGTCATGACGTTGCTCTCTTGCCAGCTCCATGGCTGGCTCTGGTCGGTGTGAAACCAACCGGTTCATAACTGGTATAAGGCTGTAACCAGTTTTGAACTGGCCCCAGCACCAGCCTGGAACTGGCTCTTGGTTCTTTTTCGTGTGAAAGGGGTAAGAAGTTCACACGAAAAAGAACGGGCCACGGACAATAAGACTAGTAGCTAATTGCAGTTCTAGAGGAGGTGCTTTATAGGGAACATGCAGCAAGTATTACGTACCTGCATGTAGGGATGGGAATTGATAAGAATTTAACGATTCCGATTCTGCTTATTGATCCGATTCTCTTATCGATTCTCATTGGGTGAGAGAATAAGTACAAATTAGTTTGTTCATATTATCTCTCTTTAATATCTGATCAGAGGTGTGTCTAGTGTGTGCCTTGAAAGATTATCAAGAGTAGGCTACTTTAGGATTAGGAAACTGTCAATTTTCACATTAATTGGTCCAGACAAAAAAATTATTGTTTGGGTTTTAAGCCCAAATGCCATTATGTGCCCTGAAAACTAGAAACACAGACTGAAAACAGTCAAGGAAGAGCTTGTGCCTTTTGGAATATTAACAGTGCTCATTTGCACTTGAAACAAATTCAATTGACATAATAAATACAAACAAGTCTTTTGAAAAGATGAGACCAACTATCAACTTTGGAAAATTAACAATTTTTATGCAGAAAAATCATCATGTTTGCCCTCTCAGGAAGGATACAAGATATTTAATGTATGTTAAGTGTTATTTTATGATGATTGTGCCCTTACTCTGAAAGGGCAACGTGATGATGTCACTACGTTCAAGTGAAGGAACCCTTTCTTTATAGGTCCGTGGAAGGAACGCCTCAGGTCAAACTGTCATGTTGTACGTTGAACTGACTGCACAGTAGTAGGCTATTCAAGAAGAGAATAAATACGGCATAAAGGCTAAAAGACAATGTATCGCTTTGCTTATTCTTCACCACGCCAGCGATGAGGAGTCACCGCTCCATCTCAGCTTTACAATGTACATGCTGTTCTTATGTGCAGCGCGGTGTTATTATTAATATAATGGCCCGTCATCAGACACACGTAGCGAATGGTTTTATACACATCGATCGCTCCATCAAGTAATCCAAGGCAGAGCTTTTTGTATCGGGCAGAGATCGTTATTTTAAGTGTCTTACTGTCTTTATAAAGTGTCTTGTTAAACGTTTCCTTAACACCGGACCGCCGAGTCCCGCTGTGTGTTGTTTTGGGTTCGTCCCCACCGCCGGGCGTAAAAGCAGCATGATAACAGCTGATGAACGAGAGTAAACAGCGCTCAAGAAATTATTTTTGCTTTGCTTTATGCTGCTCTCGCCTTTTATCTTCAAATCCAAGTGATGGGCAATTCTGGTGCCGACTAGTAAGACAGCGGACGTTTAAATGTTTAACGGTCAGGATCGCAGTCTGCACGCTTGCTTGTGCGCGTGTCGTTTGACGAAATGGAAACTTTACAATTATTGCAAGTGGCCATATTGTCGCCTTTTTGCTTGAATTACAACCAACATTTAAGAGCACTTCTGCCTCGACGCCTTGTTTGCTGCGTTCTGAACCAAAACAAAGCAGCATGAGTGTCAAGTCATGACACATTTGCAACAAGCGGAACCGTTAAAGGGTAACTGCACCCCCTGTTTGAGCTACTGCACGATTTTGAAAAATGCTTTCAGACCATGGATTCTGAATTCCGTTTGAGAACCATTGTTTTAAAACATTCCGACATCAGCCGGCCGACTTTCGGGAGGGAGGGGGCGCGCGGTGTCTGTGAAGGAGGGGGCTAGCTGCTAGTAGCTGTCACTCAGGAAGATCTGAATGACATGACTTCATTGAAATATTGAGTGACACACAGTCTAACGGCACTATCGCTACACAGTGAGCTCATATGCCACACAGATGGGTCGTCTGAGGTGGAGGACTTTCTTATTCTAAATTGTTGGCGGGTGTTTCTATCGTAGTGTTAGGAGACCGAGTAGCGCAAGTGAACGAGCGGCAGTCTGTGTGTGTCTGTGTGTGTGAGCGAGGAGAGCGAGCGAGCGAGCGGTAGCGTGTGTCAATCAAGTGAAGTAATGAACAAGTCCGGGTCCGTGTGTGTGTGTGTGTGTGTTATACAGTGTGAGATAATGCAGACACACTGCCGATAGAAGTGAAGTGTGTTAACCCCCAAAATAACATCCTTGGAGGGATGGTATAACAGTAGTAGCTCATGGATCAGCCATGGACCTATGAAGAGCGTGACCGGCTTTGCGGCGACGTGATGACGTACTACTGTACCAAAAGTACAGTAGTACGTCATTTTTCGAACCCGATGGAAAAAAGTTTTTTTCAAATCTTAGTAAAGTTCTAAAATGATTTACAATACAAAACATTTCTTAAATTGCCGATATTTAACATATTGCAATTTTTTTCAACGTTAACACCAGCATATATGTGTTCCTTAACAACATAGTGATTTAATTCAGCTTATATCTCAAAAAACAAGTAAAAGGGTGCAGTTACACTTTAAGCAGAACCGTTAAGCAGGCATGTTAACGATTCCAAGGAATTGGTTCACTAGGCACCGGTTCTGAACAAGAACCAGTTCTCGATTCCCATCCCTACCTGCATGTGTAATTACACTTGGTTGACAACACCCTATGGTATGGTACGAGTTACAATATGTATCATAATAATGAGTAGATGCTCGACTCACAATATGACTCTACAGTAAACCTGATCCTTACTAGAAAGTTCAAATGTTAATAAAAGTATATATGTTGGTGAAAATGTTGATGTATCTATCTGTCTCTATGTGTGCGTTTTGGTTGTGTGTGTGTGTGTGTGTGTGTGTGTGTGTGTGTGTGTGTGTAGTCATCATCAGTGTGTCTGAGGGCTCCAGTCTCTGAGTCTTTGTCCAGGCTACAGAGGGACCAGCTCCAGAAGTTTGCCCAGTACCTCATCAGTGAGCTGCCTCAGCAGGTAACATCCATGTCTTCAATCCCAACAGAACTATTGAGAAAGGAAAAAGTCAATGGTGAACCTCCTGGGGATTTCATAAATCAGACAATCCAGGTTTGGTATTGATTGTGTGTGTGTGTGTGTGTGTGTGTGTGTGTGTGTGCGCGTGCGCAGATCCTTCCCACAGCCCAGCGTCTGCTGGATGAGCTGCTGTCCTCTCAGTCTACTGCCATCAACACTGTGTGTGGAGCTCCAGGTACAGTCAGTCTTCCTAACATACAAACACAGTACAAGCTGCCCCGTACACTGAGAACATTTCATCTCTCCATTCAACTCTTATCTGTAGATTAGACAGTGGAGTTTCAACGCATGTAAATACACATCTCTGCAGTGTTGTTAGCTATAGGGATATTCCCTGGATGCTATCCCCTCTTCTGAAGAGGTGTATGTGCGTGCAATCCATGGAGAGAAGAGTGTGGCAGGTTTGGACAGAAAATGTAACTTATCTCAGAGCCACAATATGTGTAGAGATGTCTTCTTTTAAATAAAAGCTTCTCTACAGTTTGAAACGGGAATATGAAAGGCCTTAAATGAAAACCACAACAGTGAACCATTTTCTAGACTTTATTGTGCAGGTCAAATTTTCTCTCTCAGCTTCCTCAGGGAAAGCTTAATTGTAGTGTGTGTGTGTGTGTGTGTGTGTGTGTGTGTGTGTGTGTGTGTGTGTGTGTGTGTGTGTGTGTGTGTGTGTGTGTGTGTGTGTGTGTGTGTGTGTGTGTGTGTGTGTGTGTGTGTGTGTGTGTGTGTGTGTGTGTGTGTGTGTGTGTGTGTGTGTGTGTGTGTGTGTGTGTGTGTGTCCATGTAGACCCCACGGCGGGCCCCTCAGCCTCTGACCAGAGCACCTGGTATCTGGATGAGTCCACCCTCAGCGACAACATTAAGAAGACTCTGCACAAGTTCTGTGGGCCTTCACCTGTGGTCTTCAGGTACGCCATGCTAAAGGCTTGAGCTAAAGTGTTCAGGACTGTACTAAAACACTTCTCTAACCCCTTGTCACACATAGACGTCACTAAAGGTTTCAGCCATGTGGAGCCAATTTTACATGCCAGCATTTAGTTTGAAAATGATACAAATCCTGTACAGAAAAATTAAAGGTTAAGAATGCAAACATTGACATTAAACAACATGACATCAACAGAACAATTCATTGCATCACAATTGAAAATAGAATATATAAAAGGTTTTTAGTCTAAAGCGAGGTACAGCTAGCTGGCCTTTTTCCAGAGGAGCTGTGAGTCACCACTAGTTCACCAATATATTCGCTTGTGAACTTGAAAACTTCTGGCTTCATACAGCCAGAAGAGAACATTAAAAGAACTGTCTGAAGACTCCAGCTAGACCTCCACCACCTCACTTCGCCTGGGAGAGGTCGATGGCTCAAATCTGGGGTTATAGCTCCAAAGGTTGGCTGCATTCTCCCGCCTTCAGCCAAGCTTCAGTTAAAAAGAAGAAATCTTAATTTCTGGAACAAAATTAGGTGGTTGTGTGTCTTGTAGTTAGGCGCCCAGAAGTGACGTGTGCGCGTGTGTGTGTGTGTGCGCGCGCGCTCTCCACAGTGACGTGAACTCCATGTACCTGTCGTCCACGGAGCCCCCGGCGGCGGCTGAGTGGGCCTGTCTGCTGCGTCCTCTTCGGGGCAGAGAGCCTGAAGGCATCTGGAACCTGCTGTCCATCGTCAGGGAGATGTTCAAGAGACGAGACAGTAACGCTGCTCCACTGCTGGAGATCCTCACTGAGCAGTGCCTCACCTACGAACAGGTACGCACTCCACATGACACCAGCTCCAGACACTGAGACAGCCAGAAGCCTCATTAAGTTGCATTATGTTACGGTGGATTGAGAATACTTGTGGGTTTTGTTACATTATGGACAACTTGGTTTACATACATACAGACAGACAGACAGACAGACACACAGACAGACACACAGACACACACGCTGACTGAGTTGTGTGACTGTGTGTGTTCAGATCATCAGCTGGTGGTACAGTGTTCGGACCAGTGCGTCTCACAGCAGTGCCAGTGGCCACACAGGCCGCAGTAACGGCCAGTCGGAGGTGGCGGCTCACGCCTGTGCCAGCATGTGTGATGAGATGGTGGTGCTATGGAGGCTGGCAGTGCTCGACCCCACCATGAGCCCCTGCAGGTAAGAGCAGCGGTAGCACACACACACACGCACACGCACACACACGCACACACACAAATGATGTGATAAATCCACTGAGAAAAAATAGGTGTAATATCACTATCACGATTATATATAGAGTCTATGATAATATCTTAATTGTTGTTTGAACCATGTTTTGAAATGACAACATTGAATACGTCACTCCTATTGCGAAAAACAATCAGAATCTTTCAGCAATTGAAGGGACGATCAGTGCTAGTTAGGTTTTTTTTTCCAGCAGAGAGACAGAGACGGTGAGAAAGCTTTATTTAAGAGTTTTGCATTTTAACTTATTTGTGCGTCTCACCAACAGAAAAGCTCTGATTCTAATCTGTCTGCACCATAGGTCTGCAGGGCTCTTTGAGGCTCCTATGGTCTCACGGACGTCAATGCAAAATGAAGTGAAAATTTAACTTGACCTTAAGACCGGCTGTCTTAAGGTGTAGCAGCTGTTTAATATGAATAAATATGCAAATAAATATTGTTACCAAGCAAAATGATTGTGATGCGTGTGTTGCTTCAGTAAAGTTTTAGGTTCATAAATAAGTTTGAATTCATTATCATAAACATCTAATATACTATTAACAAGAGCCAGCTAGAAAAATACCAGGCTTTCACAAGTATTGATCCTTTTATTAGTTTTTGGGGATGCAAAATGATCAATTATCGTTATCGACAAAATCTCCCAAAATATCCAGATATAATTATTTTGTCCATATTTCACACGGCCCTAGTTCAAACTAAAGACTGCGTGTGCTCTCTTCCAGGCGTCTGGAACTGGCAGGCCAGCTGAGGCAGTGGCACCTGAAAGTCATAGAGATCGTCAAGCGGGGACAACATCGCAAGTCCCTGGATAAACTGTTCCAGGGCTTCAAGCCGGCCGTGGAGTCCTGCTACTTCAACTGGGAGGTGGCCTATCCGCTGGAGGGCATCACCTACTGCAGTGCTGACAAGAAAAGTGCCACATTCTGCTGGTCCAGGGCCGTGCAGCTCCAGAGAGGGGCCAAGGCTGCTGCAGGAGCCGGGGGAGAAGCCTCCGAGCAGGGGCCAGGGGGCAGAGCAGACGCTGGAGACTTCAAAGGGAGAGGAAGTGGCCAACAGGAGGTGGCAGTGCGACCCAAGGAGACCATAGTGAGCAAGAGGAAGGGTCTGTCAGTGAGTGGAGGGGGGGGGATGCTAGTCCGTCTGGGAGGGAGCGTCTCTCTGGCCCTGGAGGACGGAGCAGCCAAGTGCATGTACAAAGGTCTGTGTTCTCTAGTTGTATCTTGTGTGTGTATGTGTGGAATTGCTTGTGGGGGTGTGGCTTAGGACAAACCAGGCCTGTATGTATGCTTATAACGTACAATAGTGCGTACATAAATACAGCTATGTATTCTAATTAATGTGCAATAATACCTGCAAACACACGTCTGTGTGTGCATAGCGTGTGCAATAGGGCATCTGACTAATAGCACTAGCACTTTTAATACCTTAGCTCATAAGCACTATAGCACTTAACATCAAATGCGTTAATTCGTCACCCAAAACCTGGTTTGTTTATTGTACTCTTAACTGTGGTTTTTCTTATTGGTTTATTGTGTTGGCACTTAAGGGACTAAAATTAAAATTAGCCACTGCCTATAATCTGGCATATTTACATAAATGTTCATCAATATCCCTATTTTAAATAAATTAATCTCAATTTTCAAATGTGCAGGGCCGGGCTCTTCCTCTGGAGGGAAGCTGAAGATGACCCAGGCCAGTGGTAAGGGCTCGTCAGTAGGAGGCTCTGGAGGGAGCACAGGGTTAGGAGGAGGGAAGCATGCCAGTGCCAAGCGGAGGACCAGCAGCGAGGACAGCTCTCTAGAGCCAGACCTGGCAGAGCTCAGCCTGGACGACGGCTGCAGCCTGGCTCTGGGGGCCGAGGCCTGCAACACCTTTGAGTTCCTGCCCCCTCCCCCAGAGATGCTGCCCTCACCCAGCCCTCTGCTCAGGGACGCACGCAAGAACAAGATGTTTGAGAGCAAGCATGTGGGCCATGCCTCAGCTGCTCCTGCTGCTGCAGAGCCTGCTCCAACAGGCCTCCCTCCCAAAGACACCGTTCTGGTTGTGATGGACAGTGCTGCAGAGAAGGAGGCAGAGGTGGAGCCGGTCCAGAGCAGGGATGAAGATGTAGACTCGGCTGGCAGTAACCAGCCCTCCACCACAGCAGCACCAGCTGCAGCTGAAGCCAAGCCAGCAGCAGCTAACGGGCCAGCAGCAGCAGCAGCAGCAGCAGCAGCAGCAGCTGCTAACCCTGGAGCAGAGGCAGCCAGTGGAGCTGTGGGAGAGGACGACTACCAAGCCTACTACCTGAGTGCTGCCTCAGAGGAGGGAGCTGAGAGACAGCACACTGACAACCACCAGGACGAAGAGCCAGACATCTTCGCAGGGATGAAACCGCTGGAGCAGGAGGGCCACATGGAGGTAAGCACACTGTCCACTACACATTTAAACATCACAGTAGGCTGCTATGATTTGTCCCTCTTAAGTATGCACATAACTCCTGAAGCCTTGGGAGTTTGACCAGTAGTCCAGTCCTCAAGTCTACGCCAACAGGTGTCCAGCCTGCCCAAAAGTCAAAACAGAAGAGGACTTCAACCAGTTGTAGCACCTGATTCCTTCCCCTTACCGTCACCAACCTACAAAAAGACAAATAGTTAGGGGAGTAGATTATATCCACAAATCCACAGTTTTGACCTTGGTTGTATTGCTCTGGTCCAACCCTCCTCACTGCAAAAGGCTGGTTCATTATGTGCCAACTGTCCTTTGAAATCCTTTGCAAAGCCAGTCAACGGAAACGGAGTGAAAGTTGAATGTGAACTGAGCTGCAGAGTGTTTCTGTTGGTGACATGCCAGAGTAAAAACACAAAACTCTAAATTAAAGCTCTTTCTCTCCGTCTGTCCATCTCCGTCTCTCTGCTAAAACACTCTTTGTCACTGAGCTGAATGCTGTTGCTGTGTGCGTGCAGGTGCTGTTTGCGTGTGCCGAGGCCCTCCATGCCCACGGCTACAGTAACGAGGCGTGCCGGCTGGCCGTGGAGCTGGCCAGAGACCTGTTAGCCAACCCTCCAGACCTGAAGGTGGAGCAGCCACTGACTAAGGTAGGCACAGTCACAACACATTCTCTCTTTCTTTTGGTCAATATCACCATCAGGCAAGCATCTTGAACTATGTATGTAAAAGCCACCAGATTCTTCTAGTAACTATTTTATATTTGCATTGTTACTGTGCCAGTTTGTAACTGCTAAACTTGGCTTTGTCAGAACAGAAGTCAAGTTTTGTTTCATGTTGCGTTGATCATTATTATTTCCCTGATGGTTGGGATTTCAGGGTAAGAAGAGCAAGGTGTCGACCAGCCGTCAGACCCAGGTGGCCACTAACACGCTGTCCAAAGCAGCCTTCCTCCTCACTGTCCTCAGTGAGCGACTTGAGCTCCACAACCTGGCCTTCAGCACCGGCATGTTCTCCCTGGAGCTCCAGAGACCACCGGCATCTACCAAAGCTCTGGAGGTCTGTCACTCTGTATGAACAGGAGAATTGACCGTAGTGTGTTAGCTTTTTATCATCTCTCTTCCATGACATAAGCTGCACTGATGATCACATCTTCAAGCGCTCACTAAAGTTCATATTCATTTCAAACGGATTATGCAAACTGTGAATGTTCCTCACTGGCTGCGATCCGACAGCACCGTGCTCGTCTTGCCGGGGGGGAAACTACTGAGCTGAATGTTGCAAAGGAAGAAAAAGATAAGCTAAACATACAGAGCTGTATAGTTATCCATATCCCAGCTCGACATGGTGCCAGTTTTCCACTCGCTAAACGTTAGCCGCACGCTAACCATTAGCAGCTTGTGACGTAATAGGTCAACCGGTAAAGGATCCAATGCAAACAAGCTGAAAGGGGGCATATCACCTCCTATCATAGCACTGCCTTTTTGATTACTTTACCCTAAAGCATCGTTTCAACAAAGACTGAGTGTCTCAGTTTGTCAAATCCTATAAAAGTAGTAGAATGGTCATCTAAGGCCGGGCTTCTTTATCCCTACATGAAGTCCATGCATAAGATGTATCCACACTATGCCTGTTAGAGTGTGGAGTGACGGCCTGTCTTGTGTTGTTTGCAGGTGAAGCTGGCCTACCAGGAGTCTGAGGTGGTGTCTCTGTTGAAGAAGATCCCTCTGGGCCTGGTGGAGATGTCTGCCATCAGAGAGCGGGGCGAGCAGCTCAGAGACGGAAACTTCTGCGATTACAGACCCGTGCTGCCTCTCATGTTGGCCAGCTTCATTTTTGATGTGCTCTCTACACCAGGTAAGCACCAATTATTGCTTCAACATCGGCGTAATCAACTATTTAAAGGTCACATATTATGCCCATTTTCCCCGGTTCAAACTTGTCATTTCGTTTTCAATTTGAAACTGCTTCCATGGTGTAGTGCCCCCCCAAAAAATGTTTTCTATTCCTCACAGTGCCATTTCTGAATCTTTCCTCTTTTCAGCCTCTGTCTGAAACGCTCCCTTTTCGTCGCTTCAAGACCCTCCTTCCAAAAAGCCCAGTCTGCTCTGATTGGCCCTCAAACAAACTGGCAGTTAGTAAGGGGTATCTGGCGTGTGGCACATCACAGATGGAGTTAGTTAGGCTGGTAATGAGGGGGCTTGGCTTCTCCCCTTATGACGTCATAAGGGGAAATACATCTGAACACAGGTTTTCAGAAAGGTGGAGAAAGAGAGTGTGTCTGGTCAGTTATTAATGTTGAAAACACATTTAAAGGTTTTATGCATAGTAGGTTGACCTTTAAATCAAAGTATTAGAGAAAGATTGCAGTGTTCAAGTGAGCCACCAAATGGACCATGGAGTATGGGGTCCACAATCATTTTCTTACGGCCTAAATGAAGTTATTTTAATTAACATTTGTTTCACTTTTCTCAATATTGTTTGTGCAGTTGTGTCCCCAACGGGTTCCCGTCCACCGAGCCGCAACCGTAACAACGAGATGCCTGGTGACGAGGAGCTGGGCTTTGAGGCTGCTGTGGCTGCACTTGGTAAATCTATTGTGCTCTTATCTCTGCCTATACTGTCTACCATAGCGTATCCTGTGTCCCCCTCACCTCCATGTCTCTCTCCAGGTATGAAGACCACAGTCAGTGAAGCAGAGCACCCTCTGCTGTGTGAAGGAACCAGACGGGTGAAGGGTGACCTGGCTCTGGCTCTCATGATCACCTATAAAGATGACCAGAGCAAGCTGAAGAAGGTAAGCCCATGTATCTCCATGCTGCAGCAGAGATGTCTACTAAAGAAAGGCTAGGCCTGGAGAACAGTGCAATTGTGTTGTGTTTTTTTAGTATTTACTAGGGCTGTCATTTCAAATCATTCAAAATGGCATACGATCAATACTACACTGTGTGCACAATTATTAGGCAAGTTGTATTTTGGAGGATTCATTTTATCATTGAACAACTACAGTGCTCTCGGTCAATCCAAAATGTTAATGAACCTAAACCTGAATGTTTACGAAAGTAAAAGTGAGGTTTTGTCTTTCTTAAGAGAATATACATATGTGCACAATTATTAGGCAACTATTAGTGTGCAGAATTATTATGAAACTTAATGAAAATCTAACATTTTCCCATCTCACTTGTTTATTTTCATCTGTTAAAGTGAGAATAATAAAACAACTCAAAATTTACAGATAAACATTTCTGACATGTCAAAAAAGAAATCAGTGACCAATATAGCCAACCTTCTTTTCAATAACTGTCACAAGCCTTCCATTCATGGAGTCTGTCAGTTTCTTGATCTGTTGATGATCAACTTTTTGTGCAGAAGCAACCACAGCCTCCCAGACACTGTTCCAAGAGGTGTACTGATTTCCTTCACTGTAAATCTCCCGTTTAAGCAGGGCCCACAGGTTCTCAATAGGGTTTAGGTCAGGTGAGGAAGGGGGCCATGTCAGGGCTGTACAGTGCGACAGTTTTGATCGCATTTGCTATTGAAATTGATCACGTGCGATGATGAATACAATTCCACTCGCACTAGTGCTAATGAGGAGAGGCTGTCTTTGAAACACAGAGGAGCGCTGCACAACACTGTTTAGAGTGCTCTACATTAACACTGCGGGTAAATGAGTCTTAGGCAAGTAAGTTATTGAGTCTCCCCTCCACTTTGGCTGGTGAAAGATGTGTGCTCGGGATCTGTGCTCGTGCGGCGATTCTAGCGTCTAATAAACTTCACCAACGGTAATAACCGGAAGGACACGGCTCTCTTTACATTACCGCAGTTAAGTTAGCGCGTGTGCAAACAGAACATTTCCTGTGCGCCTTCACATTAAAAGCCTGTTGCTAGCCAAATGTGAGTTGACTTTTATTTTGAAGCCGGTAAGAACAGGAAGTTAGTGCTTTACAGCACTGTAGTGCTCTAGCTTGAAAGGCAACTCATTCAGCTCCGCCCGCCTACCTACTTCCGCCCAAATTTCATTTTTTTCCCTTCAGTAGTCAGTCTGGTGGTGGGGCGTTTTAGTGAGATTTTTCCGAACAGATTTCTGAGTATCCAATCAGCGAACAGAGGAAGCGGCTGAGAACGATGAGGGTCGAAGTCGCGCTCCAGTTTCAGTTGAATGCTGCTTTCCCTTACGCTCGGAACTCGGAAACTTCCGACTTGTTAGTTCCGAGTTCCGACCTGTCTGTGTTCCAGTGCATCTGCTCGGGAAAGTATGGACGCCTACAACCTTTCTCATCCAAATAACTAAACGTTAGGCTCTAGCAAGTTACCGTTGCCAGGTACCGGTAGATCCATAGACTACAATATGTAGTGAAGTCGGAAATTTCCGAGTTCCCTGAACGCACCGTCAACAGCCGGCTCACGACCAAACGTTATGCGATTGGTTGGATAATCCAGAGTGGCACTGCGCAGATCCAATAGTTTTAAACTTCAACAGACACCCGCCTCCAAGTCAGTGAACGTTTGCCAATTACAGCACTTCCAGACCTTCTGTACAAATTAAATGAAGTACGATGGTCTGGTAGCGCCAGGCTAAGTCAACAGTAGTCTATTTAAACAAAGTTTGAAATAACTTATTTCAAACTTTTTGTTTTAAAGTTTGGTTTTAATTAACAGAAGGACATTTTCTAAAAAAAAATATTATTATTAATATAATAATTATATGTATATACAAAAAATATATAGATATAGTTATAATTTTTATGGGGAGAAATAATTCTGAATCAGCAAAAAATTGCAATTGGCAGGTTAGATTATTTTGTCTAAATTGCAATCAGTGCACCCCTATTCATTCTTCTATCATTATTACTGCACAAACTAGGATATAATATTAATTGAGAATCTCAAATGAGACCAAGATGACATGCTCAAAGGTAATTAGAGCTAAATGTAAGGGTTAAGGTTATGCAAGTTTTCGATCATACTTTGTGTGCTACCAAATTTATTTTTGTGCTACTGATTTTTTTTTATTGCTAGCACCAGTGCTACCACCTAAACAAATAAGCGTACAGCCCTGGGCCATGTAATTTATTTTTTCATCCTTAAGGCCTTTACTGGCTAGCCATGCGGTTGAGCACTTTGATGCATGCGATGGAGCATTGTCCTGCATAAAAATCATGGTCTTCTTGAAAGATGCAGACTTTTTCCTGTACCACTGCTTGAAGAAAGTTGTCTTGTAAAAACTGTCTGTACCAGTATCCCACCTCCACCTTGCTGGCGTCTGAGTCGAAGTGGAGCTCTGTGTCCGTTACTGATCCAGCCACGGGCCCATCCATCTGGTCCATCAAGAGTCACTCTCATCTCATCAGTCCATAAAACCTTTGAAAAATCTGTCTTCAGATATTTCTTGGCCCAGTCTTGACGTTCCAACTTGTGTGTTTTGTTCAGTGGTGGTCGGGTTTCAGCCTTCCTTACCTTGGCCATGTCTCTAAGCACTGAACACCTTGTACTTCTGAGCACTCCGGGTAGGTTGCAGTTCTGGAATATGGCAGCACTGGAGGATAATGGGTTCCTGGTAGCTTCACATTTGATTCTTCTCAAATCTTTGGCAGTTAATTTGCGTCTTTTTTTCTCAATACGTTTCTTGCGACCCTGTTGGCTATTTGCAACAAAACGTTTTATGGTCCTGTGGTCACACCCCAATATCTTAGCAATTTGAAGAGTGCTGCATCCCTCTGAACAACTTTTTACAATTTTTGACTTTTCAGAGTCCGTTAAATCTCTTTTTGCCCATTTTGCCTGAGAAAGAGAAACTGCCTAATAACTATGCACACCTTTTATATAGAGTGTTGATCTCCTTAGGACACACCCTCACTCATTACACAAATACACATCACCTGGTATGCTTAAATCCAATAAGCACTTAAGTTTATACAGCTTGAAGTTGGGAAATATGCATCAAAATTATGATATGGCCAAAATACTCACTTGCCTAATAATTGTGCTCCCTGTATACTAGTATCAAATGGCATAGCCATCTGTGCTAAAAAGAAAGATCGAGAATCGAATAGTGACCCTCATAATCGAAAATGTAATCAAGGATTTGGAGTTTTTCTTTAGGCATGTGTACATATTTTCCTAGGTTCACATGGAGGTTTTTTTACCTGAACAAACCATATATAAGTACTTCAGATGGTAAATGCAGATGCTCCAAGGAAATGGTGAAAGCTTCCTAAAAGGCGATCTCCACATTAACATGTCTGTCCCTCCCATCTTCAGATCCTGGATAAGTTGTTGGACAGGGAGAGTCAGACCCACAAGCCTCAGACTCTGAGCTCCTTCTACTCCAGCAAGCCAGCAGCAGGCAGCCAGCGCAGCCCGTCCAAACACACCGCAGCCAGCGGGGCATCAGGGGGCATCTCCAAACACGCTCCCTCCTCTAACTCCACCAGCCACAGTGGGGTGAGCGGGGCGGCGGGCGGCGTCTCCAAACATGCCCCGTCCTCTTCCTCTGCTGGGGCTCCCTCCTCCAGCTCCAACTCTGCTGTGGCCGTGGCTGGTGAAGACCTGGCTCATCAGGCTGAAGTCAACCCAGTGCAGAACAGCTCCGTGGGGGAGAGTTCTGCAGACACCAGGGAGCATGGTGAGAACCCCCTGTTCACTTCCATCCGATTCCGATATCTGGGTTTTGGTCTGATATCATAATTATTATACTTTTATTTGTTGGTGGTGATGGTATTTCTGAAAGCTAGATAGTTGCTTCCGTACATAAGGGGAATCCCTCTTCGGTAGCACAGAATACTTTGATGAAGATGCATCATTTGTCTTGTCTTTGCCGTATCAGATGGGCCTCGCACATCAAATGAGCAGCAGAATGAGACGGCTCCATTCAAACTGGAGGCCACAGTGCCCAGCCGGCTGGCACTAGGGGCCCGCTGTGGATACAACCAACGCTGCTGGGGCTCACCTGTCCGCCAGAAGAAGAAACACACCGGTAAACACGCAATAATGTCCTTTTTTATTTGTTTTACATTGAACAGATTTTACTCTGTCAACAAGGAATCAATTTCCTTTAGATCTACAATGACAGACAGGCAGTGCTGTTTTTTTAGCCAGCGTCATATACGTATGTGGTATTGTTCTCCTTCCTACGGTTTGTATCGAAAAATTCTACAAAATACTTCAGATCAGCAGCTTCACCTCCAAAATGAACCAACACTTTTGACTGATGTCTAGGCAATTCACCTTCATGTTTTCTTTTTGTCTTTGTTTTTAGTTGTTGCTGTTGTTAGTGTATTGTGTGTGTGTGTCTTTGTTTTTAGTTGTTGCTGTTGTTAGTGTATTGTGTGTGTGTGTCTTTGTTTTTAGTTGTTGCTGTTGTTAGTGTATTGTGTGTGTGTGTCTTTGTTTTTAGTTGTTGCTGTTGTTAGTGTATTGTGTGTGTGTGTCTTTGTTTTTAGTTGTTGCTGTTGTTAGTGTATTGTGTGTGTGTGTCTTTGTTTTTAGTTGTTGCTGTTGTTAGTGTATTGTGTGTGTGTGTCTTTGTTTTTAGTTGTTGCTGTTGTTAGTGTATTGTGTGTGTGTGTCTTTGTTTTATTGTAAAAAAAAAAGAAAATAACTTGAAATAAATAAGAAGAAAATGAACTAACACACATTGTAATGCTGTGGCTGCTTTTGGACAGGCATGGCGAGTATCGACAGCAGTGCTCCAGAGACCACCTCCGACAGTTCCCCCACTCTCAGCCGGCGGCCGCTGCGTGGCGGCTGGGCGGCTACTTCCTGGGGGCGGGGCCAGGACAGTGACAGCATCAGCAGCTCCTCGTCTGATTCGCTGGGCTCCTCGTCCTCCAGCGGCTCACGCAGGGCCGGGGGAGGGGCCAGGGCCAAGAGCACCGACACCAGCAGGTAAACACACTGCCTCCTCACTAGCTCCATAACACACAGGCTGTGTTCGAAAAGCCATACTATCGTCCTACTCATACTCATTTTGACGTCAATTTGAGTATGTGACAGTTGTGTATGCGAGTTTGTGTAGTCGAGAAATGCCCGGATGAGTACTAACTTCAGGGAAGATTTTGTGTGTGGATCGATAGGATACTTTTCCTACTCAACCGCCCCACAATGCATTGCGTCTTTTTAAATGGCATGGAAATTCTTTATTGCTTCTGTATAATTCAGTGTAAACAGTCCGAAGAACCTCGCATACACAATCAATCGTTAAGTAGACCGTATGTAGTGTATACATGTTGAGTATGTAGGAGGAGGACGTTAGTATGGCTTTTGGAACACAGCCCCAGTCAAAGCACACTAGCTGTGGATAATTTGGGAGTGACTCACCACTATATGAGATTGAATTGAAAAGGATGAGGAAAGTAAATAAATGCTGCTCATCAGTTGAATTCTGCCCAATCTGCAGGTCGCTCAAGCTGTGGTCACCAGCAGGCTAGTTTTAGAATGGAGCGTAGCATTCACAATTTAGCTTCTTATTTGACCCGTTGATGTCAACACCACCACAGTTTTCAGGCCATATCTTGTTCTAAATCCTATTCCTCACAGTTACTCTGTTTACATTCTTTCATTGACTTTGTGATGCAGTGCGTTGGTGAGCTATGAACGTACCTATATAACTGGAGTCACGTCCAGGTCATTTCTCCTGACTCCTTTCATTCACTGTGATAGAGAGCGGGGGTCGCAGTGAGAGGAAGGCCTGCGGTGGAAATGTATTTGGAAGTTGCGTTACTAAGAATATAGGCTATATTGATGCCAATGCCATAGCCTGGTCTCATGAGCTTCACTTTCGTTTCTCTCTTGAAGATCAGTCTGGACTTTCTCCAATCTCTGTGGTGAGGAGCCCGGCCCCCGTCTGTTAGTGGAAGGCAACCCCCTGATTGGTTCATGTAGACATCAATTTAGCCTTCAGTCAGACCGGGCCCTCGCCACTTTCCGTCCAGTTGAGAAAGGCAGCCCCTGATTGGTTCTTGTACTCGGTGACGTCAACATAGATCGACGAATAAGCTTGTGAGATATGACTGGTCTCACGAGGCTAGATTGTCAACTACATGAACCAATCAGAAGCTGCCCTCCACCATAAGGGACACATGTTAGTTCTGAACGGGGGTACTGATTGGCCCCTGGTTTTTGTGGCGGGTTCCTCCCCACAGAGATTGGAGAAAGTCCAGACTGATCTGCGGGAAAGAAACCAATGTGAAGCTCGTCTTGCCTGTAGTCGACTGATGGTTGAATGTTTTCTTTCTGATTTGCATCTGATTTGTCTGTCCATTGATTTCCTATGGACAGGGCAGCAGTGCCTGAGTAGCCCCCAACCACCAAATCAATTTAAATGATCAGTCACATTATTTGAACGACCAGAAAGCGACACCAAGCAGAGTAGGGAGAGAAAGATGGAGGAAAAATTGATTCTTTGTGTTTCTGAGTTCCCCAAACTCAGTAACACAACAATAAAAACATACCATGATCCTGAACAGAAAAGTAATTCTTGGCCAACTGTCAGCAGTCAGATCGGACTAACAAAAACCAACAACAAGAAACTCAAATACATGGCAAATAAACTCTTTTTCCTCCTCTTCTTTTTCTTCTACTTTCATGGGTGACAACTGGCGTTGCTGTTGCCTAGCAACGGTGACTGGCTTGAAACTTTTGATGACGTATACCTGAGCTCCGCTGTGCCTCTGCGCCCTACATGGCGGTGAGCGAAGCACAACGTTCTTATCATGTGAACGACACTTAAGAAGAGTCATTCAAAGTTTGAGTTGTTTTGACATTGTTATGAACAGCATTATGAAGAGGCTGATATTTCTAACACAAGCTATGTATTATTAAAGATGTATTGGGAGAAACCAAGCAATTCCATGTTAAATCAGACATTCACAGCTCTATGTAGCCGCAAGAGAATGATGCTTGGTTTCACAACCACAAATTTGTAGGGGTGGGAATCTCATGGCACCTTTCGATTCGATTCCGAGGTCAACGATTCGATTCAAAATCGATTTTCTCAATGCATCTCGATGCAATTTTTTTTTTACGTACATACCCATGTGTGATTTTCAAAAATATATTTATATACACATCTGAGTTTGCTACTCAGAGTCTGCTAATCACTTCCTACTTTTGTGATGATCATTAAATACAATCAACAGATGAATTACCTTCTCTAATATTGTATTAGAGAAAAAGCTTTTCTTGTCACAAATATGACTTTCTATGAACAGTGCAATAATCAATGCAGCTTTCGACAAAATATGGAAGTATATGTAAAACTAAACCGATTCAGTTTAATTTTCTTTCTACTCTTGTGAATCATGTTTCTATAGGATTTCTATTCTATTATTTTCTATGTTATTTCAACACATTGTGCAAAAAGTATGGCTTGGAATTCAGCTCTCATACAAAAACGTAAACAGACACAAAGCCAGTGCAGGTCATATGGGTTTGCTGCTCTCTGCCCTTTTGTCGCCACTTTTAACAACTCGCACTTGTGTGGCGTGCATGCACAGGAAATACTAATAGTAAATACTAGTACATTTTTTATTTTTTTTTAATATAAATCGATTATTAACTTTTATGAATCGATTCGGAATCGTTCGAGAGAGAATCGCGATTAATCGGAAAATCGATAATTTTTCCCACCCCTACAAATTTGTGACTTTTTGATTGTGAGATTTGCAGTCGAAATTAGGCTCCTTCCTTACCTTGGTTTGCAGGTAATAAAAAGCAATGACTGGATGCCTTATGATGAAAATAATTTTTCTAATTGCTCTTTAGATCGACTGCCTCTCCAGATTTCTAACAGAGAGCAAATTATATACAGTATTCTTTAGCAATCATATGACATAACATAGCAACCAAGAGGGCAGCAAATAAAAACAGACACAACAGGTCTATTTGTGTCTCCATTTTAAACCACTAAGATGAACCCTAATCAACATGTGGTCCATTTCCCCTGTGCTCCAGGTACAAAGGGCGGCGCCCAGAGTGCCACGCCCCCCACGTGCCCAACCAGCCGTCAGAGGCCGCGGCACATTTCTACTTTGAGCTGGCCAAGACAGTGCTGATCAAAGCTGGGGGAAACTCCTCCACCTCCATCTTCACCCAGCCGTCAGCCAGCGGGGGCCACCAGGGGCCCCACAGGAACCTGCACCTGTGCGCCTTTGAGATCGGCCTGTACGCTCTGGGCCTCCACAACTTTGTCTCACCCAACTGGCTGTCCAGGACCTACTCCTCCCACGTCTCCTGGATCACCGGTGAGTTCCAGGGTTTCCCACGGTCATTACAAATTCCTGGGAAAGTTATACAATTAAAAAAAAAAACAGTCTTCCATGTCAGGAAATGTTTTGGAATGAACTTTTTTTGAATTTACACAAATGTCCGCTAGTGTTTAAAACAGTTTAAAAAAAACTTGTTATCATTATGCGAAGTAGTGTAGTGCTCTAAGGTTACCAAATGAACTGTTAGCTTGTTGGATAGTTAACTTTTTCTCATTCTCATTATCGAAGCTGAATGATTTCGGACAGGCCACTTCAGGCTACTTCAAGCTACTTAAATTGTGATATGGTTATATTGGTGATAAATGTGTGGATAAACCCTGGCGTTCCCACATTTGCAAATAAGGTGTCTTTACTGTCTTTGTTTTCCTTGCTTTTACACAATGTTTATCCTCTGTCCCTCAGGCCAGGCCATGGAGATTGGCAGCGCTGCTCTCAACATCCTGGTGGAGTGTTGGGACGGTCACCTCACCCCTCCAGAGGTGGCCTCCCTGGCTGACCGCGCGTCACGGGCCAGAGACCCCAACATGGTGCGGGCGGCGGCCGAGCTGGCCCTGAGCTGCCTGCCTCATGCTCATGCACTCAATCCTAATGAGATCCAGAGAGCCTTGGTGCAGTGCAAAGAGCAGGTACTTTTACTTGACTTTCTTATATGTGTTTGAAAGCTGCTGATAAAGAAACCCTTTAAGATGCTGAATAAAGGATTGATTGTGTCACTCCCTTCCTTAACCGTCTGTCTCCCTACCAGGACAACGTGATGCTGGAGAAGGCCTGCATGGCGGTGGAGGAGGCCGCTAAGGGAGGGGGCGTGTACCCCGAGGTGCTGTTTGAAGTGGCTCACCAGTGGTACTGGCTGTACGAGCAGTCAGTGGGCGGGGGCTCCAGCCAGCAGCGGGAGACGTCTGGCCGCTGCGGGGCCAACGGGGGCTCAGGCCGGAGGAACATGGAGTCCAGCTGTGTGGTCCTGGACAGTGTAGCCAACATGGAGGCTCAGGGCATGGCCACGGTCACTGCCTCGGTCACCGGGGCCACCGTGGTGCCTGTCATCTCTGTGGGCTCCACCATCTACCAGTCCCACGCCATGCCGGGCCAGGCCATTGCCCATGCACACAGCCAGGGCCTGCACCCGTACACCACCATCCAGGCTCACCTCCCCACAGTCTGCACCCCACAGTACCTGGGACACCCTCTGCAGCACGTCCCCAGGCCTACCGTCTTCCCCGTGACCGGAGCCGCCTATCCACAGGTATGTTTACATGTTGTGCTCGCATCAACACTCAAATGACATTGTTATGTATGTACATGTATGATCAAAAATATCAAACTCACTTGGTGAAAGATTGAGTGTACATTTTAGGCTTCTACTAATGACTGTTTTCATTTTCAATTCATCTGGTATCAAAATCCAAAGACTACAGATGAGTGTTAGGGCCACGAGAGGGAGATAGAAATTAGAGGGACGTTTTTGCTTGGAGAAAAAATACAATGTTGAGAACAAACTCAACAGTTCCAGACTGCGGTAAAGTCGAACAGATGTTGACAGATTGTAACTTTTGGGATGAATAACTCATAAGTAAAACGTTATTCAAAGCCAAACGATGCATCCTTGCTTTGGTCATAAGGTAGACAATATGGCAGCAACCTCATTTTTTACTGAAACCACTAGACATCCTCTTAACATAACATAACATAACATAACATGTGCAGCGGGCTGTGAGACGAGAGCAGAGGGAGCGTTTAATAAGAGTAACACAGAAGAGAAAACTATTCAACACCTTTTACTCTGATACAGTGCAGTGCAGTTATTAGTGGAGCTGAGAGGACGTCTCGTCTTGGTAAAAATTGTGTTGTAGCAAAGATGCATCGTTTGTGTTTTAAAAGGGCTGTCAAGCCATTAAAAAAATTAATCCAATTAATTACAGGCTCTGTGATGAATTAATCTAAATTAATCCCATACTTATATGACACTTCTATGCCTGTTTATAAACAACTGTATATACCGTTTGTCTCTCTCTCTCTCTCTCTCTCGCTCTCTTCCCCCCCCCCCTCTCTCCTACATGAAATAAAATTAGAAACTAGGGCCAAATGTTCTACTTAAAGGGACTCTTACCGATCCTGCAATTGAGAATTACAGCACTATCATACCATCCCGCCTCCCTCCAATGCCCCCACACCCTCGTTCCATGCTTGTATCACTGGTTTCACTTCAGAGGTGTCGGCCAGAATACCACTTATGGCCAAAGGCGTCAGACTATAAGCATGAGACTAGGAGAGGAGGAGTAGGGTTTTATCCGCTCTTTATTTTCCTTCTTTCACAGGCACAGTCGCATATAGATCGCGGGAAAAGAACAAAGGTTTAAACTCCGCTCGTGAGGAGACGTTACAACAGCTGTTGCGACCCGCGAATCGCAGCCGTTAATAACATGCAAACTATATTATAACAGCGATCGGGACTGCATGTACATACTCACACACGGGTGATTCACATTTAAACTCAGATAAACACGTTTCCATGTGGAATGATCGCTTACTGCGGCAACGCTCACACATCTGACCGAGGGAGAAGAGAAGGGAAACTAAACAGGCTCTCTGTCCGACTGACGTCACGGCCCTAACTGACTGCTATCCACACTGAACAAAACACATCTTAACACACTGTAAGAAATAACAACACTGTAACTTATGAACGTTGGGGCCTTTTCTACAATGGTCGCTACTCGCTACTGTCTGCCGTGGAATCAAAACAAACCCTCTAGTTGAGAATGCGCAATACAGAAGCAGACCGCAAACAGACAGGTCTGTCGGTATATATATTTTTCATAATATTATGAGATTGAAATCATTGTTTGTTTTTACTCCTGGTGGGTCTGTCTTATATTTTAGAGTGTAATTACCTTATTAATACCATTTTAACCTAATCCAAAAAAAGTGTATAAATGCAACAAAGGTAAGAGTCCCTTTTTAAAACCACAAAAAAACAAGCAGGCTTAATGACGACTGTCTATCTCCCACAACAGACAGCGCTGCACTGCCACAGGTTTGCATAGCCTATGCCGACTCTTTCACCATCGTCCTACTCATAGCCAAAAATATTCACACACACACACACACACACACACACACACACACACACACACACACACACACACACACACACACACACACACACACACACACACACACACACACACACACACACACACACACACACACACACACACACACACACACACACACACACACACACACACACACACACACACACACACACACACACACACACACACACACACACACACACACACACACACACACACACACACACACACACACACACAAAAGAGGAAAAATTGCAGGCATATGATATGGGGCGGAGTCCGTTTATGCGGGAGACGAGACAGCTAGCAAACAAAAGTGAGACACACAGAGGAAGATTGAGAGATACTGAGAGTTTTGGACCCACTAAATCAATAAAGCACAGCCACAGCGGAGAATAACATAAGACGTCTTCCTACCTTCATGCTTATTTGCCCGAAGCGTCCCATAACACATCCATAGAGCCCTCGGACCTTTCCCCTGCTTCTTTCTTTACTCTTTAATCCTGTGGTGCGGGCCGTGTCCGCAAGCTGCAGGTGCAGCTGTGCTATCATCACACTCCTTTTGACACACCGGGTCAAAGGGCACTATAGAAGCGCGATTAATCTGCGTTAATTTGACAGCCCTAGTTTTTAATAAAGATTTTTCTTATCAGTAATTGATACCGTAAGTTTGAATCTGTCAATGTCTTTCCAACTTTACTGCGTCTGGAAGTGTGAATTGTATTATGTCTTGATTCTCAAAGCGCATAGTGACTCTACAGTGTCCCTAATGCTCTTCTGTAAAAGATACTCAGTCTTCTGATACTCATTTGTTTTATATTAGGTTGGCAAATCATTTGTTTTGTCATTTAAAATGATTATTCACTTCACATCAATTCATAAGTAAAACGGAACATACATTTCAATGTTGGTCAACTGTCATTCATATTTGAGAAATGTCATGAATGTACTTGAAACAATATTTGTCATGCTAGTATCGTCATGTGTGCAGACTGGTCACTTAAGCTAACTGTGTGTATGTGTCAAGCGTGTGTGTGTGTTTGCACCCCCTCAGGGCATGCACCCGGCCTTCATCGGGGCACAGTACCCCTTCTCCCCCCAGCCTCCTATGGCCGCCACCGCCGTCACCTTCCCTGGTGGTGTCCCCGTGCCGTCCATGACCCAGATCGCCGTCCACCCCTACCACCCTGAGACCGGCCTGCCCCTCAGCACCACCGTAGCAGGTCAGTGTGTGTGTGTGTGTGTGTGTGTGTGTGTGTGTGAATAGCCATACAACTAGCAATGTTCTTGTCATTTTAACACTCTGCTAAGACATTGTGCATTGGTAAAAAATGTCTATAGTTATCATGTGATGGGTTAAAGGGGGAGTCAGTGATTCTGGAGAACGCTTGTTGTCCAAATCACTTGAACCCGCGATCTTTTACTGCATGTCATCCATCTTCCCATTCCCTTCCACTCTACACTCTCTACTCCTCAACTGTCTAGTAAAGGTTAAGTGGTTAAAGCCCCCCAATAGAGGCTCAGTCCTCATCGCAGCAGACCACAGGGTTAGAGTCCGGCTCGTAGTTCTCTGCATGTCATTCCCCTCTCTGCCCCTTTAATCTGTAGCCCCTTTTACACAGAGGTTGCGGCATATTGACGGAACGACAGTGCGCCAATATGCCGGCTCTGCTTGGCTCTGTGTTATTTACACAGAACCAAGCAAAGCCGGCAGTCTGGCGCATCAGTGTGCCAATGTATACAGTGTTACACATTCTGGAATGAAAGAGGGGTGCCTGAAAGCAGCGTCAGGTGTGACGTGTATATTTAGTGCCGCACCGGTCAGATGCGTGTAAACAACACTGGATAATAATAGCGGCGGCGATCTGGACACAGCCTAGCTTAGCTTAGCCTAGCTTTGCCACTTCATTGAATAAATTCCCCCGGGCAGAAATATGCTCATAAACTCTGAAAAAGGAAGCGTGGGGGTTTGGATTGAGCAGCGGACCATAAAATCAGACAGATTAACCGCTGTTCCTTTTCTTTGGTGATTTTTACGGGACATAGGGCTGCCGTGATTCATGTTAAACAATTACATAACTCCTTCTGTGATATTGCTAAACTATCTATTGTCCTTCAACTGCTAACATGGTCGCATGTTTAGAACGTAGGCTATGGAACGTCACACTGTTCCGCATCAACAAGCTGGAGCATTTATACAGAGAGGCGGAACAGATTGTGTCGACAACCTTACTACCCCCCGAGGTAGTAAAATTCCCGGAACAATCTCTCGCACCTTTCTTCCCCCGTTCCGCAACGGTAGCATTTATACAGCAGGGCCAACGGCTGAAATGCCGGCATTTTCCCAGCTTTCACTGAATGTGTTAAACG
This sequence comes from Ammodytes marinus, assembly GCF_949987685.1. Taxonomy (NCBI): domain Eukaryota; kingdom Metazoa; phylum Chordata; class Actinopteri; order Uranoscopiformes; family Ammodytidae; genus Ammodytes; species Ammodytes marinus. The sequence goes on along the minus strand of NC_137215.1, from coordinate 29,645,374 downwards.
GGCTTGTGTAAAAGGGGCTTCAGATAGTTTCTGTTATTTGTGATGGGGAAAGACTGAATGCGTGTTGCTAGAACATATTGAAATCCTTTCCCCAATTATTATTTTTTTTAAATAGAAAATAAAAAAGATTTTAGTTTATCTAATTTTCCGAAACGGTTATGATTTACTAACCGGATACACGTGTTCACATGGACACCCCTAGCACACACACACACACACACACACACACACACACACACACACACACACACACACACACACAGCACAGACAGATAGAGGAGATATTCACTTACTTTGACAAAAAGGGATTTTGACAACAAGCTTTCTCCATAATTGCTGACTTCACCTTGTAATGTGTTTTGCTTCAGTGCTTTAACAGTATGATGGTTGTCATGTGTTACAGTGGGCAGTGTCCACACAGGCCCGATCCAGGCGCTCCAGGGCACCTCTCTGCCCTCCCTCTCCTCCCAGCCTGGCTCCTTGGTCAGCACTCCTTTCCCAATAGAGGACGAGCAGCACAGCCAGCCAATCAGCCAACAGGGCCTGCACTACCTGCATTCTGCCTACAGAGTTGGTGAGAAAGTTCACCTCGTAATGACTCAATGTAGCTCTCAGTCACTCTGCATGTGGTTCAGTAGGTGATGTGACTCTGTTGTGTTGTGCTCAGGCATGCTGGCGCTGGAGATGCTGGGCAGGAGAGCTCACAACGACCACCCCAATAACTTCTCCAGGAGTCCACCGTACACAGAGGATGTCAAATGGCTGCTGGGCCTGGCCGCAAGACTAGGTGAGCCAGCACATCAAGCTAGGGACCATCATGGATTGAAGTGGCTGATGCAGGAATTCATAATGTTGGTTTACGGATCGTTAAAGGAATAGTTCACACATTAAATTTAAGCAATTTTCCTCACTCTCCGGCTCAAGAAAGGGCGACAGGAAGCGTTCCTGTAACTGCGTGTGCATTTTTGAAAGAGAAGTGTTCCTGGGCAAGACACTGAACCCAAAATGTCTCCTGATAGTTAGTTTGCGCCCTGCGTGGTAACTGCTGCTATCGGTGTATGAATGTGTGCCTACCTCCAGCTGTAAGTCGCTTTGGATAAAAGCGTCTGCTGAATGACCATGTAATGTAATAACATGTTAGCTCCGTCACAAAGGCTGTGTTCCATGTTGTTCTAACCAAGTAGACTTTAGAAAGTGTCTCCACCTCTTCATCTCCTATGTGCTTGTTCCCCTCTGTCTTCTCTGTGCCAGGAGTCAACTATGTGTACCAGTTCTGTGTGGGCGCAGCCAAGGGCGTGCTCAGTCCCTTTGTGCTGCAGGAGATCATCATGGAGGCCCTGCAGAGGCTCAACCCGGCACACATCCACGCACACCTCCGGACACCAGCCTTCCACCAGCTGGTGCAGCGCTGCCAACAGGCCTACCTGCAGGTAGGTCCTCCATCGCCCAATGACAGGTCACGGATAGTCCTGGTTTATGTGACATCCCAGCAATTGAATCATGTGTGGTTCGTCTGAATAGGTGTTGAATCAAACTTTAGCCGCGTTTCCATCGCAGGAACTAGCTACCGGAACTAGAAGCCTTTTGCAGGAACTAGGATCTGAACCGTAGCTCCCTGTAGGGAACTATGATTACCCCAGGAAAAGATCCCACTTAGGGGGTAAGACTTTACAAAGGTACAGGAACCTTTAGGGCGGGGCTGAAGTCTTGAAGAATTCTGATTGGTGGAGTTGCCTGCTAAAAAGCGATCAGCAACAGCACAACATGAGCGTCCTCAGTACTATCGCCTGGGCCACACATCATGCCTCTGCTGCGCTTGTGTCTGCCTCCTTTTTCCCTTTGGCGAACATGTTAAGATCATAGCAGCCGTTTTATAGGCCTACAGTCTATGGAGCAGCCGCACAGCGCGCTCAGCAGCGGTGCAACACTTCAGCTCAGAAGTCTCGCCTTTTTTCTTCTTCTTTTTTTACCGTCAGATGGCCGCTGCTTTCCGCTAAGATATACAGAGAAATAATCTGTCTGCTGGCCGTGTTAACAGACCAGAGCAGCCACACAGTGCACCTCAGCCCCACAGAGCAGCCACACAGTGCACCTCAGCCCCACAGAGCAGCCACACAGTGCACCTCAGCCCCACAGAGCAGCCACACAGCGCACCTCAGCCCCACAGAGCAGCCACACAGTGCACCTCAGCCCCACAGAGCAGCCACACAGTGCACCTCAGCCCCACAGAGCAGCCACACAGTGCACCTCAGCCCCACAGAGCAGCCACACAGTGCACCTCAGCCCCACAGAGCAGCCACACAGCGCACCTCAGCCCCACAGAGCAGCCACACAGTGCACCTCAGCCCCACAGAGCAGCCACACAGCGCACCTCAGCCCCACAGAGCAGCCACACAGTGCACCTCAGCCCCACAGAGCAGCCACACAGCGCACCTCAGCCCCACAGAGCAGCCACACAGTGTACCTCAGCCCCACTGTTCATCTCACCAGTCTCCCCTTTTTCTTTTCCCACCAGACGATCGCGTGTCTCTGCTACAATAGATAGAGAAATAATCTGTTGATTCTGATTGACTGATTCTGTCCAAAGTCATCATTTATTAAATGTAGCCTGTTATAAAATGACGTGCAGTGCAGATACAGCTACAGATTTACTGCTTCTCCATACGTCATATGCATACCCATCCCGGGACTTCAGACCCCGGTGGAAACACACACAGCCCAGGAACTAAAGGTTCCTGGAGCTCAAAGTTCCTGGTAGTTTTGGTGGAAACACAGCTTTTTTTTTTTTATTTAAAATCTTTATTTAAAAGGGACAATGTACAGTTAGAACATAAATGTTGCCATTTGATGCACTATACCAGATTATAGCTTTAAGCTAATTTGCATCTGTAGTCCCTTGGCAGGTCACAAAAATACAACACAGTAACAAGACAGATTATTAGTATACAGGGATAAAACACCACAACAACATGGCTACACACGTCTGCGTGCAACTCCCCCCACCTTCCTCATCCCACCCACGCCCACACACACAAAAACAAGTCTAAGGACCAAATTAGTGGTTGCAGAGCTGAGCAGCTTTTAACAGATTTTTTAGGTTAGATTTGAAGACTCTGAGAGAGCTACTGCCCCTTACGGCGTCAGGTAAGGTATTCCACTGGTTTGTGGCTCTTACAGAAAAAGCAGATTGCCCCGCTACAGTGCGGCGAAATGGTATGGTACAATCTCGTATGGAGGATATTCTAGTGGATCTGATGGAATTTGACGAGCGAGCGTGGACAAAAACACATAATGACTGTGGGGCCAAACCATTTAAAATTTTATAGACCATACACAAATTGACGAATAACCTAAAATTCTCAAAGCTCAGTAACTCATGTTTCTCAAGTATCCTACAATGATGATAACGAATTGGCTTTTTGTCCAGTGTTTTTAAGGTTTGTTTGTATAAAGACTCCAGAGGTCTCAAAGTAGATTCACCAGCCTGCCCCCAGCAGGTGATACAATATGACATGCGGGACAAAATCCCGCATGTCTTTTGCTTTCTCTATCAGATGCAGCAAAAAAATCTAATCAAATAATTGTCCTATGGGTAGAAAGTTTCAGATGGGTGAAAGGGAGAGACACAAAGCCTCGGTAACAGTGTGGAACTAAAGTGGGTCATGTCACATCCTCGGCCAAAATCCACACCAACATTCAAACACTCAAACAAGCATGCCAGGCCTCTAGGCTGCCATAATGTCTTCACCAATAATACGGTTTCATAATACGGACATGTTGCTTATTCTGGTACCCTTCCCAACTTTTGACAATGGAAACGGAAATACATTTGTGCAGTGCCATACCGTACCAAACCACACTGCTCAGTAGAAAACTAGGCTAACTACTCAAAGGGGAAACCTTTACAGGTTCTGGGCTTAGAATGAGTGGTTTGATTCTTGATTACCTGATGCAGAGCTGCTCTTTGATACCTCTCTTTCTCTCCACCCCCCTCCATCTCTCTCTCCTCCCTCCATCTCTCTCCTCCCTCCATCTCTCTCTCCTCCCTCCATCTCTCTTTCCCCCCTCCATCTCTCTCTCCTCTCCTCCCTCCATCTCTCTCTCCTCTCCCCCCTCTATCTCTCTCTCCCCTCCCCCCTCCATCTCTCTCTCTCCCCTCCCCCCTCCATCTCTCTCTCTCCCCTCCCTCCTCCATCTCTCTCTCTCCTCTCCCCCCTCTATCTCTCTCTCCTCCCTCCATCTCTCTCTCTCCCCTCCCCCCTCCATCTCTCTCTCCCCCCTCCATCTCTCTCCCCCCCCTCTCAGTACATCCACCACCGGCTCATCCACCTGACTCCGGCGGACTACGATGACTTTGTGAACATCATCCGCAGTGCGCGCAGTGCGTTCTGCCTGACGCCGGTGGGCATGATGCAGTTCAACGACGTGCTGCAGAACCTGAAGAGAGGCAAGCAGACCAAGGAGCTGTGGCAGAGGATCTCCCTGGAGATGGCCACCTTCTCCCCCTGAGAGGCATGCCTCCAGGCAGGGTGCAACTGATGTGGAACTCAAACTTAACACAGCACACAGGCAGTACAATCAGCTCCCTGCTCCATCCCTACACCCTTAGACACTTCCCTTTTTCTATGTGTGTTGGTCCAGCCAGAGCCCACAGGAGGGAGGAGCCACATTCACCTTTTCCTGCTCTGGTTTTATCATGGTTCATGTTTTGTGTTACTGTGGAATTAAAGTGTACTCCTCCTTTCCTTTTTGTTCATCTAACTGGTCTCTCTTCCATGCCCCCCCTGCCTAAACTTAAGACATTTTTCGGGGGAATTCTCTCGCCCTCCATCCTCCACTTAAATCTCCTGTGTTTTTGTTTGGGTTTTTGAATTAAAACCACTTGAGTGGCTCATTTTTCATGCTGCAACATTCCTGTCCAGAGTGGTAGGTGCTGTAACGCTTGTCACTATGGATCTGAGTCTTTGCAGAGAGAGAGAGAGCGGGAGAGAGAGGATTATTTGCAAGGAGGAAGAAAAGAAAAAAAAAAGTTTAATATGAGAAATTATATTGTGTGTACGGCTGAGGATTTCTCAGTATTTTGTTTAATCTTTTTTGATACTTTGTATAGAATATGACATGTGTGCAGAAGGAATGGGAAGAGAATGAGGGAATTTTACAGGTGTTGTTGTTGTTGTGTGGGATCCATATTTCCATTTCAGCCTGCCTGAGGAGGAACACAGCTCTAGAGTAGGGGGCCGGCCTAACCACTGCTACAAAGTCTCCACTCATTGGACAGTTTCTGATCAATTTTTTATTTTATTTTTTTATCAGACCTCTTGAAGGTGTCATGACAAATACATTTTCTTTTTGTCCTCCCCCCCCCCCCCCAAGTAGATTCTGGTGCTTGCCACTTTCTTACGATTGGAGTTTAAGGGTCCATTATCAAATGTTTTAAAAATCGGATTACGAGAAAAAAAAAGTCTCGGTTGTAGGCTGTGTATCATTTTAGAAAAGAAATGTAGTATTTTCTCCCCCTGCATTAGAATGAGCAACATGGAGCATTATGTGCAGTTATAGCCTAATTATTTCTCAAATAAGAAAATGCTTCATCTTTTGGCAAATCAGCACCAGGTTATCATAAATTGCCGTTAGTCTACTGTGGTACTGCCCTGAGACAAATAAAATGTCTTTACATTTAATAAAACAAAGTACACAATGTGTCAACATTCGCTCTGTAATGCTGTCACAAAATCTCAGCTAAATTGTTTTTTTAATTTTTTTAAACTACAGTTGAGTCACTTACTAGTTCACACACCGTCCCAGCTGCGTCCTTTTGAAAGGCTAAGGGGAAGACGCTGGGCACTGCTCTTCACCTGTGGTGAATTCAACCAGCTATTCATCCACCAGTCAGTCCTCATGCTTTGCTTCTCAAGTGTTCCCTGTCAAACTGAAATAGCGTTTGAAAACAGAATAGTCTGCCATTTCTCTATCTGTATGCAGCTTGTAGGTGCATTCTCCTTGGCTTCATTCTGATCTTCCATACAGGAATGATGAAAGCATTCTGGAGCTGAGGTGTATGCATTCTACTCTGTTTTCAAAGGGTATATACGATTTGGTTTTACAAGACAAGAGATATGCTTACTGATAAATGTTTATTATCAATGTTTATTATCAATGGTGGAGCATCCGCTACTGTGACACTGAATAGGATGCTTCCATCCAGGACAAAGATGGTGTCTGTATGTGTGTTCATCTTCTCACACTTGTTAATGCATTTGGAGCTGGTTGAGGTCTCAAGTGTCCTGAAATGAGTGTCTGTGATGCCATCACAATAACTCCTCCATTGAAAGGGCAGCTATGGCTCACACCTTCTTCATGGAGACATGGATTTGTAACACATCGGCCCCTGAAGTGAGACAGCAGTGGTTTGGCCCTGGAAAGAGCCCTCTGTGTGTGTGAGCTGTGTAATGAGCTGTCAGAGAGCAGACACACCGGTGTGTTTGAATGGCCCTGTTCTACAGTGTGGTTAGATCATAGAAAACATGGTGCTGTTCCTTTAAGACATGTTGACGTTCCATCTCTCTGTCCAGGCCTCTCTTGATTGGCTCTGGAACCTCACAGGCGAAAGGTGACTTAGTAGAAAATGTACTGTGATATTTTTGTATTCCCCCAAAAAGTGTAGCTTGATTTGAAAAGTTCTATATGTGCTGATGGCAAAAGGTTCTAATTTAGAGTGAAAATATAAAAAGAAAAAGAAAAAAAAAAAAAAGACAAAAGCAATACTAAAGGTGTAGAGTTTACTTAATAAAGATAATTCAAAACACTAACTTACTGTGAGTGATGTTGATGTGTGGGGTTTAGTACTACTTGCTGTAGTTTGGTCTGGCTTTGTGAGACTAGGGGTTTAGTGGTTCTCCTTTTTAGCCTCGCTTCCACTGAGCGGTGCGGCTGGGCACACATTAAGTTGCATTTCCACTGTCAAAATTTGGAAAGGGTACCAAAATAAATGTACCGTGCCTCACCGATTGGCGTCGCACTGTCTTTGGGGGTAGGCTACCAAGCCATCCCAAAAGGTAGGAGCTACACAGTTGATTGGTCTGCAGAATTGAATTTTTCTTTCAATTTCATTGATCCTACAGAGGTCAAGAGGTCAAACCACACTGCCTCCCAGGCTGCCTGTGCACTCTCAACAGTAGCCACAAGAGGGAGCAGCAGGATACTTTAGCAGTAGTTTTTTTCCGTTGATCCAGTTATCATAATGGAGCAGAGCAAACTCATTAGGCACAGATACCAAGGGCCCCATAGAGTCCCTTATGAACTTATGGTTAAGATTTAAAGAATGATTCAAAGTTTTCGGTCAGTTGTGTTTCTATAAATCCATACGCTAAGATTGTATCAGAAACTATATATTATATATTAATAATAATTAATATGGGTGATTCTCACGAACTGTGTCAAAGTGACATCAAAATAAAATCACTCTTTTTGAAAGATTGTTTAGCTCTAGTGACTGAAATAGAATGTAGACTTTCAGTTTTTGATAAAAGTTACAAAGGGAAAAAAAAAATTTAAATTTAATTCCAATTTCATAACCGCATGATCCAGATTAACTCTCATTACCGATATTTTCATTTAGCTTTTATTTATCCTCGAGAGACCAATTGAAGGGTGACCCTCATTTACAATGACGTCGAGTTCAAAACAAATTCAAAGGAAAAACAACAATGCATACAAAATATTCAATGCAAATACATCAAATACACAACAACAGGTGAAGAGAAAAAACAATTGAAACATTTACATGGTGGTGAAGAGTGGCAGCAATTAAAATGAAATGGGTGAAAGTACAATATAGCCTAATTAAAACAGTTACAGGTAGAGTTTGGCAGATTTAAAGGTCACATATTATGCTAAATGCACTTTTTAAATGTGTTCTAACATATCCATGGGTCCACGGTGTGCCTAGAGACTGCCAAAATATTTTTTTAAATAACACTCTCCTTTTCTCACTCTCCCCCTTTCTGAAACCACCACCCCTCCCCGCCCAATATACTCCAGTCAGAATTCTCCCCTTTTCTGATCTCACAAACTGGAAAGCCAGAAGCTTCCACTGTGCAGCCCACACCCCTATTTCTTATTGGTCCACGGCCCTGACAGACAGAGGGCGAGGCGTATCTGGCTTCGCTTCCGGACAGGGGGTGGGGGGAGCTCAAAGATTGTATATTTACGAGGGGAGCTGCAGCTCTTTTTTTTTTAAATAGGCCATTGTGAGATTAGCTGAACATCAGCATAGTACAATAAATTATCTGAAGGTTTTTTTCAGCAAACAATTAAAGAAAAACGTATTAGGGACCACTAAGACCATATAATATGGTGTATAATAGAACCGAAAAGTGTATAATATGGGAGCTTTAATACACAGCCTAGACCCTTTACTTTGTTTAGCCTACATATCCTACCAGTTTACAGAGCCTAGGCTGTGTATTAATAATATCGATCTTGTGACAAACACCAGGGGCCTATTGCATAAAACTAGGATAAGGGATTAACCCAGGATATTTCAGTTATCCTGGCTTGCGTTAGCCATGATCCGGTTGCATAAAAGCGGAGGGACATAAGTTACCATGGAGATTTATCAGTTATTCCATGATCTTCTGTGTACTGCTTTATTTTCATTAGCCTGTTTTAAGGTACCACACAAAAGACTGCATTGTCATTTAGTTAAATAGTTCTTCTTTTTTATTTATTTATCCTGAACCATTTATAATTAACTTAATTATAATTAGATTAAGATGAAATTATATAAATTATAATAATTTATGTGATATATTCATATTGTGGGCTATATTTATACAATTGATTATTGATGGCAGATGACGTTGCATATATGGGTCAAATAAATTCACTCTGTACTTATAACTATATCGAGGTGCATCTAAAACAAAATTCAATATCAATGAAAATTTCCTTTTTTCTGTAAGTTAATTCAAAAAGTGAAACTTAAATATATTCTAGATTCATTACACATTAAATGAAATTAATCTAGAATAAACATACTTTTCAGAAGGTCGACATTTCTGTATTATAAATCCTTTTTCTGATTGGTTGTATGTAATATTCTAATATTTTGAGATACTGGATTTTTTTATTCCATGATCAATCAATCATCCAAAAAAAGGCCTGACATATTTCACTTTGTGTAATGAATCTTATGAAAGTTTCACTTTTTGAATGGACTTTCCATGATACTCTATTTTTTAGATGCACCTGCAGACTGCTCACTGTCAACAATTTTATCATAAAACAATGCAGGGACATCAAAATGGGCCGTCTTTTCCATTTTTCCATCAATAAATCTGTGTTCGATCTCTGGGTCTACTTCTGAAAGCTGTGAGCTGGCACTTATAATTAGCCTACTTACACCTGGCTTGACAAAGCAGCCCCTTTTCATCCTGGATTGGCGTTTATGCAATTGACTAATCCAAATTGCCCAGGCTAGACTTTGTCAAGGCTGGCTTTATCAATCATCCTGGGTATCTTTATTCCACTTTTATGCAATAGGCCCCTGTGAATGTGTCATGTCGATATTTTCTGCTCTAAAAAAATGTGAATGAACTGCACATCTGGGAGGCTTCAAAACACACGCGAGGGTTAGCAAAAGTTCACGGAGGCTTCGTGGCTCTCCATCAGTATGTCCATCAGTAATGTCATCAATGGTAGCCTAATGTTAGCTCTGACATTCATTCGGTCGGTCTTGCCTGGTCAGCAGAGGCAGCCTGTTTCCCTATGCACTTTGCTCTGTGAAAACAAACAGTAGATAGCTACATCATTTGGGGATCAATTTGAAACCCTCCCCGGTATTTTGGCACATTTGGTTGAGTCCAGGGTTCCACTAGGATCCAAGATGGCGGACCGAGCAGCGACGTGCTGAAGTTCACTTTTCACTCTACAGCCTGACCCTGTTCTCCTCGCCTTCCTCTTTTAGGGGGGCTGCTATGTTGTTTTGGGAACTAATACTGGTAAGTGTGATATCTAGAAGCGTTCATATTGTGTGTGTGAGTGAATGTGTGTGTGTGTGTGTAAGCTACGTGTTAAAGCTGTGGACTGCTTGTGTGAGTAAAGCTGTCGTAGCTTGGAGCAGCTAGCGGGGAGGTTATTCCAAGCTCCCCCAGTATTCCCAGTGCTTTGTATTGGGAATCTTTCCTACCGCCTCCCGCTCATGGATAAGCCATCGGTGCAGAGGGAACGGAACACGGAAAGAGATCATTTGGTTTATTTGTGAAGGAGGTTAGAGCTCACGGTAACTATGCTAACGGTAGCGACTGCCTGCTTGCTTTAAACACAGGAAGATGTTAGCATGCTAGCCGGAGTCCACGACGAGCTGCTGCCTGTAGAAATAAAGTTGTCCCTGTTTGTTTGAAGCTGTTTTCCACATATATTAGTTCTTAATGTAATGACACTTGTGTATAATGTTACGGAGGTGCACGCGCTGCCATTATGCATACGCGTGTATGTTTCATTGCTTATGGAATGCTATCTAAATCTTAATATGAGTAGGCTATTACAGTAAATAGATGAGTGTTGCTCTGGCGTTGCGGTTGGATGCGCTGGCTCCACTGTCACTCAGCTCCTCTCCAACACTAATGCCTCGTTTCCACCGAGTAGAGCGGGTCGGATCGGAGCGGCTCAGAGCGGGACAGCTCACTTTTAAGAATCTCGGTGTTGTTTCCACCGCCGACCCTACCCTTACTGGTAGGGCGGGGTTTAGGCTGGACTGCGATAGCCGACGCCAGAATGTGGGTCAAACTATCGGGCTGTGGGAACAACTGTGGTCAAGCCAGCGGTCTCTTGTTTTTGCTTGGTCAAACCAGCCGCTTCTTTATTTATTCCCCCCGTGTTGTGAGCACAGAGACGGCTCGGTGCAACTGATAGAGACAGTGAGCGAACAGCACTGGCTGCGGCAGCTACGTGACATCGTAGCAGTGGGACACAGTGTAGCCAACTGATTCATTTAATGACGAGGAAAAACACCACACAATAAACAGTGCCGCGCTCACATTTTCGCCAAAACTCTCTTCACTCTAGCCGAGGTGACTGCAAACGGCGGAGATGATTCAAACCAGCCGCTTCTTTATGTATTCCCCCCGTGTTGTTGTGAGCGTGTATTTTACTACTATCTATGGCGTAAACACACAGAGACCGCTCGGCGCAACTCATAGAGACAGTGAGCGAACAGTGCTGGCTGCAGCAGCTACGTGACTATGGGACACAGTGTAACCAACTGATTAATTTATTGACGAGGAAAAACACCACACAATAAACAGAGCTGTGCTCACATTTTCGCCAAAACACAAGACTCTCTTCACTCTTGCCGAGATCTACACATGGCGGAAATGATTCTTTCGACCAATCAAATGACGGCAGTGTGTAGCTCCGCCTTCTCATGCATTTTCGGCCCGCTTTCAGGCCGCTAGTACCCCTACGGAGGAGTACTGAGATCGGGAGCGGCTCAGAGCGGTTAGGTGCGCTTAAACCGTACCCTACCCAACTTTTGGCAAATGAAAAGCCAAACTACCCGGACCGAACCGCTCCGACCCGACCCGCTCTACTCGGTGGAAACGAGGCATAAGATACCTGAGCTGCAACTCTGTGTTTGCTGCTTAGTGCAAACTATTTGCATCAATGGAGTCAGCTATGTGTGGTTAAATGTCTGCGTGGATTATAACCAATTATCGGAAGAAATTAAAGTGTATTTGGGCCCGACCGATATGGATTTGAGTGCCGATGCCGATTATTTTCAGAGACAAATTACGATAAAGATTAAATCGGCTGTTTTTTTTTATCCCCAAAATATATATTGAATTTTTTTTCTTTTTTGAACCCTTAAATATATATAAATACTTGTTACTGTCGATAGGTGTACAGGAACCTTTTATTTATTGAAATATGCATTATCTAAAAAATAAAATAAAAAGTGTTACAACTATGTCTAAAGTGACATGACGCATTTTTAAACTCAGACATTAAGCATTTTATGTAACTGCACCCAACCCTCTGGAACTCCCTCCCTCCAAACATCAGCATCTCAGACTAGATAAACTCATTCAAAAGTCAACTCAAAACTCACCTCTTAAAGAAAGCATAATCACACCTGACTCCATTCCAAACCTTATATTTAATTAGTCTGTATTTTGTCTTATTTTTCTATAAAGGTGCAGCCACACTACACGCGTACAGACGCGTATAAAATCGTCAATTTTTCCATAGGGAACCATTGATGTACGCGCGTAGATGCGTTACACGAGCTAAAGCAACACTTTAGGCACGTTAGCCGCGTATGAGCCGCGTATATACGCACCTAACGCCAGCCACGGTTCCCTGTCACAGCCAGGTAGGGTAATGTTGGCTACTTGCCTTTATTTTGTGCCACTGTGCACTGATGCTGCTGTAACTGTGTTTGTTATGTAGCTGTCTTGATGTTTGTATGAATTTCCGAGCGGCTTGAATATGCAATGCTGTTTTAATGCTAGGCTATTTGTGCTGTTTATTTGTCTTTTGGCACAGTTGTTGGCCGTGTTGTTGTTGTTTTTGTGCGGACATGCACGCTGTTGTGTCGGGTCGGGTCTGATCGCAGCCATGGTTGATTAGGGGAAATAAAATATCGGGAGGGAGACTAGGCACGTTACGCGCGTATAACCATTTTTGACACAAAATGATCATGCAACATTTTAGCTGTGTTACGCGCGTAACTCGTTTAGTGTGGCCGCACCTTAAGTATGATTTTCTAAATGTATGATGTTAAGTGTCTTTGAACGACCTCCAATAAAGCACTATATCGATTCTATCAATTACTATTAACAATCAAAAGATGACCAATGACTCTGCTATTGGTGTCAGGGGGAACTGTCAAGTTTGAATTAATCCAATGTATTACAACACACCTGCTGCTGCTGCTGTTAATAGACTATAACTTTAATGTTATGCATGTAGGCTACTTCCGGGGCAGCAATGCATCTCACTCAACATGATTGCTTGAATTTTTTTTTTAAATAAAAATAAAAAAATCTGCAAAAAATGTTGCCGATTGCCGATTTTTCAGAGATGTGCTATGGCCGATATATCGGTCGGGCCCTAGTATAAATGTGGTCTGGAGGAGAAGGTGTTTGGGTTAGTGTTGAAACAAAAAGCAGGTTGTTCTCCTGGAGTGAATGTGGAACCTCAGAACCTTGAGTACCGTCTAGTCTGGACCCTCTGCTCCGATCATGACTTTGCCCTAAAGATTATAGTGTGCGCTGAAGAAGAAAAATATGTTAATACACAGCCTAGGATCTGTAAACGGGCATGTTGCTAGCTATGGTGGGCCCCCTAGGTTTACAACCTGTTTACAGAGGCTGTGTATTAACATACTTTTTTCTTACACTAGATTCCTATTTAGCGCACACACAGTATGGACAGGTAACTGAGCGTGAGGAGATTTTCACTGATTTTGATATATATAAAAAAAGTGATTCTGACAAGTGTTTTCCTGAATTGCCGATTCCAGCTTTAAATACTCAGCCTAGGCTCTGTAAATGGGTATGAAAACCAGAGGGGGGCTAGCTACATGCCCATGTCATTGTCTAGGCTGTGTATTAACAATATATTATTTTTTCAGCGTGTGCACAGTATGGGCAGGTGGCTGGTCAGTGGTCATAGGGGGAGATATTCACTGATTTTGACAAATGTTTGTCCTCCTCACCATTCACATCCAGGGTTGAGCTGGGGGCTGGGGCAGGATGGAGATTCTTCATTTAGCCACAGTGAGGCTGGGTTAGTTAACAGCCCAGAGGGAGAGAGAGCTCACGTGTGGGCCAGAGAGACAGACAGCAGTATATGGACTATAGACAAGAAGAGAGAAAATGAAAGGTAACTTTTGTTATGATGGGAGAATGATGGACTTCAGGGGAGGCCAGCATACCTGTGACAGCTGTGTGATGAATGGGGTTTACTGTGAGGTGAACCATCATTCATGTTCATATCTCCTGTAGAGAAGCTTTAGCCTTCCACTACAGTATGATGACTCGATGCACCTATAGCGTATTTTTTTTCTGGATTGTGAGATCTGCATTTTTGAACTTTCTTTTCCACCTTCCAATGCTGCTGTAGCACTTTGTCATAACCTCTGGTATATTGAGTCCCTCAGTCAGTCAGCTGGCAGTCCTGGTTGATTTTTTTTGTACATAGCATTATTGCACATTTTACCGGGTCATGTGAATATTATGAGCAGAGTTAATCTGAACCACTGTGCAGTCTTTTGTTGTGTGGAGAAACCTTCAGTATCAGTGACGTGTTAAGGCTCCGACACACCGGCCCGATAATCGCCGTCGGAGAGTCTGGAGGGGGCGGGGACACGAATCTGTTTGGTGTGTGCCGTGAAATCGGTCGTCGTAGATGTCGTCGGGCTTCTTTTGAGCCGCGGGCAGTCTTTCAGTTTGAGCAATTTGATTGGTGGAGGGCTAGCGAATCAGTGAAGCCCGGAAGTGAGGCGGGTAGCACAAACAGCTAACAACAGTTAGCCATTGTTTTAATGTGTTTGTTTGTTTCGTTCAGCGAGTACTCACATGCATCAACCCTTGTTGACTGCTCGACACCATGCTCGACACTCTCTGCTAAAAATGGTGCTCTTTATGGTCCATAAATATAAATACGTATTTCTATCTATGTTTATGGTCTAGAGAGCTTTCCCATTATTTCCTGCTTCCATATTTTTTTGGGCCGCAATACAGATTAGCGCCGCCTGCTGTTATGGAGACATTACGTCCCGCGCAAGCGCAGAGCGTACGGAAAGTCAGCAGTCGGCTCGTGTGTTCTTGGCACTTTTTTGGCCGCGACGGGCAGACTGAATCGGCAGTCTCCATTTTCGGGTAGTCGGACCGGTGTGTCCTGGCCTTAAAGGTCAGGATACACCAGCCCGATTATCGGGCGTCAGACATGGTCGGAGAGTCTGGAGGGGGCGGGGACACGAATCTGTTTGGTGTGTTCTGCCACGGCAGCGGAGCAGATATTAGATTTCACTTTTGTCAAACATGATTTAGGAAGCTATCGATAAAATCGGAGAATGTTCGGATTGTTATGTAGGATAAACACAATCAGCACACAGCATTAGATTGTCCGTGCATGACGTTTTCACTAGGGGTGTAACGGTACACCCCTTTTGAAGTCACGGTACGGTTCATAGTTAACGGAGAATGAACAGCTTTAGCTGTCAGTAACTAGCTGACAGTATGTAACATACAAATAAAATGCAAAACACATGCAATTCTCCAATAAATAAAATACTTATTAAATACTAGTGTAGGTGCAGCATAAACTAAAATTGCAATGAAAAAATAGTGTTAATGCTCAGCAGGCTCTGTAAGCTGGTGTAAACAAAGGCTATGTCATCTTTAAGAGTCTTTTTGACTTTAAAAAAAGAAAATATTGCTGCAGCTCTCTTAAAGAGGACCTATTATACTACTTTTCTGGTCTTAATTTCTTGTTTTACACTGCTATAGAGCAACCTGACACAAATCACATCACAAAAAACTGTGTAGATTTTCGGGAAGCTCTTTTTCTTATTTTGGCGATCCAGCACGTCCTGTCAACACTTGAGTGTGTGTGCATCGGCCATCTCCGCTCCCTCCGCCTGTGCTTCGGCAATCTCCGCTCCCCTCCCCCCTCCTGCAAACCCCACTCCGTTGTGATTGGTTACCTTCCTTCCGGAACACTTTCAGTGGCGGGAAGCGCGAGCATGGACCTATAAGGGCGCGAGGCAGACGCGAACAGGGAAGTGACAGCATTACCATACATGGAAACATCCGCGTGGTGACTTCACAAAGTTACATGCGACGTAACAAAGTTACAAAGGGTAGACCGCTTTGAACACGTGACTTCTCGACTGGCTAGAATAGTGTTTAGTGCTCTGCACAGACACCCCAGACGGTCAGCAGGGAATACGTCGAAATGCATGTAAGTCATTATTTGATAATTTAGTATGGTTAAGCATGACTATGAATCATCATAACAACGTTTATAGGTCATAAAAGTCAAAAAGCATCATAGGTCCTCTTTAAACTCTAAAGTGCTCTTATAAATATAACAATTATCAAATAAAAGTGCTACTGCTGCATTAATTGAATGACAGCTTGTTTATGTTCAGTATAAAAAAGAAAATAGTGTCTGGGTTTTGCCCAGCTCGTTTTTCTTCACAGTAATGGTGATAGTATGCGCATGCATGTTCGACGTGTTGCCTCCTACATAAGCGATCGCGGTGAAACAATAACCTGTGTGCCGACATTGTTCCACACGTCTATCCACACTGTTTTCATAATTCACCTGGAATCCGAAGTTATCCCTCAAACGGGATTTGAATGACAGGGGGGTGCCTGCGCGCTCCGGTTTCCTGTTGTCTTAAGCCATGCAGTTCGCTTTCTGTTCGAAATGCACTGTATAATATTTTGATTTGCACTACTCATAGACTGTAGAAGAGGGGGGAACGCTGCTACTACAACTGCTAATAGTGATGCAAACGGAACACTAGAGCGGAGAGGTGTGTATCTCTTGCTCTGACTGCAGCTGGGAGGGACTGCTGCGTGAGGACTCGGCCGCCTTTCAGTGCTCTGGGAAGGGGGGGGAGTGGCCGTTGAGCACCCGCTGCTCGTTTAGAAGTGTTAAGAGCGATACATGCTTTAGCGACAGGGAGGGTCTCTAAAAACACCAGAAAAAGTAGCTTGTTCGCTTGTAGCTTTTTTTGAAAAAGAGTCGCCAGAGGGGTCTGAAAAGTCGTTGAATATAGCGGCTAAGTTGCTAACACTGCCTGACCCTCATGCTCAGCTCACATGAAGCTAATATTTTTTTCCAACATTGTATTTATTGATTTTTAACATTTTGCACATACAAAGTCTTACACATTAATCAGCAGGTTTGTACCCTATATTAGCACCAAGGTGTAGGACATAACAAAAAAGATATAATAAAAAAATAAATATATATATATATATATATATATATATATATATATATATATATATATATATATATATCACAAGTACAACAAGATTTAAATAACGAAAATAAAAATAACGTGAGACCCCTCAATTCAGGCGTCTAACAAACAAAACCAAAAGTATATAACAGACAAACAATAAGTCCTGTAGTATTTCTAATGTTGCAGTCGGGGAATACAAGTGAAATCACATTACAAACTAGTATTCATCATATAGTCACGTGAGCGTTGCAGAGGGCAATTTATTCATCCCCAGGTTCTTCTATCACCATGAAGCTAATATACTCTCAATCGCTGCTACTGCGCATGTGCGAGCCGAGCCGGAGGCTAAATGGTCCGGGGGGAACTCCGACGACAAGTTTTAAGTTCCACACCGCAAAACAAGCCTGTACATTTGCCACAAACGGACCGCAGTCCACCTCTGTAACACCAAATACGTGCCTGTACCGTCACGGTACGGTACTAATACGTGTATCGTTACACCCCTAGTTTTCACATGTTTTCAGAAATAGTCAAGGTAGTTTGGGGGCGAGGAGCGGCCACGTGTGTGTGTGTGTGTGTGTGTGTGTGTGTGTGTGTGTGTGTGTGTGTCTCTGCAGCATGCATTCTCTCCATTATAATGACAGCCTACAGTATGATAACAGCTACTTAATGTCATCCGGCGCAAGCGCAGAACGTACGGCAATTCGGTAGTCGGCTCGGTGTGTTCTTCGCATTTTTCTGACCGCGTCGGGGAGAATGAACAGTGGTAACGGTTGCCCGCTTGCCCGGGGCAACTGAAAATAATGTTTGGGCAAGTTGAGATTGCTTTATGGTTGCCCGAATGGGCAAGTGGATTTTAGAGGGTTTGTCAGTAGTCTAGGCTATTTATTCATGTGTTTTAGAGTCTGCAAAATAATTTATTTTTTCCGTTAACTCACACAAAATAGATCGGCTATATTTGCAATTGAGCAGCTGCGAGCGGCAGCCAGCAGCATCACGCTCGCTCTTTCGCATTCTATCTCTCTCTCTTACACACACACACACACACACACACACACACACACACACACACACACACACACACACACACACACACACACACACACACACACACACACACACACACACACACACACACACACACACACACACACACACACACACACACACACACACACACACACACACACACACACACACACACACACACACACACACACACACACACACACACACACACACACACACACACACACACACACACACACACACACACACACACACACACACACAAGCCTGTGTGCGCGCAGTTTCGCTGTCTACGTTCCGAAAGCCGGCTCTATTAGGCCTTTCACACCGCCGCAAAATCGGAGCTAGTTCTGGGCTTGTTCGGAGTTAGAGCCAGTGTTTTGGTTTCACACCGCCAGAGAGCCTGCTCCGGGCCGTAAAAACCGGGGGAACTCATACCCCAGGATTGAGCAGGGTTTGATAAGAACTGCTTGCGCGAACGGTTGGGGGAGGGATTATCCTGACCAACCAGAGCAACTCAAACCTCATGCCCGCCATATTTAAAAACACCGCTACTACGAGACGTAAACATAACATAATTACCGAACGTAGCGATCAAATTGACCGGCGAGAATACGCTGTATGGGTCCTGTTTGCTTAAGAAAGCAAAGCGAGAGCCAACAAGTGTAAAAATAAGACGTATTCGCCGCTGTTGTTGTGCTTAAAGCTAGCGGTAGCTTTAGCGTTAGCCACAAGAGCAGCGGCGTCGGGTGACGTACACACACGTTTACAGTGACGTCATGACGTTGCTCTCTTGCCGGCTCCATGGCTGTCTCCGGTCGATGTGAAACCAACCGGTTCATAACTGGGATAAGGCTGTAACCAGTTTTGAACTGACCCGAACACCAGCCTGGAACTGACTCTTGGTTCATTTTGGTGTGAAAGGCCTATATTAGGCTACGGACCTGGTTCCGCTATATTCAAAACCCAGAAATCAATAACGTTTGAGCTTATCGATACATGATGTAATTTTAAATATCGAGTCGGGTCATCTTCATCTAATTAGGCCTACTTCAGCGTATTATTCCATCACTGGTCCGCATCATGGACTGTAAAAGTGTTCTACCTTCAACTGTCTTGAAGAAACTCCTTCAAAAGAAAAAAAAACTCTTGTCTGCTGAGCCGCTGCCGCTGCAGACGAGCTCGGCACCGTCCCATCATCCATTCAATGCAGTGGTGATCAACAAACGAGAGACTCTGTAGCAAGTCCCGCAGTTAAAAAATCTGATAGTTTTTAAATTCATATTAAAATCGGCAGGATAAGAACTAGTTAGCTAAAAAAAATCGCAAACGGTTCAAATGTGATGTGTTCAGGTTGGCTCAGTAAAATGATTATTAGGCACAGGTCAATAAAATGACATCATGATGTGTCCAAATGTAACATCAAGAAAATAAGAAATTTTAGTTTTTCGCGAGAAGCTTGAATAATACAGTTTGGGTAAAAAACTTGTTTTCCCAGCAATATAAAATAATCATAGGCCTAAATATGGAATTACGACCTGCTTAAAGTCCTATCCTTAGCTCTGCTCATCTTATAAGCAATTAAAGCAATAATACCAGTTCTCTTTTAACAAAATAATAGAAAAGTATCGATAAAGATTTGGATTGTGGAGTCTTTATAATGGTATCAATATGAATAGAAATTAATGATCCCCCTCCCTACTTACAGTATAACTGGGCAATAGCTTTAACATGGTGGACTTTAATCATGTTATGGCACACGGTCACTTTTTGGCACAATGTGACCGTTTTAAATAAGTAAAATTTTTCTGTGGAAGCTAACATTCAGCTTGACTCTGAGCTAGACTGAGTTTTCTGAGCCCCTGGGCAAGGTGCATGGCAAAAAGAGGCCCTTTCACGATGCTGCAGCAGGACCAAGCGCTTGGTGTAGTGTAATGTCATGATATATAGGCTTATATGAATTGTTGTTGGTTGTATGTGGTCAGGATGAGACTAGTAAGCTGTGTTTGCATGATACGGTTCGCTAAAATGCATAATTTAATTAGCCTATACTGTATATATCATTGTTTAACAGTTTTTTTTATTTATTTTTGGGCAAGTGAACACAACATTCGGGAAAGTAAAACATTACCTGTACTTGCCAGTACTATGGGCAAGTGCATTTGAAACCTTAGTGTCAACCTCTGATGAAGCTGACTGCATCGGCAGACTCCATTTTCTGGTGACGGTCGGTAGTCGGACCGGTGTGTCCTGGCCTTTAGTCAAACTGGACGTCCAGGTGGTGTTCATTGACCCACTGGTACCTGAGACGTGCACAGTGCACACACACCAAATCAGCTGTTTGTCTGTCTTTTCTTTAGTGGTATAAATCGCCTGGTCAACATCCATCTGGGTTCCAGCTGAGATGGGGTTTATAATCAGCAAAATTATCCACAGTGTGTTTAAAAAATAAACAAACAAGATTCTGAAATGGGAATGAATTTGGGAAAAAAATAAAACATAAATTGGAAATAAATCAAACAGGTTTCATAGGGCCATATGCATTTCCTCATTGTATGTCCCACCGGTGTGCACATTAAATGCAAAGATGATTGTTATGGGCCAATGTGTTGGTCATGGTGAAATGAAACCTGATCACACTGGGGATCATGACTCTGCCTTGAAGTTGAATTGAATTCTAATACCAGTAGTAGTAGTAGACCAGCAGTAGTTGAGATACTTGGCTCTTGACCAAGTCTGTCTGCTGTGGACGGATGGACTGTCAACCTTGCCATCCATTGAGCTGTGTGACCTGGAACAAACAAAGCCACGTCAATGAGCCAGGGTTGTAACAGCAGGGTTCGACACAACCAATGGCCCGTTGGCCCGGGGCCAGTAAAATCATATGCAGGGCAAGTTGATTGGCCAGTCACTGTCCCGCCCGGGCCAGTAACGGCCAATCACAGTTCAGTATCTTTTTGTAGACTACATCATGGTTCATTGAAATGCGCGTTGAGAGTCTTAATGAAAGCAGTGTTTATCAATATAATAAACATAATATAAAATATATATTTTTAATGAAAGGCCAGTGGACAAACGATGCGTGGGCGATCTTTCTGTTTCATTGTAAAAGGGCTCTAACTGTTGACTGTGCTCTTCTGGACTGGTGTGTTGTGAATCCCTTTTTTTGATTCTTCTAATTGGTTCCCTGGTGAAAGTTTGAAAGAATGCGTGAGGATGTGAAGTGGCTCTTTGACAATGAGCTGGCTGATGATGGCTAACTTGTTCTTGTGTAGTGACCTAATTAGCACAGAGCAGTATAAGGCCCCAGCCCCACACTGCTGTCCTGAGAGCAGCATACTGATGGCTGAGATAACACTTGATTATCAAGAGAAAAGGCCCGGGGCTGCTTTTCACAGTAGATTGTGTATGAGGGCGAGGCTATTCAAACGACTGCCCTATGCTAAGTGGAGCTATACTTGATGTCTCTGGTAACAGTTTGATGTTCTCTTGATTTGACCACATTTGGACTGAAACCTGCAGCTATACACAAACATGGCCGCTTGACTACAAATAGTGACAACAAGGAAAAGTAAAATGCTCAAGTGTATGTAGTCCAAGCATCAGCTGATTATTTCTTGTCTTGCCTTATTGAGAAAAACAGAAAATGGGTCTGTCGTTACATGTCATGGACCGTCACCCAACAGCATCATATAAGGGCTCGGTCCTAGTGCTAACATAGTGAAGACCAGCAAATGGCCTCTGAATAAAATCAACATGTGTGTGATTGTCCAGTGTGTGAGTTTCAGGTTGAACCTAACCTTACAGTTCTAACATCATTGTATCAAGCAGAAAATCATGTCCATTTTCAACACACGGTTGTCTGTCCAAGTCAAGTCAATTTTATTTATAAAGCCCAGTGTCCTAAATGACAATTTAGCCCTTGGTCCATTACAACCTGTACAACATACCACATCTTCTCTCCTTAGACCGTGGATTGGGATAAGGAAAAAGTCCCTCCATAAAGCCTACATGGGGACAAAGAGGAAGAGCAGCTGAGGGCTGACAGTCATACAATAGAAGTCATATGTGTACACTAGAGCTGCAACGATTAATCGACGAATCGATTATTAATCGATTACTAAAATAATCGGCAACTATTTTGATAATCGATTAATCGTTTTGAGTAATTTTTTATAAAAAATGTCCAAATTCTCCGATTTCAGCTTCTCAAATGTGAATATTTTCTGGTTTCTTTAATCTTATTATGACAGTAAACTGAAATATCTGTGTGTTTTGGACATAACAATACATTGGAGGACGTCAACATGGGCTTTGGAAAATTGAACAACATTTTTCACCATTTTCTGACATTTTACGGACCAAAACACTAATCGATTAATAATCGATTAATCGAGAAAATAATCGACAGATTAATCGATTATCAAAATAATCGTTAGTTGCAGCCCTAGTGTACACAACAAACTATGTCCAATGGTTGACGCTGGTGCTTTTATGAATGGGTGTTGATGAGTGCACCAATGTTTAGCTACGTGTCGTCGTGCGGGGGATGTGGTTCAATTCTTTAATCCATGTATGCCATTTTATACAACAATATTATATACAGCACGTTGTGGATCTTCGGGGTTGTTTCTTTGGTCAAACTTATAAAAACAACCAACTTGGAGAAGGTTGAGATGACATGCAATCGTATAGGAGTGTGTGAGAGAGACTATAGTCCAGGTACCAGGCCTGTTGAGGTCTACCTAGTGTTGAGTAAACTGGTCCGTTAACCTGCGAGGAGTACTACTATTTTCTGGAATAATTTGGAGACACAGAATTATCAAAAAGCAGAAAGAAAAAATGTACAGGTTTAATCAATCTCTCTGTGAAGTATTTTTTTGTTTGTAATGCAGTATAGCTCAATATAGGCCCCTGATCTTTGTAACCACGAACAATGTAATTAAAAAAAATAACAAAAATTTACCCCCCTACAAAGGTTAGGGGCCTATAATGAGCCAGTCAATTGTTTATTTTCTTAAATAACGTTGTTCCGGGCCTTCAAATATTAGACTATACGGAGCAAGTAAAAACAAAAACAAAAAAAAAACATTTTTTTTAAAGAATGCCATGCAATCTACCCACAATGCCTTTGCGATCGACCGGTAGATTGCGATCGACCGGTATATCGCGATCGACCTCATGGGCACCCCTGCTCTATGGCTTTGGTAACCTCACATTGCCTTTTGAGCCCTTTTCATACTGAAATAGTATAATAATACTGGGCTAAAGCATCACTACTACTAAAAGAGACCTTTTTTCCGCTGTTGTTGGAGGGCGTATATACACGATTGCCTTGTGCCACTTCTGATTGGTGAGTGCGACTGTCACACGAGGAAAACCGCACACATTTGTAAAACCATTAAAGGTACGAACACACTGCACATCGCCGCGCGGCGAGTTTACATAGAAAGTCAATGTATTTCGAGCGCCGCCGCGCGAATCGGCGGCCGGCGGCGAGCGGATCACACGGCGCGGCGCGAATGCTGCGGCCGCCGCAGAAGTTGAAAATATTGAACTTTTCGGCGCCGGCCGCGCCGCGATAGCCAATCAGCGTTGAGCTCCTCCCGACATCACTCGGGTGAGTCTGCTGAGCTACAAGACACGTGAAACCTGGCTGGCGGTGCAGTCGGGAAAGGAGGGATGAAGGGAAAAAAGAAGGAAAAGACAGAGAGAGAGAGAGAGAGAGAGAGAAAGTTCCAGCACATCGATAAAATGTATGACAGCAGTTGACACCTTTTAGTAAAAGGAGCAAGGAATAGACTCACATTATAGAAGAGAGAAGGAGAGAAAGCCAGGGAAGATGTACTGCAGATGAGTGAATATGCAGAGACAATAAAAACTAAATACGACAACTGACACTTCCAAACATTTCCCTAAACATCTGAAAATCTGTTTGGGTTTTCTCTACATGTTGATAAGCCGGCGTGAATGTGTAGCCTATATGCATGGCCATGGATACGTGCGTGTGTGTGTGTGTGTGGGCGGGTTGTGTGTGTGGGCGCATGTGTGGGTGTGTTTACGAAGCTTGGGTGGCAGGTGGCGGGGAGAAATGTGTGAGAGGTGCAGTGAGATAACAGTAAAATAACAGTAAAATGCTGGCAGCAGAGACGCCAGAAAGTTACTGTTATTAAATATACAGTATTCTTACTGTTATTTTTCAGTTTTTGAAAGTAAAAGTGAAATGCAGTATTTCTCTGATTGTTTGAAAATAAATTAACATTCTGATTAGATGATAGCAAGTAGATAACTGATAAATGTTTACTTTAGACAGATATAATGTAATACAATAACTCAATGTAGCAAATTAAAATATCAAACTTCTAACATTACACATATTTTGTTCTGTGGCCTAAAGACATATGCATACATTAATATTGAAGTGATGCAAAATAAGCAGTAAACAACTTAAAATAGTGTGAATCAAACAGACTTTTATTAAGGGCAATATTAACAAATACAGCTATACAATTTTGTTTTATTTAATACAATGCATTCTCTGTTAAACATCTATATGATAATTTGGGAAACTCATGGAAGCCTTGTGGTTTACCATCTTAAAATAGTCCTTTGAGGTAGGCTTGTCTTTTACCTCTTAACCCATTGATGACTATGGCAATCTAGGATGCATGTCCTTAATGCCTGAGGGTTTTCTGAAAAAATAGTACGAACTGTGAAGTCTACCAAAACCTTAATATCTAAGCCTGTGTAGCACATAGAAACATGAAATAAAATACATTTAAAAGTTAAGGTTCACAAGTTGTATTTAAACATGCTCCCTTAGCGCTTACAAACCAACAAATATTTCTAAAAACCGTCAAAATTAGATGAATTAGAAAATTATTAAATATTGTTAATAAATAGATGCAATGTGTTGTGTGATTTTCGTCAGTAGTCTATAGTAGACCTTGATTCTGCGCACCAAACGCCACTAACTGTTCTGTCGCCGATATAGCTGGCGTATTTTTTTTATTATTTTGTTTTATTTTTTTATTTTTTATTTTTTTGATTGACATGATAATCGGCAAACCACACAACTTTTGGGTGGTCACGTGGTCTTAAAAAAATCAACAAAACCCACCTTATGTGTATTTGAACCAATGACAGCGCATTCTATGCTGGGAATGCCCTGAAAATTAGATAAAGTAATAATGCTGCGCGACGCAGCATCAGGCAGGAGAGCCAATGTGGCATCGCGCAGCAGCCGTCATCAATGGGTTAAAGAGTCTTGTGAGATAGGAGCATTCTTAGCTTCAGAAAGAGTCTGGGTGTTGTAGATACTGCTGGTATCTGAGAGGAGTCTTCTGGGTTGGGTAGAGATGACCATCACCTTGCTGTCATTGCTCCTCCATCTTGATTTGATCCAGTGTTGAGACTGTAAAACAGCAACAAAAAAATTGTCAAGATATATCTAGAATTGGGAATTTACAGAAACAACTCTTGAGTCCATGCTGAAAAAGCTGATGAAGTCTGTTGTGACTAAATGTTGCTTCATCACTCCATCAAAAGTGGAGTAGTGAGAGAGAGAGAGAGATGAGAGAGAACGCACTGACCTGATACATGTGTATTGACTGTAGCTGACTTCTTCTGGACCCCCAAACCATGTCTTCTTGGAGGGAACTGTTCCCCGGATGGCCTTTGTGCCTCTCTCCAGATTAAGGCTATACCATTGAAGCAGCTGAAATCAGAAAAGTCAGAGATTATACACTGACTGTAAACATGTAACTATTTTATGGGTTCAAAATTGACAATGTATTACACTTGAAACAGTTGATATATTAGGCTTCAATTCAAATGTATATGCATGATATGATAATCAGCTCCTCTGCGTCAGCTCTTAACAAGGAGCTAAAGGCTATCCACTAGCTAAAAACAACCAGTAGGCTACTACTCTAAAGAAAAGACTCACTAATGCTCAACACTCTTAGGTTTGAACACACATGGACTCTAACATGCACTTAAGTATTAATGTTTGAGCTAGTTAACTCATCCTCACTGGTAATGGGGTTCGTTTTGGTCAATTTCTTCTAGAAATTTGGTACGCACATACTCTTTATCAGCTCTTACCACCGGGCCTAAAAAAAATTCTAGGGGAAACACTGGAGGCTGTTGCAGTGTGTTTCTACAGGGCATTACCTGGGTTTGTGTGAAAGTGTGTGCCCACAGGCTAAAGTGGGAAGGTGTGTTAGAACATGTTAAGACACGACGAGCTAGGTAAAGGTTGTAATGAATAGTTTTGTGCAGGAAGCTCAGCCACGCTCCACCCTCCGATGTTCTGACAACTCAGCTGTAGACTTTGATGCCTTGTTCCACATTCAAAGTTCATATAAGTGTCATTGAATGGAGTTTCCTCACAATGAAAATGGCAGACTATTCAGTGCTGTGGTGGTCTGAGATCAGTTCCAGTTGAACTGGCCCAA
Organism: Ammodytes marinus; assembly: GCF_949987685.1. Taxonomy (NCBI): domain Eukaryota; kingdom Metazoa; phylum Chordata; class Actinopteri; order Uranoscopiformes; family Ammodytidae; genus Ammodytes; species Ammodytes marinus. The sequence continues at coordinate 29,618,899 of NC_137215.1, read as the reverse complement.
AGGAAGGACATTCTTGTGAGCGTCATCTCATTATTACCTCATTAGGGCCATTCAGGCATCATTACCAAGAACACGGGAGATAAATACTTCACAGACACACAAAGCAGAGAATAACATGTAACCCCCAGCCTGATGCCCAGCACTAAATCCTTCCTTGTGTCCCTGATGAAGACGGGACAAACAATGACTAACTTCTGCAACATCTCCAGGGGCCGTATTCACAAAACATTTTAAGGCTAAGAGTAGGTCCTAACGTGCTGATTTAGGAGTAACTCTCAAAAATAAGGGGCGTTTCACTCCTAATTTTAGGACTCCTAACTTTTTAAGATAAGTGTAATTCACAAAGCATTTTAGCGCTAAAACTAGCTCCTAAATCTATGAAAAGCTAGGAGTCCTCGAGAGGACTCCTAAGTCACTAAGAGTAAATCACAGACACTCATTTGATGGCATTTTGGAGAGATTTAATGCTAGTGAGCTTTACAAAAGGTACCTTAATAGCTGTAAGGGTTTAATGATCTTAGTAAAGCTATGTTTAGAAAGTATAGACACATTTATATTTATTATATTTATATAAAAAATTATGTATTAAGTTCCTTTTCCTGCAGTTGCTTTGGGTTTACGATGCACTGAAAGTTACTGTTGGTGTCACGTTTGGGTTTAATTTGTTACTAGAGTAGGCCCATATGTAGCGCTTCCAACTCCTCCATTCCACAGGTCCGCTACTGTATAGTTGCGTGTCTCGCCTTTTTCCTTCCGCATGCACTTTACGATTTCGCCAGTTGTTGTTTCTAAATTGCGAATTTCCTGGTTTGCCGCTGTCTGACTATTGCGGCATAGTCCGCCGTTGAGGGAAATACAGTGAGAGTGCATGGCGTGCAGCTGTTCAATGAGGATATTTTTTCCGATTCAAATCATTGTAACATTTTAAATTAATAGACCTATGTGGCGCTATTGTAGGTTAATTGTGAACGAATGTGTGGGAAACCCTGCAGTATCTTGGTTTCATGTTAAATCAGTGTCACTTGTCATTAATTGTATATAAAAACTCTTCACTTTAATACAGCGACACGATATGGATATCTCCACAGTGTTTCTATCATAAACTCACTCTTAGCTCTCATTCCCTCTCAGCCAATCACTGTGGGCATAGAAGGTATGAACATGACATCATCCATAGCAACAGGGTCAACACCGCCCTCTATTCTCAGCTTAGGAGTTCCTCCCATTCCTTAGTAAAAGTTGATCTTATCAGCTTTGTGAATAGGTTTTAAGAAATTACTCCTTACTAAGAACTTTTAGTGCTCCTTATGAGTACTCTTAGCGCTAAGATAAAATGTTTTGTGAATACGGCCCCAGAGATGAAAGCACAAGCTGTTTCCTTGACAGACAAAACGTGTTGATCATACCAGAATCATTAGAAAATGCTGCTGAGTATTAAGTTCAAATCACTCTTGACTTTATACACATATTTTAGGGTCAGCTGTTCTTAATCTGCCATTAGAAATGTGAAGATGGATATCAAGCTCATGTTTATGTGTGCCTATGTGCTACACAGCTGGAGATGGGATGTTGTTAAGTTACTTTAATAGTCAATGGCATTGGTTACATTGAAATTTTTCTTTCCACATATCCCCTCTCAAGTTACCAGTCTTCAGAGGGGGTCAGAGCACAGGGTCAGCCATAGTACAGCGCCCCTGGAGCAGTTTTGGGGTGAAGTAACGTAATAACGGCCACTGCTAGTTTTATAACTAGACCCTCCTGTCCGGTGCTGGGGATCGAACCAGCGACCTTTATGGTTACTGGTTGGCCACCTTTCCTCTAGGCCATCCTACCACCCTTAGTTAGCTTAGCAGTAAGGTTAACATTAAAACGTTAATCTCTGCTTTTCAAGTTTGAAGCTGTTCAGCTATGTGCAGTGACTTCCTGTGTTTGGTCATCACAGTGAGATGCTACGTAGCAAGGTATTCAGCCCAACAGACACATAGGGCAGATGGATCAACTGGTGGTTGATGAGAAGTAGTTCCCATGCATAATGAACTCTTAAGCCATACATAGTATGTTTTTCCTCTCTGTTTGTATGTGGATTAAACAGGAAGCAACATTTTAATAAGTGGACTAGAGGTTAGAGAGACAGGCTAGCTGTTACTTCCTGTTTTTTCTTTTTTTCTAGCTAAAGTACATGAGGTTTCCTGGTTCCTGCGTCTAGTTTGATAAAATGAGGTGTTTTTCCTCGTCTCGTATGATCATAACAATATGATTAGAACCTTAAGTTTCAGTCAGAGAAAAAGAGCAATTTGATGATGTCACAGAGGAATAGTTGAGGGTTATTTTTGGCTTATTTTCCTTTGTACAGGGTATTTTCTGTTGAGCACAATGGTGAGTTATAGGGAAGCTAAATTGTCCAGTAATGCTGCATGGGCAACCTTTCCCACAAATGCGGCCCATGCCAGGGCCAAGCTGTCCCTCTCTGTCCCCCCTCTCAATTGTCTGGGATTATGCAACAGTCACCTTTCCCCCACCCAGCACAACACACAGACTGCTGGCAGAGAATACAAAATCAAACTGAGAGGAGCAAATAGTTATTATTATATGGATCCATGTGGATGGAATAACCGCTGGAATCGGCAACAATGTGGGAACGATACAGACATTTTTTTTTATTGATTATTGTTCTTAGCTCAGTTCCAAGTCCTTTTAAATATTGGCTATCTGCAGGTACAGAGTCTGATCTGATACCTATGTGTTTCAACCCGTTTTTAATCATGTGCATCCATTCTTGGAATGGCTCATCGGGAGCAACCAGAGAATTCCCTGTGTGCCGGTCTGGTTTTTGGGCCACGATGGCCGGTTTTCAGTCTTGGCACTGGGTTGAAATACGGCTGGACGATATGGACCAAATCTTATATCACGATATAGGTAATTGTATATCACGATATGGATATATATCACAATATAGTATTTTTCCTTAAAATTCAATGGATTACAATAACCGTACTGAACTTTAATCACATTAGATTATTTTCATTTTTTGCTTGGAATATAAAATTTCCATACAAAAGAAAAACTGGTGCAAAATACCACATCAGTCTGGCTTTAGTCAGTCAGTGCAAAATAAAAATGACAGCATCAACCAAAGAGCCTACATTTTCCAATTGATTGTAGCCTATATCAAAATAATGAAAGACTTGAATTTTCCTGCAGTATTTGCTCATCTTCATTTAAAAAGCTGTCAAAATTAACTAATGAGCAAATGTCTGGTAATACTTTAACTCCAGCTTCAACACAAATAATATTTTCAAGTTTGACATGTTTTAAAGTTACATAAAACCAGCCTTGCTGGCTGTCTCCAACAATAACAGCACGGGGGTGAAGCCCCGAGTAGGCTAAAGATGTCATTATTAGCCAGCTAGCTCACGAGAGCTAACCCATGTAGTTTGCGGCTTAAAACAAGCCAACTCTGCGTCACGGCAACAGCACGCTGAAGCAGCAAGCAAGTTTCCTTTGCCCGATTACATTTTTGACCGTTAAAACCAGCTGCTCTGCCACTGTGACACAGAGTTGGTTTGTTAACTGTATATGTAGTCATGGAGCACCGGAGCGAGACAGCTTTGCCCATCTAGAGACTGATATTTTTGCCCATTCTTCTTTGCAAAATAGCTTGAACTTCAGATTTAGCATCAGATTGGATGGACAGCGTCTGTCAACAGCAATTTTAAGTCTTTCCAGATATTCTCAATTGTATTAAGGTCTGGACTTTGACTGGGTCATTCTAACACATGCCTATGCTTTGATTTGAAGCTAGTGGTGAGCGCTCAACATCTCATACATGAGCGTTTATGGCGTCACTTACTCTCCTTAGTAGTTAGTTCACCAGAAAGCTCAGCTGGGCCTGAGCTTCAGAAATAAAATGCCAAGTTGTTGCTGGACCCTCCTCCCTTTAAGACCGACTCACTTACAACAACAAAAAGAAGCTATTTGAAATGGCAAAATACTTGAAAAATGCTTCTTGTCAACAGTTAAGGAGCACAGCCTACATGAATCTTGAGGACAGCATTACCTCCCAAGCGTTTGTCTTTGTTTTCTAGCTTTAATGACCATCTGCCACATGGAGCTCAACTCTGTCTTAACAGATGCATCTTTCTGCTTACAAATCCAGTTTTGAATGGACCATTAACCATTGGCTCCATTTAGAATGATCTTTGAAAGAAAGTTTTTTTTCTTTATCAGACATAGAGTTCTTAAAGGTTACTTTGACTTTGGTTTATCTGACTCTTTAACCAGCCAGGTGGACCTAATATGGCTGTAGTACGCATGCCAGGCCAGTAGTTGGTGGTGACACTTTGCAGTAGATAGCCCTTTGGGTGAAATTGCCGCATGTAAACAATCAATCACCGCCTATGGTCTCTGCTGATCACGGTAATGGAGCAGCGGAGACACCGTACAGCATATCTACACTTTGTTGAAGCGTTAATAAACGTGTAAAAGGTGTAATATGCATGTGTGGAGTGGAGCAGTGATGTCATGGTTATGACAGGGAACGACATTGCTATTTACAAGTAGGGCCCGGCCGATATGGATTTTTGGGTGCCGATGCCGATTATTTTATGAGAAAAATTACGATAACGATTAAATCGGCCGATTTTTTATTTTTTTTAATCCCATAAATATATATTGAAAAAATTAACTTTTTTGAACCCTTAAATATATATAAATACTTGTTACTGTCAATAGGTGTACAGGAACTTTTTATTTATTGAAATATGCATTATCTAAAAAAAAAATAAAGTGTTACAAATATGTCTAAAGGGACATGATGCATTTTTAAACTCAGACATTAAGCATTTTATGTAACTGCACCCAACCCTCTGGAACTCCCTCCCTCCAAACATCAGCATCTCAGACTAAATAAACTCATTCAAAAGTCAACTCAAAACTCACCTCTTTAAGAAAGCATAATTACACCGGACTCCACTCCAAACCTTATCTTTAATTTGTCTGTATTTTGTTTTCTTTTTCTATAAGTATGATTTTCTATATGTTTGATGTAAAATGTTTTTGAATGACCTCCAATAAAGCACTATATAAATTCTATGTAATAACTATAGTAATATCAACTACTATTAACAATCAAGAGATGACCAATGACTCTGCTATTGGTGTCAGGGGGAACTGTCAAGTGTGAATCAATCCAATGTATTACAACACCCCTGCTGCTGCTGTTAATATGCTATAAGGCTACCTCCGGGGCAGCAATGCATCTCACTCAACATGATTGCTGGAATATATATATAAAAAAAAAAAACGGCGGCCATTTTGCCGATGCCGATTTTTCGGAGATGTGCTATAATCGATATATCGGTCGGGCCCTATTTACAAGTGATGCTGGAGTTTGGTATTGGAAAAGATTCTAATCTGAAATCTGGTTTCAAAAGTTTTAGTTACCCCCCCCCCCCCCCCCAAAAAAAATGCTGTTGTCGTGTAAACTTACGGCCAAAACATAAAAAATACTTTTGCGTTTATGTTGAAAACGTTGCCATGTAAACTGCCCCTTTTACCCCTTTCCCACTTGACCCTGCAGTACACACTGGTTCATTCTCTCCTCGCTCGGCTCAGCTCTGCTCGGCTTTTCGGTGGGAACACAAGTCCCGGATCAACGCACTATTGACCTGTTACTAAACACATTTCCTATTTATTTATTAAATAATAACTGCTCCAACAGACAGATCACCGTTTATGGTTTAATTTTCGATTCAGGTCGTGTTAAAGCCTGTGAGACCCAGCTGAGCTGAGGCGCTGAATGTGTTTAAAAAGAGACAACGCAAGGAATATCACAACCACATGAGCACCATGGTGGGAAATTAACTTTTTTGCCCACCTGCCACAGTGGCGGGTGGATGCCAAATTTTACCAGTCACTTTTATTTTTTACCTGCCACCTTTTTCAAGCACTGCATAACATTTTGAATTGCACTACTCGTAGACTGTAGAAGAGGTGGGAAAAGCTGCTAACTGCTAATAGTGATGCTAACGGAACACGAGCGGAGAGGTGTATCTCCTGCTCTGACCGCAGCTGGGAGGGGCTGCTGCGCGAGGACCGGGCCGCCTGTCAGTGCTCTGTGACGGGGGACGGGCTGGGAGGCTCCCGCTGCTCGTTGAGAAGCGTTAAAAGTGATATTTGCTTCGGCGAAAAAGTCACCAATTACACCAGAAAAAAAGCTAGATTTGTCGCTTGTCGCTGTTTTGAAAAAATAGTCGCCAGGGGGGCTGAAAAGTAGCTAAATATAGCGACAAAATCGCTAAGTTGGCAACACTGCATGGATGTATTAAGAAGGTTAGCTTCGATGCTCGCGGCAAATGATTTCCCATGATGCTCTGGGAGAGTCTTGGACCAATCAAAGGTTTGGTTGGTTACGTCATACACCTGTACACCAATGGGCGGCTGCCACATTTGTGTGACGTAAACTAATGCTCCGAGGCAAAGCCCAAAGCCCGGGAGAGCTTCTATGTTTCTGTACACAGCGCTTGAAACCGTGAACACGTTGTAGTATATTTTGAAAAAATCCACCCGCGGCGGGTAGACATGGCAAAGTCACCCGCCAATTTGAAAAAATACCCGCCATTGGCGGGTGACGGGTGCTAATTTCCCACCCTGATGAGCACCATGTTATATTGTTTCCACTGAGCAGTGCGGCTCATTGTGTGGCTCCAATCTAGTCAGCTTGGTGATCTAGATCTTGCGTGCGTCTCCACCGTCGACACCACCCTTTAGGTAGGCAGGGTTAATGACACTACCCTTTAATAAGGCATAAATATACAGCCCCGGAAAAAATTAAGAGACAAGTCTGGTTTTTTCATTCATCTTTATCTCTACATATCTTATTGAAAATGCTCCAAATGACAATATCTTTATTGAGAATTTGGTAGAAATGTTGTCAGTAGTTTATACTATAAAACTCAAATGTTCATTCTACTCAAACATATGCCTCTAAAGAGTAAAATAAGAGACACTGAACAATTGGAGTGGTCTCTTAATTTTTTAAACTTTTGATCATGGAAACGCAAATAAAAGCGGGCTGAGCCGCACCGAACCGAGCCACAGACAGCGCTGGGTGGAAGAGAGGCTACAGTTGTTAATATTTCCACAGCAGGCTGGTTCTGTGCTTGTTCCTCTGTGTTGCTGACTCTTCTATGTGGATCCCAGAGGGCTGTTCAGCTCCACTCAGTAATCCATTAAACAGCAGATGCTCATCATTTTGACCACAGTCTCCACAAACTGCTCCTTCCGCCTCCTGCACTTCATTTATGATCTATTCCTCCCCCTCATCTTCATGGCCTTCAGCCCACATGTCTGTCTGTCTGTGTGAGCGTGTGGCATTTCATTATGCATCGCTCTTATGCCTCAGACAGGAGTGACTCAGTGTAATTCAATGAACGACATAAAACGTCATCTTACATTTGCTCAGGTCAAAAATATATGCACACAATATTATCATCCCCATAATCATCAAAATATTCTTAAGACTCTTAAGATGGCTCTCAAACATAGTGGAATCATTTTACCGTACATTCAGTTAAGCTTTTATTTTTTTCATATTATACAGTGCTGCTCGAAGGTTTGTGAACCCCACAGAGATAGTCAGTTTTTCCTGACTTAATTCTCTTAATATTATGACTTTTTTTCATAAAATTAGGACTTTATTATCGTTTTCTTGTAAAAAAAAATATGACTTTATTGTAATTTTTAATTATCATTATTTTTCAACGTGGCCCTAATGCTCTGTCGTACATGCAGGAGCATACCGTTTCTATTTTTTTCTGACCACTAACATCAGCAACTCCTGATGAAGCCTTTCAGAGTGATGTCACAAGTTCAACGTGTTTTTAAATGGTTTGTCAGTCACTGCAGGAAACTCCTTCTAATCAGCACTGTGAGACACATACCCATTGAGACATGTATGTGCACGCGCAAAGGCAACACATTCTCTGTCTCTCCTCTCACACACTTCAAAGAGCTACTCTCTGAGGGGCCACGTGAAGGCAACAGTTTACCTCAATCTTTGAATATAGAAAATGAGTGTCTGGTTCTGTATCCCACACTATGGATAAGCAAGCAAATGAGCACTCAAATGAGTAGATCATTAATACTATATGATCATAATACTTGTGTTTGTACAATAGCATTCTTTATTGTGTTTCCATTAGACATTTTCTCGAGCTTTATATTGACTTTTTTGTGTGATTGAACAGTTTTTCTTCACATTTACCGTAGTTAAATGTTGGCCCTTATAAAGAACATGCTCACCCTTTTTCACCGTTATTCCTTCCACATAAAATTGTCTTTTAGTGATTCCTCCAGTATATGTCGATATGGGTTTACACAGCAGTCTCTTGGATAAGTTAACCAAACCATAAGATCATCAGTTGTTCTGTTATTCAAAATTCCTAACATGTTTTTGTGTTGTTTTGTTGTGATGCCTCCGTGCCGGCAGTAGCCCGAAGGCTGAAGGAATAATGTTTTACCAACAACCAACCGATTCAAACTGTTGAAATGATTGATGGGATTTCTACAAAATGTAATCTTTAGGTTGTGTTTGCTGTAAGCGGTACACACAACAGAACTGTAAGCTTGGTAGATTCAATGTGCCTCGCTGCAATGCACTTTGGACTAGGGCTGTCAAATTAATGCGTTAATTTCGATTAATTAATCACAGAAAAATTAACGCGATTAAAAAAAATTAACGCAGATTAATCGCACTACTATATTGCCCTTTGACCCGGTGCAAAAGAGGTGAGATGATAGCGGAGCTGCACCTGTATCTTGCGGACACGGCCCGCACGGGATTAAAGAGTAAAGAAAGAAGCAGGGGAAAGGGGCCGAGGGCAAATAAGCATGAAGGTAGGAATACATTTCATGTTACGAGAGACGGGGGGAGAGAGAGAGAGAGACGAACGGTAGCCTATAGGCCTACAGTTGTTTATAAACAGGCATAAAAGTGTCATATAAGTGTGTGATTCATTTAGATTAATTAATCACAGAGCCTGTAATTAATTAGATACATTTTTTTAATCGCTTGACAGCCCTACTTTGGACTTTAAAAAATGTCAGTCTGTAGATGTGCAAAGGTGGTAGAGACATACCCCCAATAGACTTGGAGTTGTAATGGCAGCGATAGGTGGTTCTACAAAGCATTGACTCATGGGGCTGAATACTTTTGCACGCCACACTTTTCAGTTTTTTATTCATAAAAAAAATGTTAAACCATGTTTAATTTTCATTCCACTTCACAATGTTGCACCACTTTTTGTTGGTCTATCACATAAAATCACAATAAAATAAATGTACGTGTGTGGTTATAACGTGACAAAATGTGGAACATTGCAAGGGGTATGAATACTTTTGCAAGCCACTGTATTACAATGGAGCTTCTTCACTACACTGACGCTAGTGGTGAGCGCTCAACATCTCATACATGAGCGTTTATGGCGTCACTTACTCTCCTTAGTAGTTAGTTCACCAGAAAGCTCAGCTGGGCCTGAGCTTCAGAAATAAAATGCCAAGTTGTTGCTGGACCCTCCTCCCTTTAAGACCGACTCACTTACGACAAAAAAGAAGCTATTTGAAATGGCAAAATACTTGAAATATGCTTCTTGTCAACAGTTAAGGAGCACAGCCTACATGAATCTGGAGGACAGCATTACCTCCCAAGCGTTTGTCTTTGTTTTCTAGCTTTAATGACCATCTGCCACATGGAGCTCAACTCTGTCTTAACAGATGCATCTTTCTGCTTACAAATCCAGTTTTGTTTGCTGTAAGCAGTACACACAACAGAACTGTAAGCTTGGTAGATTCAATGTTCCTCGCTGCAATGCACTTTGGACTTAAAAAAAAAGATAAGTCCGACTCCCATTTCCTTATTTAATTTAAATAAAAAAACAGTAAACCTCTGCCACTGTTTCTCATCTCTCTGACTCTGATTCCACAAAGATGAAGTGCTCAATTGTCTGTCAGTTATCAATGTGGAAAGTAACTTTCTCCCCAGGCTGCCCAAAGTAACCCCTCCTTCAAAACTATGGGACGAGGCCTCACATCACGTGTCTTTATTTTATTTTATTTTATTTTTTTGTTTTTCTGCATTTTGCTCCAACTCTTCTTAAATATGATTGTTGTTTTGTTTCTAAATGAAGATATTAATTTCTGTCTTTCCCCTCCCTCTCCTGTCTGTCTCTCTGCTGCAGGAGTCTTCTAGGTTCTGATCAGAAGGCTTTCAGATCTGCAGTGTTCCAGGTGAGACTCACACAGTGCGTTTCCATGGGACAACTACAGTAGATTACATTAAGACATATACCGAACTTGCCACTCGAATGGACCGCGTCACTTGTCTGAGTATACATGGCCTTTCAAATATTCGATAAATGGCCTGAGCATAGCTGACTCCGCTATGCTAGGTGGCGCTGTAGGCCTTTCAACAAGTGGTTGTAGAGCCACATCCGGTTCCTTTGCAACAGCACTACTATTTATTACGTCGTCTCTTTACACTTCCTTGTGAAATCCTCCGCAGGGATTCTCGAGCAAGCACAGAACGCAAACTCCGATATGCAATCCCGTATACATGCAGAGAGAATGCCGACTATGAACGAGTTATAGAGGTGCTCTTATCCGACTTCGCTTGTCCGTTAATGTGCCGATTTGTGTGCAAAGTAGATTGGATAAAGGTGTTTACATTTTACAAGTCCCGTTGAAGTCTTGTTCGTTTATTTACCCGATTATGAGTCTGCATGTAAACGCACTGACAGTTGTGCCTTATTTCCAATCATTGCAACGAGCCAGTTAGTTCTTCCTCCAGGGAGAGGCTGGGGTGCTGTCAGTTTAACGTGTTATTAACGGCGTTAACACAAACCCATTTTAACGGCGTTCATTTTTTTTATCGCGCGATTAACACTCTTCATGGCCTAGCAACCATTGTGGTTTTTTCACATGCTTTTGCATCAACTAGTAATGTTAGAACAACTGAAACACCACAAACTATACAATTGGCTCGCATTTAAGTTACTATTAATTCAAACGGAACAAGTCCTACAGCGTAATTTCACATTAAAATCATTTAACTGGCAAAACGGCAAAACGTCAAGTCAATTCTGACTTATTTTGAAGCAATAACCGGAACCTAGCACTTCCTAGCTCAGCTGCGCGACCTTCACTAGTAGCATCTTCCACGGTGTGACTCTGGGACTACGCAGGCTCCTCTCAACAATGTAATATAGGAGAAGAAGAGAGTGAGTGAAGAGAGCAACACCCGAGACGCAAATAAACAGGATTGATACAGGAAGTTCAAATCTGTCAATATATTTTCAGCTTTATCAAGTTTATTCTTGACATCGAATTTCGTGTTTAACCCATTGATGACGGCTGCTGCGCGATGCCACATTGTATCTCCTGCCTGATGCTGCGTAGCGCAGCATTGTTACTTTATCTAATCTTCATGGCGTGAGCAACATAGAATGCACCGTCATTGGTTCAAATACACGAGGTGGGTTTTGTTGATTTAAGACCACGTGACCACTGACCACCCAAAAGTTGTGTGGTTTGCCGAAAATCACGTCAAAAAAAAAAAAAAAAAAAAGAGCAGAACAGTTAGTGGCGTTCGGAGCGCAGAATCTAGGTCTACTGTAGGCTACTGACGAAAATCACACAACACATTGCATCTATTTATTAACAATATTTATGAATTTAGGCTATATTTTGCTGCTCCAACTCAAATTCAGCCCAGCCAGGCGATGGTTAAGTTTCAGTTTCGTTTTTGTTTTCATCTCCGTGGTATACAGCCGTTTGGACCAGCTGATCGGCTCCCGACAGCGAGAGTCAGTCTGCGTTCCAGTTGTACTGGGAAGTCGGATTTATGGTGCCAATGATAACTGAACTAAATGATAAAATAAAGCTATCTCCTCCTTCCTATATCTGTCTATCTTTATCCCTCCACTGCACACTCAGTCACTACTATACATGCTAAAAAGAAGCAGGATTATAACCTCATTTAGCACATTATTTTTAAATATTTTATATTATTTATTATTTTTTTAGAAAAATGTGTTGGTTTGTAAGCGCTAAGGGAGCATGTTTAAATAAAACCTGTGAACCTTAACTTTTAAATGTATTTTATTTCATGTTTCTATGAGCTACACAGGCTTAGATATTAAGGTTTTGGTAGACTTGACAATTCGTACTATTTTTTCAGAAAACCCTCAGGCATTAAGGACATGCATCCTAGATTGCCATAGTCATCAATGGGTTAATCTCAACATTTCGGTAGAGTTTTCTCATAACTGAGTATGTTCACACAACATTCAAACATTACCTCATTTTGGGTGGCAACTATAAGAACTGAATACTGTGTTGTTCTTGTTGTTGACTATGTCCTTTTGTCCTCCTCCTTCAGGTGTGTTCTTCTGGGATGTCCAGGCTGGGTGGCCTGAGGGGGTTCAACCCCAGAGCACAGGCCACCAGCATAGACACTGCAGCTGCTGAGAGAAGACCAAGTCATCTACAGGTGGACACATCCACGTGTAGAGAGACCTGTGGAGCCGCTTAAACCAGGCAGCACAGGGCTCAGGCACCACAACCAACTGCTCCTTGGCTGGTGTTAGCTTTTAATCAGCCCACTTCCATTTCCCCCTCTCGGATCCCAGATACCTGACACTCCATCAATACCTCATCCACCCTTCCCTCAGCCCCGCTTTCCACTCTCTCAGCTCTGAGTGTGTTCTGTGCTGCAGAGATCTGGAAGTAGAGAGCAGGTAATGGATGATGCTGGCTATGGTGACCTAGTGTAAATGGCTATTCCTCAGCACAGCTCAGTGCCAGTGTCTACTGCTCGCCCCCACTCCGCCCCTCCGCTTTACTTCCCTGTACACCACTGTTGCCTGCAGCCCGGCCCCCCCTCTCCCCTGGTACACCATGGTCGCTGCAGGCTTGGGCGTGTGGAAGCTAATGAGAGGTGTCCGCCAGCTGGAGCTCCATCGCCTCATCCTGGCCCTCATTATCTTCTGCCTGCTGTCTATGGCCTTCCTAGCCTACTACGTCTCCAACAGCCCAAAGATCAAGGAGGCCCCCCCTCTGCCCTTCAGTGACTGTGGCGGAGGTGGGGGCATGTTGGCGGGGTCCAGCCCTGGGGTGGATGGAGAGGGGCCGGGGGCACAGAGAGCTCCACTGTTCCTCCCTCCACGCCAGGGCCGACTGCGCCAGGTGAAGGCGGTGGATAACTCCAGGACACAGCCTGTAGTGCTGGTGTTTGTAGAGAGCATCTACTCCCAGCTGGGCCAGGAGATCGTAGCCATATTAGAGTCCAGCCGCTTCCACTACCGGACAGAGATAGCTCCTGGTAAAGGTGACATGCCCACATTGACAGAGCACAACCGTGGACGCTACACGCTAATCATCTACGAAAACGTGTTGAAATATGTCAATCTGGACGCGTGGAACCGTGACTTGCTGGATAAGTACTGTACTGAGTATGGAGTAGGTGTCATTGGCTTCTTCAAAGCCAATGAAAACTCTCTGCTCAGCGCACAGCTCAAAGGCTTCCCCCTCTTTCTCCACTCACACCTGGGCCTTAGAGACTACCGTATCAACCCCAACGCTCCTCTGCTCTACATCACTAAGCCCAACCAGATGGAGCAGGGACCTTTACCGGGGGACGACTGGACCATCTTCCAGTCCAACCACTCCACCTATGAACCAGTGCTTCTGGCTAGCACCAAGTCGTCTGAGGCTCTGGCCCACTTAGGAGGCAGCTCTCTGCGGGTCCTCCATGCCACGGTGGTCCAGGACTTGGGGCTTCACGACGGCATTCAAAGAGTTCTCTTTGGGAACAATCTCAACTATTGGCTTCACAAGCTGGTGTTTGTAGATGCCATTGCCTACCTGACAGGGAAGAGACTGTGTCTGTCCCTGGACCGCCACATCCTGGTTGACGTGGACGATATATTCGTTGGGAAGGAGGGAACGCGGATGAAGGTGTCGGACGTGGAGGTGGGTGAACCTCCTCATTCATTTTCACACAAGCAGTTTCATGATAATTTTTACTGTGCAGGTAAACACACCACCACACATTCTAGTGAGGCAGAAGTGATCATTGAGTTGAATTACTTTTGTGTGAAATGATGTGGCATAGTCAACCTTAACTGTGCAAATGACAACGGGTGCAAACATGTTGGTCAGAAGATTCAAATGAGGGTTTTACTGGTTTGGACGGAGGGCAGAGTGACATCAAGCGCAAAGAGAAATGTAATGCCATGGAATTAGAGGTGTTGAGCTACAGCCAATTATATTAATATCTTACTCAAATAAACGTTATATGGGAGAGAAAATAAATGCTGTGGGTAAAACAAGGACTGATGGATTGAAGAGAATATGGCAGGACATTAGAAGAACAAAAAAAGAACACATATCTTTATAAAAAAGGCCTTGGCAAATAAAACAGGTTGCACATTAGTACAGTCGCTCCTGTTGGAAACAGCAACCGGGTTAGTCCCATTTGGCTTTATGCTGTGTCGTCCTGTGTGTGCACCTGCCCATCCTGCCTGACATAACATTAAGGACTCTGGACAATAGGATACAACTTATTAACTGCTGTGGGAGACGCCAGCAGAAATAGTTAAAGTGCACTGTGCTGGAATGACCCATACGAGAGGAAATGCCTTTTTGCACGGCAGGTATTGTGTGAGTCTTTCTTGTGAGTGGCTCCAAATTAGAGCCCAGCCGATTAAAGCCTCAATAAAAAATATATATATATATATATATACAGTCATATGAAAAAGTTTGGGAACCCCTCTCAGCCGGCATTATAATTGACTCTGCTTTCACAAAAAAAATATAAAAGTGGTATGTCTTTAATTTACCAGGAACAGCTAAGTACTGGGATGTTTTCCAAACAAAGATTTTTTGAAAAGCAGTATTTGGTTGTATGAAATAAAATAAAATGTGAAAAACTGGCTGTGCAAAAATATAGGAACCCTTGTGGTTTTGTTGATTTTAATGCCTGTAACAGCATGTAAAACTGATGACTTTAAACACAAAGTTGGTTGGATTATGTTGTTAAGCCTTGAACCTCATAGAAATGTCTGTTTTAATCATGAGGAAATGCATTTTAGGTGCCTAATTGCAAGTTCCACTTCTCTTTGACTCTCTGCTGAAGTGAAACAGAATGGGATCATCAAAACAGCTTCCAAAAGATCTGAAAAACAAAGATTGTTCATTGTCATGGTTTAGGGGAAGGCTACAAGAAGCTTTCCCAAAGGTTTCAATTGTCAATTTCGACTGTAGGGAACGTTGTCAGGAAATGGAAGGACACAGGCATAGTGGCAGTTAAACCCAGGCATGGCAGACCAAGAAAAAACAGGAGCGGGATAGGTGGAGGATTGTGAGAATGGTTGCACACAACCCACAGATCACCTCCAAAGACCTGCAAGAACATCTGGCTGCAGATTGTGTATCTGTACATCGTTCAACAATTCAGCGCAATTTGCACCAAAACATCTGCTTTTTATAAAGACCAAATAACTTAATTTTTGTCTCATCAGTCCAAAGCATTTTCTTCCAATATGAAGCTGGCTTGTCTAAATGAGCTTTTGCATACTCCATGCAACTGTATCTGTGGCGTGGGCGCAGAAAGGGCTTCCTTCTCATCACCTGGCCATACAGATGTTTTGGTGCAAATTGCACTGAATTGTAGAACCATGTACAGATACACAATCTGCAGCCAGATGTTCTTGCGGGTCTTTGGAGGTGATCTTTGGGTTGTTTGCAACCATTCTCACAATCCGCCGCATATGCCGCTCTTGTACTTTTCTTGGTCTGCTAGACCTGGGTTTAACTGCAATTGTGCCTGTGTCCTTCCATTCCCTGACAACATTCCTTACAGTAGAAATTGACAATTGAAACCTTTGGGAAAGCTTCTTGTAGCCTTCCCCTAAACCATGACAATGAATAATCTTTGTTTTTAAGATCTTTTGGGAGCTGTTTTGATGATCACATTCTGTCTCACTTCTGCAGAGAGTCAAAGAGAAGTGGAACTTGCATTTAGGCACCTAAAATACCTTTTATCATGATTAAACAGACCTTTATGAGGTTCAAGGCTTAACAACATAATCCAACCAACTTTGTGTTTAAAATCATCAGTTTTACATGCTGTTACATGCATTAAAATCAGCAAGACCACAAGGGTTCCCATATTTTTGCACAGCCAGTTTTTCACATTTTATTTAATTTCATAAAACTAAATACTGCTTTTCAAAAAATCTTTGTTTGGAAAACATCCCAGTACTTAGCTGTTCCTGGTAAATTAAAGACATACCACTTTTATCTTTTTTGTGTGAAAGCAGAGTCAATTATAATGCCGGCTGAGAGGGGTTCCCAAACTTTTTCATATGACTGTATATAGCCTATTAACAGCAGCAGCAGCAGGTGTGTTGTGATTGATTGGATTAATGTACAGACACTACATAGACAGTTCCCCCTGCAACCAATAGCAGAGGCATTGGTCGTCTCTTGCAGTAAAATAAAATGCTTAATGTCTGAGTTTAAAAATGTCAATTTAGACATATTTCTAACACTTTTTAGACCATTTTAGACTATTACACTAAAGAAAAAGTTCCTGTACACATTTATGACAAAGTATACATCTATATTTATGGATTAAAAATCGGCCAGGCCCTACTCCAAAAGCTCCAAAATGGCATTGCTAGGCGGGCCATATGTCTGGATTATTTCTGTTTGTCAACTCAAACATGAAACGAGACGGAAAAAAACCTTTGTCTCCTCCTCACCAGCTGTCTGTGCTCAACAGTTCAACACCTGCATTAAAGGAGTATTAAATATAGACGCAATCACAACCACCTCCAATTATTTTCAGGCTTTGTAAATCACAATGCATGTGCTGAATAAACCTTTCTGCAGCTATATATATATATATATATGCTATATATATATATATATATATATATATATATATAGCAATATTCTGCGCACTCGGTGAAGAAACGCCTGATTTTGCATATTCATTAAGTCAAACCTATTAAATGGACAGCGTGTGTTACTTGACACACAATCCTCAGTGAGCAAACGTTAGTAGATCAGCTTGAACTTTTTTCTGCAGGTGAAATCCCGTTTGCACACGTTTTTATACGCGCAAACATTTAGTAGATCAACGCCTTAGTGTGTATATTTTATATTTATTTTATATCAGAAGAATGATTATATAAAAATGATTCTATAAAACAATTAAACATATTCTGGCACAAATCAGCATACGGATATCGGTATTAAAAGTATTCATACAAAGTTTCAGTGTGTTGGTGCATTTTCATAAAGCACTACTAAATGTTTTGCAAATTAAAAATAAAGCTATCATTGAGTTGATATGAACTCGGGATGTTTTTGTCCTTTTCACAGGCGTTGTTCAACACTCAGAACAAGCTGAGAGCACTGGTCCCAAATTTCACCTTCAACTTGGGATTTTCTGGAAAGTTCCATCACACAGGTACGGACCAGCTGACATCACTATCAGCAGCACAGCTATCTGTGGAAACATGCTTTTATCACACAGCTTTGGATCTTTGTCTTACAAAGATTCAGCATTAGTTTCATAAAATATCCTTCACTGTTACTACCAAGATCCCTCAATCCAGGAAAACTCTTAAAGGATAGTGCAGTGTTGTTGAAATGGGGTTGTTTGAGGTTCTTATGCATAAGCGTGTGACCTTATGGAGATGGCAATCAGCACAGTCACTTTAAGCCATATTAACAGCCTGTAAGAGTATTTGGTAGATTGTGGATGCAGGAAAGGGATGTTGAGATTCTCCTGCCCACCAACTGCACACAGCCCATTATACTCTCACTATACACCGGCAAATGATCCTTTGCAGTCAAAGGTCAAAATACAACCGCATTCTGATCAGTGCACCATCAATTTCAGGGCTTTTGTCCAGAAGTTCTTCTCGCAGCGGCCATAGTGCTGCGAAGTGAGGGCTTCTGGGTACTTAGAGAGTGTGTGTGTGTGTGTGTGTGTGTGTGTGTGTGTTGGTTCAGGTACTGACGAGGAGGACCGGGGTGACGACATGCTGCTCCAGCACAGGATGGACTTCTGGTGGTTCCCTCACATGTGGAGCCACATGCAGCCTCACCTCTTCCACAACGTCAGCGTGCTGGCTGAGCAGATGAGACTCAACAAGATCTTTGCCCAGGTTGGTAACACACTGACGGGCATGGTGTTAAAGCACGTGACCGGCTACATAATAACCCTTTGTCAAGCTGACGATAAGTGTGTACGGTAAAATAGTAGTCAAACGTGTAGTGTGAACCTGCACTTTATTTATTTATTGGTTTAATTTTGTCTTAATAAAAAATCCAGCTTCTCAACATATTAGTATATAACATTATAACTTATTACATAAGTCCAATCAAAAAAAGGATTTATGTTTTCTTGACTTTTATTCAGATCTTTTTTCATATTTTCTTGTGTTGTAGATATTGGTAGCAGCAGTAAGTAAAAACGTATTTTTCATAAATGTTGGTTATTTATACCAGCAATACACACCTCTCCTCACCGTCACTGCATTTCTCTCTCCAGGAGCATGGTGTGCCTACAGATATGGGCTATGCTGTGGCCCCTCACCACTCCGGGGTGTACCCAGTCCACAGCCAGCTCTATGAGGCCTGGAAGTCTGTGTGGGACATCAAGGTGACCAGCACAGAGGAATACCCCCATCTGAGGCCAGCCCGATACCGCAGAGGCTTCATCCACAATGGGATCCAGGTCAGTCCACACAGCTCCATCAATAGCTGCTTTGCAATAGCCTTCCCATGGGTAAGCTCTCACCCACTCCACACTGACATACTTTATGCTCCAAAATGAGGGTAGATGTTGAAGAGATAATAAAAGAAAGCATAGCAGCATAACAATAGTTCTGTGAACAAACTGGTTTGTGGATTGACCTGTAAATAACACCTGCACAAACATGGTGTATATACAGAGGCCTCGAGTTCAGTCCTTTTTAGCAGAAGGGAGTTAGCCTCGCAATCCAGACGCACATCTAGAACGATAGAGGGTCTGGCAATGAGCAAAAGACCTTCCCAACTCAAGGAGCCGCACCTACGCGTGCTTTTCAAATACTTACTTACTTAGGCCTTTAAGTTCCCTAGGGAACATAGGCCATCGATGAAAACCCTCCATCCTCTTCGGTCTTGTGCCATCCGATCTAGTTGTTGCTTTTCAAATACCACTGCACGCAATTGGATAGCACTACTACCAATCAGAGCAATGAACAAGGTGACGTATTCAGCACCATTCATTTAGCCAACAGCAGGGTTAACTGGTAAATTAAACTTTTACTGTGGTCGGTCGGCAAAACAGAAATTCATCTTTCTTGCTAATGAAAGATTTGAGTGCCGTCTTCCAACTCGTTAAGTGTTGAGGCCAAAGCCGTTTCAAACAACGTATCTGCAGCCATCTTTGTTGTTTACTATCACAACTTTGACGGTGCACGTGCAGCACTGTAGTGAATGTCTGAATTTTCCGACATAGTTATGAGCTCTGATGGTACGTGCCCAGACCAGTATGTGGAGCAAATTTAAATTTGCTATCTGTGAGCTGGATTTCCAGCCTAGAAGGATTCCCAACTTCAAAATGATTTGAAGTTCAAATCCAAATGCTTTGCATTAACATGCACTTCTATTGGTTGAATATACACCCAATTAGATTTTATATTGGCGGTCCCTTTGGACAAAAGTAGTAGTATTTTTACGACGCCAGCTGTCGTGAACCTGTTTTCTAGCTTGTGCCGGGCGTGCGAGATTCAAATGATCAGGAAGCAATATAGTGCATGTCCGTGTGTTGAAAGTGTGAGGGCACCGGACTCTTTTCGGCTCCGTGAGAATGGTTAACAGCATCAACTAATGCCAGTCAGTGCTACACACACCTGATTGCAATGAGTTGATGCAGTGTCGCCTAACTCTCACGGAGCTGAAAGATTCCGTGTCCTCAAAGAAAGCGAATGAACGAGAGACGGCAGTTAGTATGGATCACGATGAGGTAATGTGTTTCTGTTGTTGTAAATAATGACTATTTTAGATGAATGGTCATCTGATGATGGTGAGGCAAAGCAAACTTTGTTTTAGTAGGCTACCGCTCATTCATTTAGGAGTAAACACTGCAGTCTAGTTTTGCTCCCGTGAAATTGTGTATACGTTGCTTGGCAACGCCCTCCTGCCCACCTATCACTCTCCCTTTTTTGCATTTTCTTTTTTTTTCTTTGATGGTTCAGCCCCGTTATCAGTCATTATGACGACAAATAACTGTCTCAAACAAGTCTCCCGCTCCCCTTCCCTCACCAGGAGGGATAGGCTTCTCAAATCACGTTGCTGCGCCATACTGAAATCTGCGACCGAAAATCGGACTGGGTGTGCGACCAGACCAAACGCAGTAATAAAAACTATATAAAAACGTCTTTCTTTGCACTGATGGTCTCGTTTGCTGTTAAAGGTAATTTATGATTATCAGAGGAAACATGAGGCTGTTTAAAAGATATTTAAATGTTACTCGGAGCTGCTTTAAGGTTGAACAATGGGGCATTTGAGAGTATAGCAGCCAGAGCAAACAATAGATCAGGCTTCATTTAATATGACTGAGGTTTTCAATACTAGGGATGTAACAATACACATATTCATACCCAACCGTCAAGACACATGCACTTCCAGTAATCATGGTGTAAATACTAAATAGCGTTAATATGGCGTAAAAGGCTTGTTTTGATCGCGGTGTGGAACTTGCACTTTTACTTCAAATGTATTGTATTGGAGAACTTGCAGCCGCATTTTTTTATATAAATAAAATGTAATAAATAGGGGAAGGTGGGGTGATTTGTGCAACTTTTTACTCAAAGTGATTTTAAAGTGAGGCCTTGACAGTTATGTCTCCAACTCAAATATGTACATATATTTCAGGATGTTGTGCATCCCTGGCAATAAAAACTTTGGATCTGGAATAAACTGTTTAAGAAATATAGCTTTCGGAAAAAAAGTTGTCTTGTCACAATGACAAAGTCACCATCATCATCTTTCTGGCCATCTGAACTCTCATCAGTGGTGTCGTTAAGTGGAATTGAGATGTCACTCTCTTCTGAGCTACTGTAGACAATCACTTTCTTTTGGTGACCAGCGTATACAGCCATGCCACTGGCACAACTCTCAGAAATGTACTTTGCACTAGTTGCTGCGTGCTTGTGGAACCAACTGCCACCTGACAAATGTGATTCCCCCTACATTTCTGCCTTTAAATCAAGGCTCAAAACCCATATGTACACCCTGGTGTTTCCTCCCCATTAACCTCTGCACTACTTACTTACCTCTGCACTACTATCTGTGTTTATGTGGATGTATGGGCTTTACGTCTTTTATTTTGGTTATTGTTATTTTACCTTCATTGTTTACCTACTGAATGCACTATGTACAGCACTTTGGACAGTGCAAACTGTCATAAATGTGCTTTTATAAATACATTTTACTTACTTACTTACTTATAACTCACCCAGGCCCTTGCGCACAAATCACCCCATCCCCAGAATTTTGGATAATAGGCATGATGCAGCAATTTAGGGTTGACATTGTGCTAATTATATAGACTCAAAGTGTAGCATACCAAAGCACTAAAACATGTGTCAAATGTTTTCAAACGTGTCTATAATTGTTCAGACACAATAATCAAAAAACCTTGATCATGGAAATTTTACTTTGAAAGGCAAAACACAGTTTTTTGAGCTTAAATGTGCTTATATCTTATTCCTTGTGTCTCCCTTCTTTACAGGATGAGTCAAATGGATGGCTCTTCTTAAATATGTGGTCACATTTCCAATTTCTTCCACGGTTTTCTAGAAACAATGGGTTTTGCAACTTCCAAAATGCACAAATCACCCCACCTTCCCCTATATCTTTTTATGTATATTTTTTTAATATTGTTATACATTTTAATTGTATGTTTCATTTCATTTGAAAACACTTGCTGAGTCTCTGACAGCTAACACATGTTTAACTGTTATTGTTAAGCTAATTTCCCTTATTACAAACAAGCGTTTTTGTTGTTGTTGCATTTTTCCTCTTAACTGAGAACTGAACAGTGACTTCAAAACCGAGGTCTGTACCGTTCCACCCCTAATGACTGAATATACTGCTTTACCCCTCAGCCTAAGTCCTGATCTGAAAAAGCAGTGAGAACAGCATGTAGCCACAATTTGTAATGTCCACAAAGATGGAGACCACAGAACACACACACTCATATTCAATGATTCACCATACAACTAATGTTCTCCTTGTGTCTTTCAGGTGTTGCCCAGGCAGACCTGTGGTCTGTTCACTCATACTATCTTCTACCATGAATACCCAGGAGGCTCAAAGGAGCTGGACAAGAGCATCAGAGGAGGAGAGCTCTTCCTCACTGTCCTCCTTAACCCTGTGAGATGACCACACACACACACACACACACACACACACACACTCTATTGAAGGTTGATCCAAACGTTTTATTTTCTTACTAGCATGAATAGGCCATACAAACTGCTTTTTTTATTTACTTTCATTTTTATTTAGTTTTGTTTGTTCATACAATCAGTACAATATATGTGAACAGGGGACTAGTCCCAGTCATAGAACAAAGACAATAATAATAACAATTAAAAATAGCTTGAATTAAATAAATTAATCAAACCTACCCAAAACAAAAATAATAATACAGCAAAAATAAATGACAGACAAAACAAAACATTGTCTGTCAAGGTTACCGGTACATCAATAGGAGGGCTATACACATTTCTATGAACTAAACATCAGCTGGTGCATGTGCACCGCTCACTGTGTCGTAGGTCCACCATTTCCTCCACATACAAACTGCTTTTTAACTTGCATGGTACAAAATGCTTATCATCTCACTCATTTAGACTTGCTTGTCAAAATCACTTTTTGTCAAAATCTGTGAATATCTCCTCGTGTTCCACTACCTGTCCGTTCTGTGTGCACTGAAAGAATCATCCAGTGTTAATACACAGCCTAGGCTCTGTAAACTGGCATGTAAACCACGGGGCCCACCATGGCTATAGCAACATGCCTGTGTTTACAGAGCCTTGGCTGTGTTTTGAAAAACTAGATTTATTTTGTTCAGCCTGCAAACAGTGCGGACAGGAAGGGGATCGTGAGGAGAGATTCACTGATTTTTGACAAAGTGATTTGGACAATAAGCGTTCTCCAGAATGGCTAGTTACCCCTTTAAAGCACTTGTTCTATGCTCTGGAAAAACTGTCTCTGGTCATTTTTCAAACCAACGTTCAAAGTACATTTCCCCCTCCTTCCAATCCAGATCAGCATCTTCATGACCCACCTGTCTAACTACGGCAACGACCGGCTGGGTCTGTACACCTTCGAGTCCCTGGTGAAGTTTGTCCAGTGTTGGACCAACCTCAAGCTGCAGACGCTGCCCCCGGTCCAGCTGGCTGAGAAATACTTCACCATCTTCCCCGAGGAGAGAGACCCCCTCTGGCAGGTCAGTATATCCAGCTCATCAGTCATTTCTTTGGAGAATAAAAAAAAAAGACTTTGATCAAATTGACATTTTAGTTTTTAGAAAATGAATGGGAATGAGGAATGGTTTGTATTGTCTAAATCCTCTGGACAGTTGTGTTCTTTACTTAACATCCTAGTCAATCAGCTGAGTCATTTCATCAAAGCAAAAGCTTAAAATGTTGTTAGTCCTGGAAGAAAGTGTATTACCTTGTCCATGTGATAGTAAGTGAAAGGAGCCTCCATTATTTTTTTTTACAGAACCCTTGTCATGACAAGAGACACAAAGATATCTGGTCTAAAGAAAAGACCTGTGACCGTCTCCCTAAATTCCTGGTCATTGGACCACAGAAAACAGGTAGAGCCCCCCTCTCTCTCTCTCTCTCTATCTCTTTCTCCATGTCATTCTCTATCCGTCTCTCTCTATCTCCATTCTTGTAAATGTCTGATCTTTCCTCCCAGGCACTACAGCGCTTCATTCATTCCTGAGCCTGCACCCGGCCATCACCAGCTCCTTCCCCAGCCCCACCAGCTTTGAGGAGATCCAGTTCTTCAGTGGAGCAAACTATGACAATGGGATTGACTGGTAAACACAGACACTAGCACATTACTGTCTGTAGTCCTCAATGCTACTACACTACACGCCTTCAACAGCTTTTTCTTTAGAGGCCTTTTTTTTAAGGTTCACTGTTTTGAAGTGGTGTTTTTAGGAGCTTTTAAAGGCAGTTCCATATGTTTTCAAGTCTGTTTTATGCCTTGTTTCCATTGAGCAGCAAAGTACGGTTCGGCATGGCACAGTTAACCTAGATCTGGCTTCATTTCCACTGCTTGACAGCACCCTTACTTGGTGGGCGGGGTTTATGCCGGGTCAGTCTATGAGTCAAAGCCCTTGAGTGAACTGAATTGTTCAGCGAGCCTGACAGATGCAGTAAAGAATAATGTCTCTACTATACATACACTGACTTCTGGGGGTCAATTCAGGGATGGGAATGCTGAAGATAGCAAATGCCCAGAAATGTGAAAATACGTTCTCGGCTCTAGCTTATTAGTAGTTATTTTCTTTGCGTTCTCCTCAGGTACATGGACTTCTTCCCATTCCCTTCCAATGTCAGCACAGATTTTATGTTTGAAAAGAGCGCCAACTACTTTGACACGGAGGCAGCTCCTAAGAGAGCCGCTGCTCTTCTGCCCAGAGCCAAACTCCTGGCAGTGCTCATCAACCCAGCTGACAGGGCGTACTCCTGGTACCAGGTGAGAGGCTGCACAACACATCCACTACCTACTGTATGAGACTGTACAGGTCCCTCTAAGGTGTGTCTGTCTGTCTGTGTGTTTGTGCTTGTGTGTGTGTCCCACCAGCACCAGCGGGCTCACCAGGACCCTGCAGCCCTTAACAGCAGCTTCCATGCAGTAGTGACAGCCGGCCCCTCGGCCCCCAGGGAGCTGCTGGCCCTACACAGACGCTGTCTAAACCCCGGGGCCTATGCTACTCACCTGGAGCACTGGCTGCTACACTACCAGCCCAGCCAGGTAACACACACTATGCTCCCTCCAGCCATTTGGACTTAAAGGTGGAGTCAGCAATAGAACACGTTATTGTCTAATTCAGTGAATACCCACTTGATACAATCAGTCAGCTGGGATGCTGTGATCTGCTGTTACTTGTATATGAGTCATGGATGACACTGTGTGTGTGTGTGTGTGTGTGTGTGTGTGTGTGTGTGTGTGTGTGTGTGTGTGTGTGTGTGTGTGTGTGTGTGTGTGTGTGTGTGTTGTAGTTGCACATCGTAGACGGGGCCCTGCTGCGCTCCAACCCATCGCTGGTGATGGAGGGGATCCAGAGGTTCCTCGGTGTCACTCCAATCTTCAACTACACACAGGCTCTGATGTGGGTAACACACACACACACATACCACCTTGTACTGTATATACACAGTGTTAATGTAGAGAAGCTGTGTCCACATAATGAAAGGTGTCTCACTGTGTTGTGTGCAGCTACGATGACAGCAAAGGGTTCTGGTGTCAGCGGGTGGAAGGAGGTCGAGCCAAATGTCTGGGGAAGAGTAAAGGCCGGAAGTATCCAGAGATGAGTTCTGAGGTATACAGCCTAACCTCACACTCAACACTCTCTCTTCACCTCATCAAATGCTGGAATGAACTGAATGTTTTAGCAAAGTTTTTGAATTTATACACACATTTTAGCTAGTGTTTTAAAAGATGTTCACTAAACTTCCGAAACATGTCTAACATTATGCAAAATAGTTCCTTGAATGACCATTGTTTCAAATCTTTGCTTGTTTGCGTGTCCACAGGAATGCCTGGGAAGTGCATGTTTAATAATGTATGGCTTATGAACGATAAATATTAGATTTTTTATTAAATTTTATTAGGATCCCCATTAGCTGATGCAGAAACATCAGCTACTCTTCCTGGGGTCCACACACAACATATACAAAGAAGAAAAACATATAAAATATATACAAAGAAGAACAATCACAGGAATGAAATAGAAATGAAACAATCAATACACAAAAAAAAACATTTAAAAATAGCAAGTCTCTAATCTCTAATGCGGACAGCAATTAGGTGTTGTTTCACATGTTTTTTGAACCCAGTTTTATTCAGATTTTTAGAGATATGCCTTGGGAGGGAGTTCCATTCAACCATAGCTCTATACAACACTGTACGTTGTTTTGAATTTGTTTTGGCTTGTGGAATAGTGTAGTTTCCACTGGTGGCATGTCTAGTGGGGTATGTGTGTGCATTAGAACTGAGTGTGAGTTGCCTATACAAACAATCAGGGGTTTTCAGTACATTAATATGTTTCACAAATGAGAGAAGGGATGCTTTTCCCCTCTCATCTACTTTTAGCCAGAGGAGTTGGTCATGCATGTCGTTTATATTAGCTCTCATTGTGCACTGAAGGGCAAGGCGAGCTGCTCTGTTCTGAGCCCGTTGTAGCTTCCCTAGATTTGTTTTTGTGGTACCTGACCAGACCACCGGGTAGTAATCTAAGTGTGATAACACTAAGGTTTGCAGGACCTGAGGGGTATAGTACGAAGCGAGATTAAGGGCTGAGCGAGGTCTGTTGAGTCTAAAGCCAGAGTTTTCAGTATCACGAAAGGTGGCTCTCTTTCTACCTGGCTAGATCACCGTGGTAACAGAGGCTGCACGGCTAACCTGCCCAGAACAGTTTTTATTCCAGAGTTTGATCTTAAATTTGGCTCTTAGAGAAACTTAAGTTAAGGAAACTACACCTTTTGAAATCCCGCGGACCTGACTATATTGTCTGAGCGATACTAAACTAGTTAAATCAGTAAACTTATTGATCAAGGGGGCGCCTTTAGCTCAGTTGGTAAGGCGTCCCCTCCATGGGCCTCAGACAGCAGCAGACCCGGGTTCGATTCCAGCCCGCGGTCGTTCTCTGCATGTCACTCCCCTCTCTGCCCCATTTCAACTTTGTCTCTACACTGTCAATAAAGCATAAAAATGCAAAAAAAAATATCTTAAAAAAAATAAATAAAAAATTATCATTAAGTTAATGAACGAAACAAAGCCGTGACATAAGGCTTACATTAGAGTGAACTGTAACATCGCGCTGCGGCTTTTTGCCACATGCATAGTTATTGATGCAGAAAATGTAAAATAGCCTAGACCTACTGTTTGCAGCGCCATGCTCTCACCTCAAATGATTTTACCTGGCGATCTACACTAGGGCCGCAACTAACGATTATTTTGATTTTCGATTAATCTGTCCATTATTTTCTCGATTAATCGATTAGTGTTTTGGTCTGTAAAACGTCAGAAAATGGTTAAAAATGTTAATACATTTTCCAAAGCCCATGTTGACGTCCTCAAATGTATTTTTGGGTCCAAAACACAGATATTTTAGTTTACTGTCATAATAGGATTAAAGAAACCAGAAAATATTCACATTTGAGAAGCTGAAATCAGAGAATTTGGGAATTTTTTATTAAAAAATTACTCAAAACGATTAATCGATTATCAAAATAGTTGGCGATTATTTTAGTAATCGATTAATAATCGATTCGTCAATTAATCGTTGCAGCTCTAATTTACACACACTGGCTCTTAGTGAAGCGTTCTATAAAATCACAGGTTGCAACATTATTTCACTGTAGGCTTCTTTCTTTTCATCAGTAGCGATTACAGTTGGGACGTGACAGGTGACAGCTGTCACAGTTCGGACATCGCTGCAGACTCGCAGGTTAAGCTTCTCACAGTAGATTCATATTTGTCAGGAAGATACAGACTACGGGTTTTGTATCTAGGCTATTTATTTTAATGGTATTTATAAGATGCAAATAAAAAATTGTATTACTTTTGTTGTGGCCCAAAACTAAAGTGTTTTTTCCACATAGGCTATGCTATTCATTAGGGGACAGTGTCAGACTTAAATCAGATTCTTAAGTGTAGGATTATCTACTAGGCTGTGGTGTACCGTTTAAATCCGAGTTCAACCTTTAATTGCTTTATAATGTCACGTTACACACTGCGAGAACGATCTGTAAAATAAATTAATCAATTCAATAGCCCAATTTTCTGACAACATTCCACTCTCTCCTTATTTGCAGTAAGAGTTTTTTTCGGCTCTCTGTTTTCTGCTGTTCTGTGATCATTCAGACTGACAAACTCTTCCTCTTGAGTGAAGTCAGCGACGCACTTATTTTTTTTTTACTCAGCTGCTCGCAATCAGTCCGTTTGTGTAAAGTTAGCGGCACAAGATCAGTCCAGTCTGTGCGGAAGCAGAGTCAAATGACGGGTCAAACGCCCCCTTTCATTAGCCTGGTCCAACCAGACCATCGTACTTCATTTCATTTGTACAGAAGGTCTGGAACTGCTGTAATTGGCAAACGTTCACTCACTTTGAGGTGGGTGTCTTTTGAAGTTTAAAACTATTGGATCTTCCCAGTGCCACTCTGGATCAGCCAACCAATCGCATCACGTTTGGTCGTCACATGTGTCATGAGCCGGCTTTTGACGGTGCGGTCCAGTTGGACAGGGAACTCGGAAATTTCCGACTTCACTACATATTGTGGTCTATGGATCTACCGGTACCTGGCAACGGTAATTTGTTAGAGCCTAACGTTATTAACGTTATTTGGACGAGAAAGGTTGTCGGCGTCCATACTTTCGCGAGCAGATGCACTGGAACACAGACAGGTCGGAACTCGGAACTACCAAGTCGGAAATCTCCTTCTTCCGAGTATAAAGGAACGCAGCATTCAACTGAAACTGGAGCGCGACTTTGATGTCATCGTTCTCAGCCACTCGCTCTGTTCGCTGATTGGACGGCTGTAGATTAGCCACAGAAAACTGAGAAATGCACTGCACACCCAGACTGACTACTGAAGGGAAAATGAAATTTGGCCGGAAGTAGGTAGGCGGGCGGAGCCAGGCTACCCTTTCATGGGGACGCGCACACAGCCTGAAGCCGAAACCCTCGTTCAACATAAGAGGTTGATAACTTCCTTCGTGATACCGGTTAGCTCTGAGCGAGGGTATGTGTTATGTTGAACCAGATCAAAAAAAGAGAGCCGGGCTCTGTTGAGTTGGCTTCGTAGTATACACCTCTGTTTGGTCAGATGTGGTGTTAAAAAAGAAGAGCATCTCGACAACAGATATGTTTCTCCCCATTTTTTGCACCATTAAATCTATATGTCTTGACCATGTCAGTTTACTATCTAAAGTTACACCGAGAAGCTTTGTTTCTTGTACTTGCTCAATATCAGCATTGTTCAGCACCAGATTCAGCTGAGGTTTAGAGAGTAGTGAGTGTTTTGATCCAAATACAATGCTCTTAGTCTTAGATATGTTCAGAACAAGTTTGTTATCAGTGATCCAGTTAAATACTGTCTGCAACTCTTTGTTTAGGTCATTTCTTTAACTATTCGAGCAGACGTGTAGATTGTCGAATCATCTGCGTACATAGACACACAGGCTTCCTTACAAGCAAGTGGGAGATCATTTGTGAAAATCGAGAAGAGCAGTGGTCCAAGTGAAGAACCCTGCGGAATCCCACACTGTATCTGTCTTGTATTTGAGAGGCTTCCGTTAAAGGAAACCCTCTGTGTTCTGTTAGTTAGGTAGCTTTCTATCCATGCTGAGGCAGATTGAGTAAAGCCATAACACTTAAGTTTACTTAATAGTAAGTTATGATCAATGACATCAAAAATATAACACATGAGCTCAAGGAAACAAAGCATTTTTGAGCCATATGATTGCGAAACAGAGTGGTATTACCTTACTATTAAAAAATAGCAACGGTATTCCTTTAAATACCTTGGAAACCGTTATTAAAAAAATGCCTCCTTTTCCCTCCTTTGGAATGTAGATTGTGATGTGTTCAAGTGCTGTCAGTTAAAATGAGTATTTGGCAGACCTGAAAATAAGCAGAATTCGACCTTTTGAATTTCTCAGCATCCATTATGTTAACAAAACTTTGAGACAGTAGAATATCAGTGTGTTATGTTGGTTAGTTTGTAACTTGTTCTGATCACGTGTCTGTCTGTTTGTTTGTCTGTCTGTCTCTGTGTCTGTGTAGTCACGTGCCTTTCTGACGTCGTACTACCGTGAGCACAACATGGAGCTGCTGCGTCTGCTGAATCGCCTGGGCCAGCCGCTGCCTTCCTGGCTCCGACAAGAACTGCAGAGCAGCAGCTGGAGCTGAGGCCACACACACCACAGAGAAAGCCTGGTACTGGAGTCTGCACATGGACCAACCCTTCTGGATTCCACTGGTCTACCTTGATGTGGAATCCTCAGCACACACACACACTGACAGAGCTAGGAGCTGCTTCCTGGTTCCACCGTAGGAGAAAGATCCCTCTGTCTCCTGATTGGTTGGCCGCCTGCTGCGAGCCCACCAGGCAGCCCCGGGCCTCAGTCTGTGTGTGTTGGCAGCAGCTTTGATGGGCTTAAGGAACGGCTCAGACAAGCCTTAATGCAGGGCAGAGACATTCACAGAGAGTGAGAGTGAGACGGTGCCCATACGGAGTGTGTGTGACTGGATACAGGACTACCATGCACACACACAAACACAGGACACACACACACACACACACACAGTCTCATCTCCCCACCAGAACGATTGTAAAGAAGTCCCATTTTCAAGAGCAGTTGTATATATTAGGTTTGAGCGACAAATGAAAAACTAAAATGGCCGATCAGGTTTCTATCCTGGTCCACATTTCTCCGTTCCACTGACACATTTCCCAGCCAACAGTCGGGGTTGCTACGTTCCCCTTTCATCTGCAGTTTACCACTCTGTTTACCAGAAGGGATGGACATTTTAAAATGAGCTTGGTCAATGTAAATACCATGTGTTTAGATTTGGTACATGACTGAGGCCCTGCCCCACACTAACAGCCTGTTCACCAGGTAAGATGTTTGTTTTAATGAAGGTCCACGTAAGCCACGGTCTCCCTCCATTCTTCACTTTTTATTTTAGATTTCTTATAAACATGCTTTTAACCGACATACCATAGTTTTCTTTTTTAAATGTTCCACAAAATGGAGCTAAAAGCACACAACACACAAAGGTCAAGGGCAAAGGACTAGATTTGAGTTCTTTGAGCAACATAGTGTTAAGCGTGGTTAGACGTACCAAGCTGAGCGGGCAAGATTACTCTTAAATAAATACCACTCTTAGCTTACCAGTGTGGTCACATTTTCCAAGACACTTAGGCTGTGTTCCAATCCCCATACTTCCCTGCTATTTGGTATGGGAGAAAAAAAGATTAAGGATGCCCCTATTAATGTGGTCGAATGCAGCATGCTTAAAATACCTAGATGACCTCTTCACCAGTTGTGATTTTTTTTTTGTTGTGGAAACCAGCAGCTTTTTTGGCGATTCTGACCCACAATCCACTGCAGCAGAAGTTACATCACATCGTCAAAACAACCAGCAATATGACGGTTATATAAGCAAAAAGGCACGTTCAATGTGTGTTGTTATAATGAAATAAATAAGTAAAAGTAATATCCCTATTGTATGCATACTACATGCAAACTAGGTACATGCTAACTACGTACTTAATATACTTACTTTTCTGCATACTAAAGCTATAGTATGTAGAATAGTAAAAAAGAATATGAGATTATGAGATTTGGAACGCAGGATGAAGGATAGGGGTCCACTGCCAATTTTACAAAGTAAATTAGTCTCCAGAGACATGTTATCCTAAAGGGACATTTAGTTTGCACAGTTTGTGCCTCTCATAATCTGCCTTGTGTGTATGGTCTGGTGTCATCAGGGTTCTTCTCTGTTGACACATAACGCTGCTCCTGAACTCACACATACGTTTTACACAGAAGTAACATGACCTATAAGATAATGCCTTGACGTGAGGTATGTCTTTGGAACTTAACCTTGCTTTGGGACTCTGCTGCAAAGTATTACTTGGTATGAAATAAGCTTTTTTTAATTTATTTTTTTATCAATCAAAAAGTGTTTTTTCCAGCCATTGAACAGTGCTACAGAGGGAAGCAGCTGTTGACAGTGATGTTGACATGGTGTGTGTGATCATGAGGGGCATGCACCTCCATCAGTCACAAAGCTACGGCAGGAGAAAAAGGACAAAATGACCTCCTCTGAAAACCCCCCAATGCTTAACACTGTCACCCCACCCACACACACATTCACACACTCGCACTCTTACCTCCACCCCGAAGACAGTGACACTCAAATGTGATTGGACCAGAGAACGGACATCGGAGACGGATCAGAAGCTGCTGTCTTTGTTCTGTATAAATGTGGAAAAGGCCAACACTGTATCATCTCTAATAAACACAGAGGTTGGAAATGATGAATCAATGAATGATTTTATTTGAACATTTTGATATAAAAACATGAACAGCACTCTGTCACACATTAAAATACATAAAATAGCCAGGTAGGGATAGACACAAAAAAGCCTGAAGGCTTATTTCCATAGTGGTCCCTGTACACAAAATATACACACATTTTGACTACTCTTTTTTTAAATAGATTTTCTTTTGACATTACTATGTGATAGTAGAAGATACAAATAAAGAGAGCTAACACCTCCATGAAAGGCTCACTACTGAAGAACATTAATCCCACACAGTATTGTTCACCATATCTGTTTAGTCCACTATGTGTCAGTATAGTTCATTCAGTGGACGCACACAGTCCCTGCGTTCCAATCCCCATACTATCTACTATTTAGTACGGTACAAAAAAAGAGTTAGGATGTCCCGATTCTTGTGGCCAGATTTAGGATGGTTAGAAAGCCGAGATATTTAATGTTGAAAACGCCATTCTATTTAATCCAGTGCGCACCTGAAGTCACGTCAACGGAGCCTCCATATGAAAACAAACGGGCATGCGACGGATGTAAAACCAAGAGGCAAGATCAAGGCGCAATGTTATGATGAAATTAATAAGTAAAAGTATGTCCCAATTGTATGCCTACTGCGTCCTAACTAGATTATTTTTTTCGTCAGATGTAGCTACTATTTAGAATAGAAAAAATAAATAGTATGCGATTCGGAACGCAGGGTAAATGTTCCCGTCCCTGAGTGGGCATTGGGACAGACCATGGACGTATTAGAAGAGGTACAGGATTGACCCACTGAAGAAAATAATGCTGTTGCTACTTTCCTCTCACAGGTGTTCCTCACAGCTTTGTAACCCTGGTCACATTGTGACTAAACAGCCCCCCCTTGTGGACATCCTATAGACTGATAAATGACCAGTCACTTCTACAATTAGAAATACAGGCGGCAGCAATCACACAGCGCTGTGGTTGTTGGTGTTGTTTTTTAACAAAATGAACAACTTTTAGTATCTAAAGGTGGAGTCAGTAATTCCTGTGAATCTGTTTTGATGAATGCTTGTCAAAAATCAGTGAATATCTCCTAGCTAACCTCTGTACTGTGATTTAGCTGACAAGAATATCCAGTGTTCCTTACAAGTATACCTTTTATATACTATCTATGGTTCATACACAGCCTAGGCTGTGTAAACAGGCATGTTGCTAGCTACGGTGGCCCCCTTTGTTTTCACACCTGTTTACAGAGCCTAGGCTGTGTATTAACACCAGACTTTATTTCTGGACCGCACACACACACACACACACACACACAGGTAGCAGATCATGAGGAGATAATAATAATCTTGAAGTGATTTTGACAGCGAGCTTCTCCAAGATCGCTGACTAACTACACACATGCACTGCAAACACAATGTCATTTACTTCTATACATTGCATACACACCAAGTGCAAGCAAATTCAATTGTACGGAAGCATACTCGCAGAGAAAATCTTAGGCTTAATCTGTGCACAGCTGTCAGCCACCCTCCATCCAACACACACACCATCTTAGCTATCCATCGTTTTCGATGATGACGCTTGCTCCAAGGGTTGGGTTGGGGAAGGGGGGGGGGTCAGCGACGTTGCCGCTGGTGCCACTTCTCGTGGGCGTATAGACCAATCCTCGAGCCGCACATTCACCCGCAGATGGAACACGGGAACCCAGATGCCAGGGGGACACCAGCCGCCCGCTGGTGTCGCTGGGTGCGCCGCTCGGATCTTCTGTCTTGGTTGGTTTGGTGTATCTGGGAAACTGCCGTGGCACAGGTTCCCTGCCAGGCAGATCTGTTGGTGGCCAGGTTTTCAAGCTGAGTGAGGGGGATGTTCGCTCGCTTTAGGATGTCCCTGGTGTAGTCAGTGAAGCGCCGCTTTTGTCCTCCAGCGGAGCGCTTTGCGCCCAGTAGTTGGCTGTAGAGGACTTGGCGGGGCAGGCGGTGTTCAGGCATTCGTATGGTGTGCCCTATCCAGCGCAGGTGTCTTTTGGCCACAGCTGCTTCCATACAGACAGAGCCAGTGTTGCGGAGGATTTCTGTATAGGGCGTCCGATCTTCCCAGGACAGACCCTGGACCTTCTGTAGGCAGCGGATGTGGAAGGCCTCTAGGTTGGTGATGTGCTGGCGGTATGGGGTCCATGACTCTGCCCCATAGAGCAGAGTGGAGAGACAGACAGCGTTGTACACAGCAACCTTGGTGCTGACCTTCAGGTTACGGTTTTCAAAAACCCTGCTGCGCAGGCGTCCAAATGAAGATGAGGCTTTGTTGATCCGGGTGTGTATTTCTGTGTCAAGGGAGCAGCATGAGGACAGAGTGGACCCAAGGTAAGTGAAGTGTTCCACTGTTTTAAGTGGAACACCGTGTAAGTGAAAACTGGGGGGTGTGGGGGCGGGAGTGGTGAGATGGGACATGACCTCGGTTTTTTGAGTGTTAACCTGTAGGCCAAAGGATTGATACAGACCAGATATTGTGTTGAGTGCGTGTTGCATAGAGTCCGGGCTGTGAGCTATGACTGCACAATCATCGGCATATTGAAGCTCACAGATTTGGCGGGTTTTTGTCTTTGTGTGGGCCTGGAGCCGGCGGATGTTGAAGAGGCTTCCATCAAGACGGTATTCGACATGGACACCGTCTTCTTGTCCCATGACCCGGTGGAAGAGGCAGGTGACAGCAGAGAGGAGGATGTTAAAGAGCACCGGAGCCAAGACACAGCCTTGCTTCACCCCAACGTTCACCTCGAAAAACTCTGACTGGAGTTCTCCTGCGAGCACTCTGGCTTGCATCCCGTCATGCAACTGCTGTAGGATGCTGAGAAACTTGGGTGGTACCCCAAGTTTGGTGAGGTGTTTCCAGAGCAACTCACGGTTGACGGTGTCGAAGGCTTTGCTGAGGTCGATGAAGGCTATGTAGATGTCTTTGTGGTGTTCTCGGCTCTTCTCCAGCAGCTGCCTCAAGACAAATACCATGTCTGTTGTTGACCTGGTCTTCCGGAAACCACACTGTGTTTCTGGGAGCACAGCTTCAGATATGTGCTCAACCAGTCTGCCGAGCATGACCTTGGCCAGGACCTTCCCTGCGATGGAGAGGAGAGCTATTCCGCGGCTGTTGCCACATACTGCTCTGTCTCCTTTATGTTTATAAATAACCACAATGTTTGCATCCTTCCAGTCCTGTGGGATTGTCCCATGTTCCCAGATGTTGTGGATCAGGAGGTGCAGGCGACGTGTGAGCATGTATCCTCCGTGTTTGAACACCTCTGCGGGGATTCCATCGGGTCCAGCGCTTTTGTTGTTTTTCAGCCCTGCAATGGCTTGCTGGATTTCTGAATAGAGTGGTGGGGTGTCCAGGTGAGTCGTTGTTGGCAGGTCTGGGAGATTATCCAGGATATGTGGGTCGACTGGGTTGGTGTGGTTAAGGAGACTCTCAAAATGATTTGCCCAACGGGCAAGAATCTCGTGGCGGTCTTTGAAGAGCGTGGACCCGTCAGCTGATCGGACCGGGGCAATCGCCCGCTTCCTGGGGCCGTACAATGCTTTTATGGCATCGTAAAAGCCTTGGGTGTTATTGCAATCTGCCAGGTTCTGGATCTCTTGCGCCTTTTGCATCCACCAGGTGTCCTCCATACTCCGGAGGGCTCGCTGGGCTGCTGTTCTTGCTGCAGTGAAGGTGGATTTGAGGGTGGGAGATCCAGGGCAGGACAGGAGAGCTTTGTGGGCCTCACGCTTGGTTTTTAGGAGTGACTGTATCTCAGCTGAGTTACAGTCAAACCAGTCCTGGTGACGTTTCCTTGACTGGCCGAGCGCCTCTAAGGCTGAGCTGTGAATAGCCTGGCGCAGAGCTGGCCAGTCGGCTGATTCCTCCGGGATGTTGTCGAGGTTTTCAGCAAGGAGCCGTCGCAGGTTGTCTGTAGTGGTGGGGCTGTTGAGAGCTGTGCGGTTGAGTCTCTTGTTTGGAGCTGTCCTCGGGCCACAGGGTTGAATGCTCATGAGGAGTTTGGATCTGACCATGAGGTGGTCAGTCCAGCACTCGGCTCCACGCATGACACGGGTGATGAGGACATCTTGTCTGTCCTTTTGACGGACAATCACATAGTCAAGGAGATGCCAATGTTTTGAGCGGGGGTGTTGCCAGGTGGTCTTGAGCTTGTTCTTCATCTGGAAGATGGTGTTGGTGATGACCAGCTGGGAGAGGAGTCTGAGCCCGTTGGGGTTCATTTTCCCCACTCCATGCTGGCCAAGAACCTTATTCCATACCAGGTGCTCTGTGCCCACTCTAGCATTGAAATCTCCCATGAGTATGAGCCTGTCTGAAGCCGGGGTTTTCTGTAGGATGGCATCAAGAGCTCGGTAGAAATCCTCTTTGGTGTTGTGATCGGCATCAAGAGTTGGTGCATATGCACTGATGAGGGTGGCGAATCGTTCCTTTGCCAGGGGAATGCGCCACGTCATCAGCCTTTCATTGATGCCGATGGGGGATTCCGGAATGCGCTGCAGCAGTTTGGTCTTCACAGCAAAGCCAACTCCATGGTTACGGCGAGTGCCTTCGGGGACCCCCCTCCAGAAGAAGGTGTACCCAGCACCAACCTCTGAAAGGGAATCCTCTCCATGTAGTCTGGTCTCGCTGAGAGCTGCAATATCGATGTTGTATCTCGCGAGCTCCAGGGCCACCAGTGCTGTCCTGCGGTGGGGCCTGTCAGGAGTTCCAGTCAGGTCCAGCAGTGTTCGAACGTTCCATGATGCTATATTTAGCATATTTTTTACTTTAATTTTTCGACCGCGAGGGGGGATGCTCCGACGGTTGCGGTTTACCGTCCGGAGTATGGAGAGCAGACAATTTTTGGACCACCTTTTCTAGGTCCTTCCCCATCTCAGGGGTGAGCAGTGCGGGGCTGCTCAGTCGCAATGGAAGCTGCCGAAAGGACGCGCTGCTCCATCCCACAGTCCTAACGACCATCACTCCATTGCCGCCTGTGTGCATGGTTTGGCTAGACACTCCCAGCCACATCCTTGGCCTGTACCCACCGCCATTCCACAACGCCACAGGACTTCTGGGGGAGGGGGAGGGGGGGGGGGGCAAGAAAGCTTGTGCGTAGGTGAGGATTAAGGTGAGGGTGAGGGTGCACAGACCTCACTCCCACCATCTTCACTCCTACCAGATTGACCTCCAGTGGCATGAGAGAACCCATGACGACCTTCGTCTGGCAGGAGCTGCAGGGGGCTGCCGGTGGTCCGGTCAGTTGGACTCCGCCTGTGCCTGTCCCCAGATGCAGGTTTGTCTTCGGGGTTTGCTCCCCTAGCCACTGTACCCTCCCGAGTTAACCCAAGTGGCTGTGGGGTTGCCTTCTTCCGCCTTTCTGGCCGTTGTGGTGGTTCTCACACCCACCATCTTCCGCCTGTTCTGCCGTTGGGGTCTTGACTATTTGCCCATAGTTGAGTCTATTTGCCCATAGCTGGGACAGTGGTTGACGGGCAGCAGTGCATTTCCACTCACCGATGGGCCTGCATGCCGCGTCTCTGGGGCCCACTGCTGCTCCGAGATCCCGTACAACTTAGCCTGGAGCCGCAAGGGACCAGTTACCATGTGTGCCACGAGGAGGCGTGTACGAGATCTTGGCGGTGGAGAGGCTATGTACCGGCTGAGGAGACTTACGCACTCGGCTCCTCTTTTCACCCCTGATGACCAGGGGCTATCCGGTGGCAGTAGCTGAAAGCAGAAAGTAGCAAGCAGAAGCAGCAGCATGCAGCATGCACTAACTACAAGCACTAACACTCCAACACTACTGCACTGACGCATCACACGCCCTGTGTGCTGACACACACACACACACACACACACACACACACACACACACACACACACACACACACACATACACACACACACACACACACACACACACACACACAAATAATAGTTTCTGGCTCTGCAGGACCACACTCAAACTCAAATTGTCAGATCGGGTCATGACATTTCTGTCAAAGTGTTTTAAAAGTGAATGTAAGGCCAACCACCAAAGACATTTACATTCTCTGGCCGCGTTTCCCAGATGCGATCGTTCTTTGGGGCCAAAGAAGGGTCGAAAGAAGGGTTCGCCAAAGAAAGAAGGGTTCGCCAAAGAAGGAGCGTTAAGATACGGGTGTTTCCCAGATGGCTTCTTAAGTCCCTTCTTTGGAGAGCCGTAAGATGAAGCGAAAGAAGCATCGAAAGAAGTACTTTGGTGGGAGCTGTCCACCGCGGTCGTGCTGAAACTGAATAAATCGATGCCAGGCAAATCGATCACCCACCTCTTTATCAGCGCATAAGTCACACACAGCGCCCCGTGGTCCCCCGCACAGGTTCAATTAGTTTAAGTATGTAGCGTTTGTGTGGGTGCGAGTGTGTGTGTGTGTGTGTGTGTGCCAACAGGTGTATCCAAGTAGTAATCAGGCCCATTAGCGCATATATACCCCCGTGGATATAGGCACACATATGTGAGAATGGAAAGAACCGGCGTCAAAAGAAGCAAGCGGGCACCGGCGTTTACCGCAGAGGAGATGGGCGTCTTGGTGGACGAGGTCTGGCAGCACCAGGATATCTTATTCGGGGGAACAAAGGGCAAAAAAAATATCACCGTCAAGAACCATGTTTGGAAGGCCATAGCCCAAAAGATGTCCCCCTCCAGCCCATGTGGTCTGCGTGACTGGGGCGCTATCCGAAAGAAGTGGCAGGAGTTCCAGAGCCAGACTAAGAGGAAGAGTGCCAAGGTGAGGAGCGAAGCCATGGGCACGGGTGGTGGAGCACCGGGTGGGACGACCCTCACTCCCGACGAGGAGAAAGTCCTCTCAATTATCGGGAAGACGGCCTCTGAAGGCATTAGTGGGGGCATCGATGTGCTGGGGGACGAGGGGCTCTCATTAAGTGAGGATGAAGAGGAGCCATCCGGGAGCAGAGCAGGGACGTGCACGCCACCAGGAGAGGACGACCCCCAACAACCATGGCCTGTCCCTGCGCGCCAACCAGCAGGGCCCGGTGTCCGTATGCGTGGAGGCTCACGATGGCGGCCCGCGATAACAACCTGCACCTGCAGTGAGACGCTGGTGCGCCTGGAGAGGGAGAAGCTGGAGGTGCTGCGGGGGATGGAGGGCCACCTCCAAAGACAAACTGCCCTGCAGGAAGAGGTGGTCCGGATGAAGCAGGAGAGGTTGGAGCTGCACCGGAGACAGCTGGCGCTTGCAGAGGCCCAGTTCAACCGTCCCTCCATCTCGGTGCCAATCATCTTTCCCCAGGATTCAGGTATGGGTATTTCAATGTTTTATCTGCATTACCCAATGTATCCCGTTCAATTTCACTAATCAATCTCCCTTCATTGCAGGTGATGCAGAGGCCCAGCAGTAAATGCAGCGCGGAGCCCCCCCCCCCCCCCCATCATATGGTTTCAATAAACTACTTTGGTTTCCTTTTCAACCATGTATTGTGTGGATCATTTTGCATTGAAATGAGGGTGTCAAATAGCAACAAAAAGTCCCAGGCAATTTGTAATTTATCTAAGCGTAGGTTCATGACATGTGCGTATTGTGCGCCCTTTCAGCACAGCATGTTTTGCGCTAATTTCCCACTTGTTACATGGTCACCTCAGAAATGTGGGCACTATACTCCCACATACTGTATGCAACAATATTTCCTTAACAATCCAGTGCCATACTTTCAGGTAAAGCACCCGGACACTGAAGCAATTAATCAGTGTGCAGGACGTTACATGTAGCCTACATCTGCTGGTTCTGTTTATTTATTTCAGCCTTCAGGCCTGACAGTGGTTGTGGGTTTATGGTTGTGGGTTTATGGTTGTGGGTTTATGGTTGTGGGTTTATGGTTGTGGGTTTATTAGTGATCAGTGCTTGGCGACTTGTGGTGAAGGGGTAGGGGCTGGGGTTGTTGGACCTCAGAAGAGGTGGATAAGTTCCTGTCTGGTCTGGGCTCCGGCCTGATGCAGTACTGCTCGCACATTGCGGGGGGCGGGGTTCGGGGCTTCGTCCTCTGAATGTTGCTCTTCAACAGGAGGCGGCTCATCTGCGCCAACGCGCACTGCAATGTTGTGCAGCATGGCGGTGACAACAATCACTTGGCAACACTTGATTGGTGACAAGCGCAGCCCCCCCGACGAACGATGAATGCACCTGAAGCGGGACTTCCAAATGCCAAACACCCGTTCGATCTTCGTCCTGGTGCTTGTGTGGGCCTCATTGAATCTCTCCTCCTGTGGTGTTGCTGGGTTGGTTACCGGCGTGACGAGGTAACTCCGGAGAGGGTAGCCACTGTCCCCTAGGATGATGCCCCGGCCAAACACTCCTCTGCCAGCCTTCTGCCCCACAGCTGAGTTGGCCCACATGAAACTGTCGTGAGTGCTGCCTGGCCACCTGGCGACGATGTCAGTGATGAGGCCATTGTGATCCACCACCACCTGCGTGTTTATGGCCGCGTAGTGCTTGCGACCAATCCAGCACGGATCCACCAGGGAGGGATTGTGGATTGGAATAAGGGTGCCATCTACCAGACCGATCACCCGGGGGATCCCAGCCACTGCGTGGAACCCTTGGTGGACCATGCGGACCTCGTCCCGTGTGGT
The DNA here is from genome assembly GCF_949987685.1 of Ammodytes marinus. Taxonomy (NCBI): domain Eukaryota; kingdom Metazoa; phylum Chordata; class Actinopteri; order Uranoscopiformes; family Ammodytidae; genus Ammodytes; species Ammodytes marinus. The sequence continues at coordinate 29,577,850 of NC_137215.1, read as the reverse complement.
GGCCATCTTGATATGGGTCCGGGCATGGCGCAGGAGAATTGGTGTCACAGCTGCCACACTCCGTGACACCGATGCCTTGCTGAGGCCGGTGCCGTCCCCCACCACCTCCAGGAAGCTCCCCACTGCGTAAAAACGCAGAGCAGCCAGGAGCTGCACCTCCGGGCTGAGGGCAAAATTGCAGCGGGTTGCTCTCTGGATGTGTGGAGACACCAGAGTTATTAGTCGTTGGATCTCCGCACGGGGCAGCCGGTACTTTGCCTGGACGGCCCGGTCTGACAGCACGTCCAGTGGGGAGAAGTTCTGACGCACGTAGGCGTTAATGTAAACCGTCTGGCTTCGCGCACGGCGACGCGGCTGGTTGGCAGCGAGAATTTGCTGTATTGCAGCCATGGTTTCTCACACGCGCGGACTTTGGCAACGCCTTTATATAGAGTAGCAGGTGGATCCGCTCTCAATGAGGTTCAGCTGAATTCAATTCAATCTGTTTCCTTGATATCTGTGAAATGCCACAGGGTTGTTGATGTTTTTTTATGTGTAGTACTATAAACTCTTGTGTGTGGAAAACGTAAACCTGTAATTCATTAAAAAAAAAAATTCTCTATTAGTTTATGTTTATTGCGCCAGGTCCGCATTGAGCATTGTTTTATTATTTCGAAAAGTGGAGGAAATAAATTTCCCTACGCGGCATGATCACTGACGATTTGGTCGCTAAGAAGGTTGAAAGAGTGGGTCAGCTCCGTCGTACAGTTCCATCTTAGTGAAAGTACTACTTTCGCTAAGAAGGAATCTGGGAAACGCATTCTTCTTTCACAGCGTTCTTAAGTGCGCTCCAAAGAAGAACTCTGCCCAAAGAGGCTCTTTGGGATTCTGGGAAACGCGGCCATTGTGAGTCATGAGACAGTCATCCAAACACTACTACCGTGTGTGGGGTGACCGTGGCTCAGGTGGTTAATCGGGTTGGCCAATGATCCAAGGGTTGGCGGTTCGATCCCTGCTCTGCCACCTGTGTCATGGTTGTTGTGTCCTTGGGCAAGACACTTCACCCACCTTGCCTCGTGTGAATGTGTATGTTTGAGGTGGTGGTCGGAGGGGCCATAGGCGCTGAATGGCAGCCACGCTTCTGTCAGTCTGCCCCAGGGCAGCTGTGGCTGCTATGGTAGTTTACCACCACTGGTATGACTGTGTGTGAATGAATGGAACCTGGAACCCTGTAAAGCAGGGGTTTCCAAACTTTTTTCACTGAGGGCCACATACAGAAAAATCTACGAAGGGCCAGGCCACTTTTAACACATTTATCAGGACATGATGTAGCTGCTCAGGGGCCGTATTCACAAAACATTTCAAGGCTAAGAGTAGGTCCTAACGTGCTGATTTAGGAGTAACTCTCAAAAATAAGGGGCGTTTCACTCCTAATTTTAGGACTCCTAACTTTTTAAGATAAGTGTAATTCACAAAGCATTTTAGCGCTATAACTAGCTCCTAAATCTATGAAAAGCTAAGAGTCCTCGAGAGGACTCCTAAGTCACTAAGAGTAATTCACAGACAACCATTTGATGGCATTTTGGAGAGATTTAATGATAGTGAGCTTAACAAAAGGTACCTTTAATAACTGTGAGGGTTTAATGATCTTAGTGAAGTTATATATATATCCTCGAGAGGACTCCTAGCAGTTTTCCTGCAGTTGCTTTGGGTTTACAATGCACTGAAAGTTACTGTTGGTGTCACGTTTGGGTTTAATTTGTTACTAGAGTAGGCCCATATGTAGCGCTTCCATCTCCTCCGTTCCACAGGTCCGCTACTGTACAGTTGCGTGTCTCGCCTTTTTCCTTCCGCATGCACTTTACGATTTCGCCGGCTGTTGTTTCTAAATTGCGAATTTCCTGGTTTGTCGCTGTCTGACTATTGCTGCATAGTCCGCCGTTGAGGGAAATACAGTGAGAGTGCATGGCGTGCAGCTGTTCAATGAGGATATTTTTTCCGATTCAAATCATTGTAACATTTTAAATTAATAGGCCTATGTGGCGCTATTGTAGGTTAATTGTGAACGAATGTGTGGGAAACCCTGCAGTATCTTGGTTTCATGTTAAATCAGTGTCACTTGTCATTAATTGTATATAAAAACTCTTCACTTTAATACAGCGACACGATATGGATATCTCCCACAGTGTTTCTATCATAAACTCACTCTTAGGGGCCACTCACACTAGGGCCGCGGCCCCGTGCCAAAGCTCATTAGCATACTAAAGTCTAGAACGTTTGGCTAGTGTGACCACGCCATCCGTATTCCAGCACGGAACAGCCCCTTGGCCACGGCACACCTGGGAGAGGTGTGCCGTGGCCAAAGTACAGATGCTAATGAGATGACACGCGCACAAGCAAGCGCACAGGCGGCGTTCCTGACGTGAATTTATTAAGGATGCATTGTCCGTTAACGTCCGCTGCCTTACTAGTCGGCACCAGAATTGCCCACCACTTGGACTTGTAGCTATAATGTGTGAGAATTAACGTGTGTGTGTAAGCCTAGGTGTGGGCTAATAAAAGAGGGAGAGAGCTAATTAGGTCGGCTCAGAAAGCACAGCAAAAAGGTTTTCGTGTTTACTCACGTTCGTCAGATGATTTTTTTTCTTTTTCCTCCCGTCAGCTGTCATAACTGCATTTACGCATGGCGGTGGAGACGCACCCAAAACAACACACCGCAGCCCGGTGATAAGGAAACAGTAGCCTACACTAAGGTTTAACAAGAAACTTTATAAAGACACTTAAAAAAACGATCTCTGCCCATACAAAAAGTTCTGACTTGGATTTGATGGAGCGATCGATGTGTACAAAACCATCCGGATACATATGGTCTGATGACGGGCCGTTATATTAATAATAAACAGCGTGCTGCACAAATATGAGACTGTTCACCGCGACCTATTACGTCAAGACTACATTTTAAAAAAACAATAGCTTAAGGATTCTCGTTGCTCTAATGTGGAAGTGGAATATTTGATGCAAATTTGGCCGGATGAAAATATTCACAAACAGTCGTATAGCCTACAAGTAGACTAAGCTCCAAATCCTAAACGTGCACGGTGACGTAGGCAAGGTGCAAGTGTGCCCAGGCCACGAGCAGTGTGAGCACGGGCCTGCGGGGGGAGTGGGGAGGGGGGGGGAATCGTGCTGAATCGTGCTGAGCACGGAACAGGCAAACGGCACTAGTGTGAGTGCGCCCTTAGCTCTCATTCCCTCTCAGCCAATCACTGTGGGCATAGAAGGTATGAACATGACATCATCCATAGCAACAGGGTCAACACCGCCCTCTATTCTTAGCTTAGGAGTCCCTCCCATTCCTTAGTAAAAGTTGGTCTTAGCAGCTTTGTGAATAGGTTTTAAGAAATTACTCCTTACTAAGAACTTTTAGTGCTCCTTAGGAGTACTCTTAGCGCTAAGATAAAATGTTTTGTGAATACGGCCCCTGATGTTTAGTTTCATAGTGTCTTCGTAATTGTAATCCTTCTTCACGGCAACACTTTCCTTGCACATTAAACAGACACATTTCCCCTCTTGTTTATATGCCAATGATACACCCAGTGTTTTCTGCCTTTGCGTCCAATGTCCAGCAGGGTGAAAATAGTATCCAGCCGAGGTCCCGACCCTCCTAGGAGGGTCCGGGGGTATGCCCCCCCGGGAGATTTTTTAAAGTTTTTAAAGTGGAATGCTTGAATCTGGTGCACTTTGAGAGGGAAATTAACAGGCTAAATCTGAAGAATTTTGTATGAAAAAAAAAATGGAGACACTGTGTCAGATGAATTAGAAGCTATTGGAGAAGGACACATAGATATTCCATGATAATATCAATTTAAAATAAAATATTATTCAGGGTCCTCTGGGATGGGCTTGGTGCTCTTTTTCTTTTATGGGACATATTTCTCAGTAATATAATGAGTGCATTTAAATTATTTAAAAATTAAAAGCGCCACGGGCCAATCAATCAGTGTTTGACACCCCTGCACTAGTGGGTTAACTAAGAAATGCAAAAAAAAATATATATATATATATTTTTTTTTTCAAAGGGCCATATTACATTATATTTTTAAAATCGGCCGCGGGCCAATAAAAAGCGGGCCGCAGTTGGCCCGCGGGCCGTAGTTTGGACACCCCTGCTGTAAAGCGTCTTTGAGTGCCTTGATAAATCCAATCCATTATTACTAAACTGTAGATGAAGTGATTGGGGCCAGAACCACTGAGAGCGTCCCTCTGACTGCTGTCTCATTCACAGTGTTACTGATTTAACCATGAGAAATGCTCTGTTTTTAGCAGGAGTTGGAGCATGCTTGTGATTCTATACCCTTTGGCTCTTTCAAGCATGAATTATGACAACAATCATCGAGATTTTCTTTAAATGTCTCCAAATGACGCTAAAATTGAAATCCAATTTTAAATGATGTTGTATTTAAAGATGATCATAAATTACATGTAACAGCAAACAAGACCATCAGTGCAAAGAATGCTATTTTTATATATATATATTTTTAAATGCCTTTGTCATGGGTACGCTCACCCAGGAACAACAGCTGGCTACTACCGTTTTTGTCCAAAGGGGGTGCAAGAATAAAGACAAATTGAAAGTTCCCATGTGGACATCTTGCTACAGAGGTGTGAAATGGGATATACAGTCACAGCTGAATATTATGTGTTTTATGTTATGTTATGTATTTAAGCTCAATCAATAATAATAATTTTTAAAAAAACATTTTAGGAACAAAGAAATTAGGAACAATCACTGTGGAGGATAAATATTCTCTTGGGAGAATTGTGAAAACTGCCTCTAAAATGACTGGCATCCAGATGGAGAGCCTCGGTCCTTTCTACAGCAGACAGCTGCTCAAGAAAGCTTTGTCCATTCAATGAGATATAGTGCCCATCCACTCAATTCAGAGTACATGGTGTTGCAATCTAGCCTTCGTCTGTGTGTCCCTAAGACCACTAAAAATAAATACATGTACTCCTTTGCCCCTGCCTCGATTGGAGCAGGCAATGCTGCCAGCAGCAGGTAAATGTTGCTGATGTTGATTCTGATGTTACTGCTGATGATGGCGATGTTGTTGACGGCACACTGCACTTTAAATGCTGCTAATGATGATGATGATGATGAAGGCACATAGCACTTTATATCTTGGCACTTGTTTGGCACTTTGTGATCTTGTGGTTACAGTGGCACTTTAATGTGTTAAACCTTTACTCTACTACTACAGGTTTGTGTACATGCTATGGTGTTTTATGTCTGTTGTTGTCCTGTACTGTTCCTATGTTTTAAACCACTACCTCCTCGCTGCCCTCTTGGGACACCAATAAAGACCTTGAACCTTGAGCCTTGGTATTCACTGTGGTTACATGTATGCAGGCCAGCACCCTGAATGGTAGCTTGTTGGTATGTGGATGATACTGCCATCGCATTAACCCATTCATACTCCAATGGCAGCAGCCACCCCACTGTGGATGAGCAGCAAAGCGCCTTGGATAGAAGCGCTGTATAAATGAAGCCTTTTCACTCTGTCTCATCCTTTAAAGGAGTCTCGTCAGCTGGGGGACCGATAACCACACTCAGCCTCGTTCAAGTTCTGACAAAGAAACTTGAAAGAACTTTTTAGTCAATACATTTAGTCAATCAAGTTCTTACAAACCCACATGGAGAGCTCCAGCTACTGGCACGTCACTGTCAGCACCGTCTCAAATACAAATACCAAGTTGTAAATTATTCTACAAGTGCTCTCCTCTGCTTGAAGTTCAATTCCTGCATTGAAAACCTAAACTAAGTAAAGTATGATCGGGAAAATGTACTTTAAGTATTAAAAGTAAAAATACTCAATGCAGAAGTGAGTGTTGTACCTTTACATATTAGATTATTACATCAATGTAAAAGCAGGTTTGTAGATGATGCAGTGAAGCTCCTTCTGTTTGGCAAATACATTGTATCTTCATTATGGATCCAAGTTTTTACTTCTTTTGTTCATAGATTTGTTTGTTTGCTTGGTAAAAAGAAAGAAAAAATTCTGACATATGCAAACATGACCGGTTTCTACTGCTTTGTTTTGGCTGAAACACACACACACACACACGCGCACACACACACACACACACACACACACACACACACACACACACACACACGCGCACACACACACACACACACACACACACACACAGGCACCCTCACAGGCCCATTGAGTATTACAGTCTCCATAGCAACAGGGATAGTGATGGAGAGAGTGGGCTGGTGTTGTTGCACAGGGAGAGAGAGAGCTTAAACATTGTGTGAGTTCAGAGTGGACGAGCGGAGAGATGAAGACAGAGAATAATGGAGCTGCTTTCTTTTCCTGTCATCGATTGATACCCCCTCAGCCCCAGCTCTCTTCCTCCCAGCTGGAGGGTCAGTGACGCTGGGTTGTATCTCACTCAATCCCCCTCACCCCCTCCATCCATCTCCCACACTACAGCTGGATAAGCCAACCACCAACCAACCGACAAGCCCCCGCTCAGCTCGCTCTCACTAGGGCAAGGGATTTGAAGATTGCATCCTCACAATCAGACGTAGGAGAAGGATTATCTCAAGGTCTCCTCCATCTTGTGCACAGCTGGGGGCAGGGGGGGGGGGGGCTGGGCTGAGACAAAGCAGCTCAGTGAATGAAGCAGAGAGGGAGGGGTCACCTGTGGATGTGAGGGAGGAGGAGGAGGAGGAAGGCTTTCCAAGGAACGACAGCCGTCACCCCCAACACAATCTGAAAGGGAGAGGACAGAGCCTCTGCAAAAGGTAAGGGGATAGACATGTTAGGGAATACACTGGTTGTTGTCTGTTTGTGTAAGGAAAGCCGTTCATAATACATGTGTGTTTGCATTGAACACATACAGTATACTGTATGTGTGTCTGTTCAGATGTGTTATGGCTGTGAATCTTATCGTCAGAAGAATAGGATGTTAAAAGTCTTTTGATTCTTCTGAGCTCATTGGAGCTCCCAGAGTCTCCATGTGGTTTCCTCTAATGAGTCAGAACCTGACCAGTATCCATGTGTGGCAGCATGTAGTACATCTAAATGACTTGAACTTCAACATTTGAAAGTGGACATTATCATTTGAAGATTAATTTAGTCAAATTGGCATCGAAAAAATAAATGACATACAATTTAAATGATGATGGCCCAACATCTGAAGAAAAGTGACATTGAACACAGCGCCAGACTTGGCAGTGTTTGTGAGCTCTGACTTGTTGCCTGTCTGGATCCTGTGACCAGCTGCTTCATAATAACACTGTAAAACACCACTATTTTGGATCCGCTCAGCCACTCACATTGTCAGAATTTCTGCACTTCTTTTTTTTTTTTAAATAACTGTTGAAGTAGCTTTTTTTCTGAGATGGGAATATCAACATCGACATGGTTAGCCTAGCTTAGCTCACACATACTGGAAGCAGGGGGCGCTGTCAATTTTGGACATTCCAAAGTTGAGCAATAAACCTTTAAATCTGCCTGAATGACACCGTTGATCTTGTTGGATTCATGTGTTCTAAAAGAAAACAACTCAAAGTTCCATGTTGTTGCTTTTTCAGAGGTAGCAATGTGCTGGAAGTGTTTCTAGTCCTGCCTTGGTCGTCACAGTGAGGTTGCCAGGTTTGGAACCATTGTGCCTGTACGCCGGAGACTGCATTGGAGTTGCTGGAATGAGTTTAATCTGTTTATGTTTTCCATGGAAATATTCTGTCACAGAAGTAAATCTGAATTAGGTCTTAGCTTTTACTTCCTGTTACATGCATTCTCACTATAACTGATGCATGATTAAAATGCAAAGCTGTAGTTACATCACAAAGAAAAAATGTCATGTGTACAGAACCAACCAACAAAATATGTAAGATTTTTGATGACAAAATGGTGACATATTGTGCAGTGTGTGCACTAAATAGTAAACCACTGGTGCATGTGGTCAGAACGGAAGAACAGCAAATTAGGCCGGTGCTAATGGGTGTTATCCCAAGTCCAAGAGAGTTACTGTATACCTTTCAACTCAAAATCTCATGTGATCTCCGACTGATCTCTAGGTTCACTGAGTGGCAGTCCTGCCCCGATAATCATTTTTCTACTAAATGAAGGGAAGGTGGTTTTGGTCCTATAAAAATAAAAATAAATTTAAATTTTCAATGTGAATATTAAAGTTCATCATCTATCCAGATGCTGAGATAGTTATATTCTGTGTCTCTCAATTAAAAATCAATTGTTTGTAAAAATAAATATAGGGGAGAACGGGGTCATCTGAGCCACTTTTTACATTTGCTCCCCTCTAAGCGAGCTAAAATGATTTATCACTCAAATTTACACATTTCCCATTAATTCAGGATGTTTCCTAGAAATGGGCATTAGCAGAATTCTTTCAAGACAAAGGGCAGTGAAAATATGATTGTTTTTAAAAAAGTTGTCATGTGGCTCACTTTACCCCAGCTGTGGGGTAAACTGATCCACTTACTTTTTCCACTCTGAAACTACCATAACAACACATTGTAACAGTAAGAATCCTGAAAGCTAGCCACACATTCCAGAACTAATGTCGGACTAGTAAAATAATGATGGGGTTTGGTCAATTAAGCAAAGCAAATTTTCTAAACACTTGAAAGTAACTCTGAACAAAATCAAATACAGCATATCATAATTCAAAAGGTTTTAATAAGATTCAAATGAAAGATAGAACCAGTTAGATTAGAACACAGTCTGGGGGTCAGAACACAGGACCCTTAGAGCCAGCTAGTGTCTGGGGGTCAAAGCATAGGAAAATCAGAACCAGCGAGTAGTACGAGCAGTACTGTGTCGTCGGCGTACACATGGGCGTGACAGTTTTATAGCGATGAAACAATGTTATTGATATCATTTGTGAATAGAACTGGGGCCAAGATTGAGCCCTGTGGGACACCTTATGTAACAGTTAAAAACTCAGATTGGTAGCTTCCCAGTTACCTGACTGCTGTCTATCAGAGAGATAGTCCTAAAGCAGCTACATGCAGAATGATCAATTCAAAACCAATGTCATGCAGCCTCTGTAAGAGCAAATGGTGGTCAACAGAGTCAAAGACACAATGAAAGATCAATAAAGAGTGCTACACAGTGCTTTTTTTTCTCTTATGCTGTAACAATGTTGTTTACAACCAAAGTGACAGCCGAGACAGTAGGCCTACTATGGCCTGCCCTGAAGCCAGACTGGAATGAGCTGTATTATTAATATTGAAGCACTGGCTTTATTTTTAACTGATTATTAATGAGTGATTCTAGGATTTCTGCCAAGCATGGGAGTTTGGATGTTGGCCTATAGTTATTGAGGTTATTTTGGTCACCACCGTTATGTGAGGGATTTACATGAGCTTTGAGGAGATGGAAAGATGTGAAATATGGGTTATGTGTTTTGATATGATATGTGCAGAGAGCTTGATTGAAAAAGGCTTCAGATTGTCCTCCCATGTTCTTCTTGGGGTTGATGGCAAGTAGCAGATCTACAACAACGCTTCTGGAAACAGGATCATCTCAGTTGATACTGTGCTTACAGACATCATAATTGGACACACAGTATTCAGTTTTGATTTGTGTTTAAAGCTCCCATATTATACACTTTTCGGTACTATTTTACACCATATTATATGGTCTTAGTGGTCCCTAATACGTTTTTCTTTAATTGTTTGCTGAAAAAAACTTTCAGATCATTTATTGTACTATGCTGATGTTCAGCTAATCTCACAATGGCCTATTTTTAAAAAAAGAGCTGCAGCTCCGCTCGTAAATATACAATCTTTGAGCTCCCCCCGCCCCCTGTCCGGAAGCGAAGCCAGATACGCCTCGCCCTCTGTCTGTCAGGGCCGTGGACCAATAAGAAATAGGGTTGTGGGCTGCACAGTGGAAGCTTCTGGCTTTCCAGTTTGTGAGGTCAGAAAAGGGGAGAATTCTGACTGGAGTATATTGGGGGGGGGAGGGGCAGGGCCGCCTTAATGCACGGCCTTACCTGGGCTGAAGCCCCAGGGCCTACGAAGATCAGGGGCCTCTCAAAAAAAAAATAATAATAATATTTTTTTATTTTTTTTATTTATTTTTTTACTGTCTCAATATAGGCCCCTGATCTAAGAAGGCCCCAAACATTGTCATTTAAAACAATTTTATTGACTGGCTCATGATAGGCCCCTAATCATCGTAGGGGGGGGGGGGGGGGGCGTATGGAGATCAGGGGCCCATCATGACCTAGTAAAGAAAAGGGAAAAAAAAATCACATTATTTGAAGATCAGGGGGCCTATCATTCACCAGTACATTTTTGTTATTTTTGTTTAAATAACATTGTTTGGGGCAACGCAGATCAAGGGATTATTTAAAACAAATTTGAATGCTGACTGACTGGATTTTTTAAACCTATATATTTTTGTTTCTGCTTTTTGGTATTTCTGTGTCTCCAAATTATTCCAGAAAATAGCTCACATAGGACACAGTTGATTTAGCCTTAGTTTTCTTCTCAAAGTGCACCAGATTGATGCATTTTACTTTAAAAGGTTCAAATTTTTCTTCCGGGGGGGCATGCCCCCGGACCCCCCTAGAAGGTCCTGGGTCTCCACCACTGTCTCCTCAATAACTTCGAAAAACACTGTAACCAACCATGTGTGTTTGGTCAGGGCCGCCCATAAGGGGTAGTAAGTGGGAACTCTTTCTAGGGCCCAGCCACCAGGGGGGGCCCAGAGAGAAAAAAATATGTTTTTTTTTTTTTGTTTTTTTTTTTTTGCAGATTAGATAACTTAGCCAACCTTTATTATGAACGCTATATTCGCAAGAGAACTTTCTATAAAAGAAAACATTTTATTCATTGTTACTTGGGTAAAATATATCACATTTTATATTGAAAAACTAAAAGTATCATGGGTCGTTTTTTCCCCCTCAAAACCGTTGCATGCATTGATGATGAGCAAGCTAACCTAGCAAGCTCAGTGATGCCAGGACCTGGACATAAATCAGGGTACCAGAAAAGAAAGGGAAAAAAAGGGAACTTTCAAGGGCTTTAGAACCCCGGAAAATTCCTTAATATCAGTATTTCTGCTAGCAGAAGTGTATTTTCAATTCAGAGATACTGTGATATTTCATCAAGTTTTGAGGTGTCTTTGAAATTATTCTGTATATTTTATCTATTATTTTCTAAGAAAATTAGAAAATTACATATTTAGCCTTTAAATGAAGGTGGCAGATGGTTGTTATACTGATGAGGAAAACTTCTGGTAGCAGTGCTATCATGGTAAACCCCCCCTACAGCATTGGTGTGTCTAAAAGCTTACATTACAGGAAATGTTACAGTAAATGTGCCAAAAAGCAGGTGCAGAGATCTTGCAAGAGCAGAAAATTTTCGCTCGCGCGAGCATCGTCGGTGTCTCTGCCCACTATTATTTCCAGTAGCCAACCCTAATCTAACTGGCTAGAACCGGCCCTGTGTACAGGTATGTGTTTATGTAGGAATAAGCGCATCATGCACATTGATACAAGTTCAGTATGAGTAAAGGGGGCCCAATGACTGGACCTTTTCAGGGGCCCAGTCATTTTTCTGGGCAGGCCTGTGTTTGGTTATTAAAAGTCATTAGACCAGGAGGGGGTTATTTACATGTTACCTTAAGTGATTTTGTATTTCATCAATAGAGATATTGTGGTGTAGACAAACATGGCTTTAAAGCATCTGTATTGTAAGACCGCCGCCCAGGGGGGCCTACGAAACCTCTCAGCCCCAGGGCCTAGTGGCAGGTAAAGGCAGCCCTGGGGAGGGGAGGGGGTTTCAGAAAGGGGGAGAGTGAGAAAAGGAGAGATTGTTATTATTTAAAATATTTTGGCAGTCCCTAGGCACACCGTGGACCCATGGATATGTTAGAACATATGTGACCTTTGTGAACTAAATTAACTTTAACTTATTAACTTTTAGGTTTCATCATGAAACTTTGCCGGTTGATTATTCACATAAAATGATCATTTTTTGTCCTTCAAAATGTTCAAGGATGTTTGAATCAATCTGCAAATATGGCAATATTTATCTATTTATGAACACATTTGAATCCTTTTAAAAGCCAAAAGGCTAGATGTTGGATTAAGCCAGAGTTAATATCTTTATTCTATATTTATAGCATATAATTATCCAAAGTTTTTACTGAACATATTTTAAATACTACTTTTTTAATTTTACAAATAAAATAAAAACATGTGCAGATCTTAAAAATGCATTTTCTTCATTTAAAAAAAGGAGAGAACGTCTTCTAAAAAAGACAATTAACAACGTAACAAGTCCTTGTGTAATAACCTTCAGGATAGTGCTAAGAATGATAATGGAAAGTGGAGTTGGTTTCATATAGTATTGGAAAAAATTTTTTTTAGATAACTGCCATTGAAGATGGTTGTAAGAGAAATCGACAGACGTGAATGGACAAGGTTAAGTCAAATAAATTCCTAAATGTAGATTTTGGACCTTTGATTTACTAGAATAATGGAGACATGTTATGGAAACAAAATAAACAAAGAATTTTGAAAAATAACCAGTGCTTGAAAAAGCAACGTTTTTGCCTGCAGTCTCACCTTATTGTCTTTTGCATTTATGTCATTAAATTATATATTATAATCCATGTTTCAATCGGATTACCATCAGAACAAAACTAAGAACTGAAGAAAAAAAAAGTTGCAGCTTAGCAACCAGGACCAGTATACCTGTGATCTGTTAGTTAGCTGTTCTGAGGGTTGGAGCTCCAGGAACAGTATACCTGTGATCATTGAAGATCCTTTTGATCTCAGGTTGTTTACGACTTTGACCATAAGAGCATAAATTCTAGAATATTCCTTCCATCAAACCATTCTTACTCTTCAACGAAACCAGTCGGTGAAAACTACAAACCAAAGGACTTCTGAAAAAGAAAACCCCAAAAAGCATCAGACGACATGGAGCAGAATGCAGAAGCTGTCCCCGTTACTAATGCTTTACCAGCTCTGACAGAGGAGCTGCCGGAGATTAGATTGGAAGGTGTTCGTCCGCTGATCCAATCCTTTTTTGAAAGGATGACAGTGGAACAGTGGACACTGTTAAGATCGGGTAGCCCTGAGGATCCCACTAAAATGATGTTGGCCGACCTGCTGTTGGAAATAATAGCATGTCAAAGGCATTAGTGACGGCTCTCAGGGGCATAAATGTGATAGTGTCTGAGGAGGATGTGCTCTCCAATCTTGGGGACAAACTCCCTCAGTGCTTCGCTGAGGTTCTGGATGTAACAGACCAGGTTGTGAGTGACAGCTCAAAACGACTCACAGATCTGATAGGTAAGGAGATTGCAGATAGTGTTAACTCTGCCCTCTCCGGCAGTCTGGGCAGGGCAGAGCCTGTTATAAATCAGCATGTCACTCGCCCCCGCAGACTGAACACTATGGTCAACCATGCCTGCAAAATGGTACAAGCCTTCGGAGGCAAGTTGAATGTTCTGTGCTCACCGCAACCAAGAAGACAGAGGAACAGTGAAGAAAAGCAGGAAGAAAGGGAGTTGCTAGTCACTGATGACGGCTGTCAGTCATCAGTAGGAACAGTTCAAACTCAGACTCCAGAGAGAGTTTCCTCACAGGACAGCTTGGTGACAGCAACAACTAAAGCTGTCCAACAGATGATTAGAAAGGAGGTCAATGACATGATAGAACATTGGCTATTTCTCTTAATATGAAGATTAGTCTGGTAAAAAAGTATGAAGATATCTATAAAGGAAAAAAAAAGTCCCATTCACCACGTAGTCAGTGTGATACTAGTGTAACCTGGTGTGGTCATCTTCAGGACTTTCGCCCCGGATAGAGATTTTGTCACACATCCCACGTTGTTCACTGGGGTCATATTAGTCTATAACAGTTGAGATATTCTCCGCTAAATGAAGCGCATACAAATCTTACCCAGGACCTAGACTAAAAGGGATAAATTGGCTAGTGTGTCATCAGCCTCACTGGTATTTTAGAGCATGTGTGACACTGGTATGCATCTCATTTTTAGTTGGCATTTGCTGCTAAAATGACATCTGTATCAACTTGTAATGGCTAATAAGTCGGTGTAAAAACTTGTTCTTAAATCCAATATAAGTGAAGCAGTGTATACTGTAAATAACAGAATTGCTTCATAATTAGAGGAAAAAGGTTTGTGGTGTTCTGTGTGTGTTGTGCCTGAGCTTTTCAAATGTGAGACATCTACTCTGTTTCACTTTTTCCCAAAGGTCTTCCATGGCAGAGGCCGGGCGTCCTGTTTCAGAGCTGTACCCACTGGGGGGTGCCGCTTGCTTTGACTCTACGCTCTCTGCAGCAGCCTCCAGACTGGCTGGAGGACCGGGTTACACCTGCCCAAAGGAGGCCGTCAGCCAAATATGCCCAGAACATGTAGCAGAAGCTAACTGTAGCGGTGTGGGGGTCGGCAGAGAGGAACATGGCCCATTGGAACATTGTGTCGCCTCCAGGGCTTCAGGTCTCCTCCACAGTCTGGCTGAGACGAACACACCCTCACATCACCATCATATAGCCCTGAATGACACCAGTGATATGGCTCAGGCAGACAGGATAGGCCCGGGCACAAAGCCAGCCTCCCTACCTGTTCACAGGTGTCACTCAGACACTTTTCCACTGGATAAACAAGAAGTGCTCCCCATTGCTCCAGACAGTGAGACCTGTGGTGGGTTTGCTAACCACAGAGGAGATAGGAGCATCATCCAAGAGGTTCACAGTCACTCCATGTTAGCCTGCGAGCAGCGCATGCAGCTGCAGCAGTGCATGCAGCTGCAGCAGTGCAACATTATCACCACCACGTGCAGAGGAGCCAACAGTGGAGAAGGAGCAGTCCAGCTGCCTCAGAGCAGGTGTGTGTGTATGACGTCCCCAAAGGCAGCAGCCACAGTTGAGCATGTTGGAGAAAGGGGACGTATCCTGCCTCAATGTGACCAGAGAAACTGTTGTTTCCCTTCCATCCATCAGGCCCATTTTGAGGACACGTTTGCAGCCTACTGCCATCCCCAGCCCATCCCCGCCCCCTCACAGCTGCTGCCAGGTGTAGAGCGGGGCTGCCAGGTCCAGAGGCCTCCAGCCCTGACCCAGCTGAGCCTGCCTCGCCTCATCTCCTCTGTCAGTGAGACGGGCCTGGATGCCAAACACCTGCTGCCATGCTGCTGCAACTGGATCAGCACTCTGCCTCCCGGTGCTGCTGGGCCACAGGCCCAAACACACTTTGCTTTAGAACAGTGCTGCAGCAGTCCCACTGGCAATGTCAGAAGCACTACACTCAATGAAATGAATAAGGTGGGTGCACTTTATATAATTATTTTTTATTGAACATAGATTGCTAAGTTTGAATATGTTTTAAAGTCCATTTAATAGTGTCTTTCGTTGGCTGTACAAACTATGTTTGTGTAGTCAGAACACAAACCATTTAAGCTAAGTTATTTACAGAGGTGTCAGGTACTGTACTCAAGTACAAGTTTGAGGCACTTGTACTTTACTTGATTATATCCTTTTGATGCTACATAGATTCTACTCCACTACAATTCTATTGGAAAGTGAAATGTTATAGAATATTGTATACTACTCAGCAGTATGTAGGCCTACAAGCACAGATGAAACATTAGTCTATTCATCGATATGTTGATTAATAAAAATTCATTTGTCTGTAATCATTTATTTTTAAATGTCATGGATCCAGTTAATCAAACTAATATAAAATACATATATATTAGTGCTGTCAAACGATTGAAATATTTAATCGCATTAATGTCATAGTTAACTCGCGATTAATCGCATTTTTATTTATTCTAGCCTGAATGTCCCTTGACTTCTTTTTGTCCCATTATTTTTTCTCATTTTAATGCTCTTATCACACCCATTCTAATTATGATATTTAAGAAGAAATACACTGAATTACAATGATGTCTACACCATTGTAATTCAGTGTATTTCTTCTAAAATATCATAATTTGCAATTCAGTGCAAATAACAATATAGACCCCCCCAGAACTAGCCTGGCTCCGCCCGCCCGCCTACTTCCGGCCAAATTTCATTTTCCCTTCTGTACAAATGAAATGAAGTATGATGGTCTGGTTGGACCAGGCTACCCCAGAACAGCATTCACAAACATATTGGAACTTATTTTTTTATTTAAAAACCAAACCATAAAACAACAAAGGCTAGCCTATATAAAACAAATTAGTATTCAGGCTAAAATAAACTGGTTGTTGTAGGCCTAAATGTTTTGGGAGTCTTTCATCCACGGCTTATTTCAGACTGTGTGGAGTGGTTGCTATAGAGACAGTGCATAACGCGTCATAATCTGAGGCCACGCCCATTGTGGGGGAAAACAATACACAGCGCTCCATCCACTTTATATTGAATGACACCCGTATTCGGCAAACAAACTTAATAAAAACGTAATACGACATGCCTTTCACAAATACACGTTACTTTCTTTAAAGCCACGACTCTTGTCTGTCTATACGAGCTGTTTTTGTGAAAAAGTATTGAGTAATTTTCAATATCGAGACAAAACTCTTAACTAATGTATGCTGTATGCTAGGCTAATGTTAGCCTTCTGCTGTAGGCTAACCCTCACGGACGGGAAAAAACACCTCAATATTGAAAATTACTCAATTATTTTTCACAAAACAGCTCGTATGGACAGACAAGAGTCGTGGCTTTAAAGAAAGTAACGTTTTTTGTAAAATGGATGTTTGAATAAGTTTTAATTAAGTTTGTTTGCAGAAGACGGGTCTCCTTCAATACAAAGTGAATGTAACGGTGTTCAACGGTTTCCCCCACGATGGGTCCGACCGGACAAAAACACCTCAATATTGAAAATTACTCAATTATTTTTCACAAAAACAGCTCGTATAGACAGACAAGAGTCGTGGCTTTCAAGAAAGTAAAGTTTTTTTTGTTAAATGGATGTTTGATTAAGTTTTAATTACGTGTGTTTGCAGAAGACAGGTCTCCTTCAATACAAAGTGAATGGAACGCTGTTCAATGTTTTCCCCCACGATGGGCGTGGCCATGGGCGTGGCCTATTTCATGCACTGTCTCTATGGTGCTGCTGCAGCCGAGGCAGTCGCCCTTCGTAGCGAAAATTAAAGTGAAAAACTGCCGGCTGGGCTAGGAAGTGCTAGGTTCCGGTTTCTGCTTCAAAATAAAAGTCAGAATTGACTTGACGTTTTGCCAGTTAAATTATTTTAATGTGAAATTACGCTGTAGGACATGTTCCGTTTGAATTAACAGCAAATATGTAGCCTATAGTTTGTGGTGTTAAAGTTGTTCTAACATTGCTAGTTGATACAACAGCTTGTGAAAAAACCACAACGTCTCCTAGGCCATGACGAGCGTTAATCGCGCAATAAAAAAATTGACGCCGTTAAATTGGGTTTGCGTTAACGCCGTTAATAACGCGTTAAACTGACAGCACTAATATAGGCCTATATATATTATAGGCTACAAACGCATAGGCCTATATACAGTACACAATAGTAGAACTATCGCTTTTACATTTTACATTTTCCTGATTCTAAAATCTTTTGTGATTTTACTCAAGTGGTATTATAATAGGTGACTTTTAAGTAATTTTCTAGTAAGTTATCTCTACTCTTGGTATTCAGTTTCTCTTTACACATCTGGTTTAATAGGATTAACATATAGTGGCTTGCGAAAGTATTCATACCCCTTGATATTTTCCACATTTTGTCACGTTACAACCACACAAGCACATTTATTTTATTGGGATTTTATGTGATATGTGAAAATATATACATATAACCCAAGTTCATGTTTTAATCAATGACGTGTGACCATGTGGTGTCTCTAATGTAACAGCTCTCCTTGTGGTTGAGCAATTTACAGTATGGGACACTGTGCCAACTCATGTTGGATGTGCCAAATGAATTTATGTACAAAATATAATCATGTCAAAACACAATTAAAACATTGTTAAAATAAAAAATTTGTTTCACATAAAATATACAGTATGTTAAAAGGAAAACTATGTTTTGTTTTTTCAGTTGGCTCAATTCATAACCATGTGTTAAGTTATTTAACTTAGATTACAACAACATGTTTGCTTTAACCTTACTGACCTAATACAATGTCCTGGAACTTGTTGACAAAATGAATGTAATTAAACTAAGTCAATGTTATATTTTCTTTCAGTGTACCCGGGACATGGGGACTATGACGGCCCACAAACAGCTAAGGGACATTGGGGTGCAGACAGCAGCACAGACAGTCACACCTCATGTGTTTCCCCACATCAGTCGGACAGAGGACAGCAGCCAAAGTCCCAACACTGACAGTGACGGAGGCAAGAAACGGAGCGGTGCTGCCAAGTCCCCAGTGAAGGAGGTGAAGTGGGATGCGGAGGGCATGACGTGGGAGGTGTACGGAGCCTCCGTGGACCCCGAGGAGCTGGGCCTGGCCATCCAGAAGCACCTGGAGCTGCAGATTAAGGAGACAGCAATCCACGCGGCCAAGCTGCTGCCCCAGAAAACCAAGGCCTCTGCTGGCTGTAAGGGGAAGAGGAGCAGGGTGATGGGCTCCATTAGAACCACAGCCTGTTGCGCCCTCAGCACTGCAGCTGCAGACTGACTGAGCAGCTGTTTGACACACTGGATCAGGGGTGGCCAACCCGCGGCTCGCGAGCCGCATGCGGCTCTTTGCCCAGCTTCGTGCGGCTCTTCAGTTCATATCAAATTATGTGATTATAATTTTTTTTTTTTATACTTTTTTTTTTTGTGTGGGCCTATGTGTGTGCATGTTCGCAAACGTTTCATGCGGCTCTTACGTTCGTTTTACATGTTGTCTATTATTTCATTTTTTATTTTATTAATGTGTAGGCCCTATGTGTATGCCTGTTAGCAAATGTTTAATTGAGGACGCAACATAACGTTCGCAAACGTTTGGTGCAGACGCAACATAAAACTGCCCGCTCAGCTTGGAGGGAGGTTTTCCGTGAGTAAACTATTTGTGTCAAGTTCGCTCCGAAACAGAGTGGGAGAGTTCATATTTTTTGTTGAACGTTATGGCAGGCCATTCTGCCTTATATGCCAGGTGTCATTTGCGCATTTCAAGGCTTCAAATCTTCGGCGCCACTTCAGCTCTCTCCATGCTAAAAGTAAGTCCCACAAAGCAACATGCATAGAGAAAAACGCTATTTTAAATTGTTATATTTTTGTTTGTGGACTTGGTTGAACTGAGAGTTTGTGTGTGAGGCAGTGCACACAATGTTCATTGTTGAAAATGACTGCCCTGTCGTCTTTAGTACTGTAGGAGTCCAGTCCTGTCATTATCACAGGGGCTGCCTTAACGATCTGGGGGCCCGTTTCAAGTCCTAGTGTGGGGCCCCCTTTTTTTTTTTTTTTTTTTTTTTTTAATAAATAATGCTTGTGCATGCATGTGCAAGCTCCCCACGAAAATGAAAAAACGCCCCCCCCCCCTGAAATCTTACTGGCCACCCCAGTGCCCCCCCCCCCCAGTTCAAATGTTATTTTTTATTTTCATTTTATTTTTTTAATTACATTTTTTTCCTGATATGTATCCTAGTTCAGATATGATATGCATTTTTTTTTCTTTCTTAACTTTTTTTGATAGGTAGTTGCCAAGTTCATCACACAAACACTCCAATCCACTGATATGAGATCAGTTTGCAATTTTCAATTACTAAATTAATGGTAGGACTGTGGCCACTAGAACTGGTCTCTGGTCAGCAAAGGTCTTGAAAACAGCATAAGTGTGCTTGTGACATGCGTGCCACCCATGCATGTGTATAGGCACGTGTCCCAGCAGATTTTTGAAATCTGAATAAAAAAATTAAAGTTTGTAGTTAGCGAGTGTAACATGTTCTTAGCAAGGGCAGACTTTCATAAATAAAGGTTTATTTTTTTAGCAAGATATTTGGTCAAAAGCTAGTGGTCATCTGTCCCTCTGTCCAGTTGTTAGGCATCTGGCTGCTAGCAAGTTATGTTGTCTTGCTAATTTTACTATTCATCTGAGCTGAAATAAATATTGACTTTTTCCTTTATTATCTTCACCAGAATGCACCAGAATGCTTAGATTACATGTTAAAAACACAAAAAAATCTTCTGGGGGGGGATGCCCCCAGACCCCCCTTCAGGGGTTTAGTTTTCTGACAAACATTACAATGGATACTAACATGATTTGGGCATTTGGGATTATAAATCATCTTTGAATTGGTTGTACAGCATATCACATGCTATTCATTCAGGGGTGCGATGGCCACCCCACTCTAACTCTGTGGCCCACCTTGGCCACCCCCAGTCAAAATTTCCTGGAATCGCCACTGTGTGTACCCGTGTGTACCCGTGTGTACGATGTGGCTCTTTGCAGTAACACAGTAAAAAATGTGGCTCTTTGTCTCTGACTGGTTGGCCACCCCTGCACTGGATGGAACCTGAACACTGTGTTCAGTAGCCAGCACGGATCAGCCACAACTATCACCCATACAACCCATCTGATCAGAAGCTTTGCCAGAGAAAGACTGACCTCTATAATACAAGAATGGCCTACTGAAAGGTGGAATCAGCGATTCTGGAGAACACATGTTGTAAAAAAAAATCACTTTTTGTCAAAATCAGTGAATATCTCCTCACGATCCACAACCTGTCCTTTCTGTGTGTGCACTGTGTTAAGACCTAGGGTCATTAAACTGGCATGTTACTATATAATACAGTAGTAGTCATTAAACTGGCATGTTACTATATAATACAGTAGTAGTCATTAAACTGGCATGTTACTATATAATACAATAGTGGCCCCCATTGTGCAAACCGTTTACAGAGTATATGCTATGTATTAATACTGGATTAACGGATTAATAATAACGGATTCATTCTGACAAAAAGTGACTGAAACAAGCATTCTACAGAATCACTGTCTCCTTCTTATACAAAATCGATGGAAAACCTTCATTAAAATGATGATTTAAGAGTAGAAAAACTCCTCCTGAGTAGAAAAACTGACCATGAACTAACTACAGATTTATATTTCATCGGGTGTTGTCTATGGTTCACCATTTCAACTGTTGGAAACATGAATTCTGTAGCTTTGCTCTGCCAGTGTTTTCAGAGGGCCACTCCATAGACTTGTGTCTGCATGGGAATCCACACTGAAACTGCACCTGTAGTGTGAAGTGATCTGATTTGACAGTCCAGTCCTTTAAACTACCTAAACTCATAACCCATAACCCTTATCCCTCATATCACTGTCCAACAAGAAGCTTTCCCAAAGGTTTCAATTGTCAATTTCTACTGTAAGGAACATTGTCAGGGAATGGAAGGACACAGGCACAGTTGCAGTTAAACCCAGGTCTAGCAGACCAAGAAAAGTACAAGAGCGGCATATGCGGCGGATTGTGAGAATGGTTGCACACAACCCAAAGATCACCTCCAAAGACCTGCAAGAACATCTGGCTGCAGATTGTGTATCTGTACATGGTTCTAGAATTCAGTGCAATTTGCACCAAAACATCTGTATGGCCGGGTGATGAGAAGGAAGCCCTTTCTGCGCCCACGCCACAGATACAGTTGCATGGAGTATGCAAAAGCTCATTTAGACAAGCCAGCTTCATATTGGAAGAAAATGCTTTGGACTGATGAGACAAAAATTAAGTTATTTGGTCTTTATAAAAAGCAGATGTTTTGGTGCAAATTGTGCTGAATTGTTGAACGATGTACAGATACACAATCTGCAGCCAGATGTTCTTGCAGGTCTTTGGAGGTGATCTGTGGGTTGTGTGCAACCATTCTCACAATCCTCCACCTATGCCGCTCCTGTTTTTTTCTTGGTCTGCCATGCCTGGGTTTAACTGCCACTATGCCTGTGTCCTTCCATTTCCTGACAACGTTCCCTACAGTAGAAATTGACAATTGAAACCTTTGGGAAAGCTTCTTGTAGCCTTCCCCTAAAACCATGACAATGAACAATCTTTGTTTTTCAGATCTTTTGGGAGCTGTTTTGATGATCCCATTCTGTTTCACTTCAGCAGAGAGTCAAAGAGAAGTGCAACTTGCATTTAGGCACCTAAAATACATTTTCTCATGATTAAACAGACATTTCTATGAGGTTCAAGGCTTAACAACATAATCCAACCAACTTTGTGTTTAAAGTCATCAGTTTTACATGCTGTTACAGGCATTAAAATCAACAAAACCACAAGGGTTCCTATATTTTTGCACAGCCAGTTTTTCACATTTTATTTTATTTCATACAACCAAATACTGCTTTTCAAAAAATCTTTGTTTGGAAAACATCCCAGTACTTAGCTGTTCCTAGTAAATTAAAGACATACCACTTTTATATTTTTTTTTGTGAAAGCAGAGTCAATTATAATGCCGGCTGAGAGGGGTTCCCAAACTTTTTCATATGACTGTATATATACTATAAAGGTTAGTTTATTAAATCAATCGACAGAATCCAGGAAAATGTGAAGTATGAAATGGTCTAAACAGGACATCTGAATGTAAATATTGAATTGAGTCTGTGTATACAGTATTTAGTTCATTAGGCTGGCTGGGTGGCGGTCTTAGACCCCCTTGTCATAGAAATCCAACGTCAGAGGCAGTAGTAGATAATGTTAAAAAAGGATTGTATTAGATGGGGACCAAAGCAATGGCATATGTCAGTAAGAATTTCCTTATATTAGTAGAAAGTGGTATCACTGTGTGGAACACAGGTGCTAAGTGAGTTAGCACATGTTTATCACCACAATAAAACAAGTAGCATCAGCCTGCTATAGGTTTGACTGGGAAGAGTGCTATCTGTCAAGCAGTGAATTGTTTTCATGTGACACACAGCAGTTACATACCAGAGTCATCAGTGGCATATGCCAGTGGTATCTACTAGAAGAATAGTATAGTTAATGGAATAGTGCTCACTTTTCAATCTTGACTCTGATGTTACAACTCCAGTCTTTCCTCTAGCGGACCCTGTCCACTCCACACACTAGTTTAAGCCTTTAGCTCTAAAACTATAGTTACATCAGGATCGACAGTATCTGTCCAACAGTGAGTAGGGCTTTAGTGTTGTTCTTGGATAGAATACTTACACAAGTGAGGGAAAGTTATGCTGAAACTATAGGGGATGTATGAAAAACACCCAATAATACTGGGATTGCTTGCTTCAATGAAAACATAAAAGATCACGGTTTTATGATCCACAAATGGACCTACTCCACTGCCCCCTTCCTATTGCCACGTCTGTATGTTAAAGTCATGCAGCATGTGTCAGATTGTGAGTTGTTTAGTGTCAGCTAAGATAGAACTTACAGTATGTGGTATAAAAGAAGGATCGTCACTGTTGTCTTTGAACACATACAGAAAAGACAATGGAGATCTGAATCAGAGCCACACGGTAAACCACTGTGGGAAGTATTATATTATTAGTGCCATGATTCTTCATGTGTCTAAAATATCATTTCCCCACTGGAACACAAGCTCATAACTGAATGGACTGTCAGCAAACTGTTGGGTGTCCTTGCTATTGGGTGAAAATGTAGTTTAACAGACTTGAGGTTTTATCTACACTTAGCCTCTGTACATTATTCCATGACTTTCATTTTGTTTAAGCCTTGAAATAATAAAACATGTGGAAGTTAACTTCAGGTGGTTTCTTAAGAACACATTTCCTGTTAAACAGAATTGTCTACGTTTAACACAGGCCTACATCATACATAGGCCTACTATAGGTACATCAATCATTTACAGGTATTGCAATTTTAGATTGAAAGAGTTCAACATGTGAAACCTCCATTATTCCTGTTACCTTTACGTCTGCTTGGAGTACATATGTTCAGCAGTCATCTTCTCAGTCGATGTCTATGTATAAGGTAAAGTAATCTGCAAACATTTTGGTAGTTCTCTTGCCATCTTCCCTTTGGGCTTTATACATTATGGCTGGTTTGTAACTACAGCAGTAAATGTTCTCTTGTTTGTGTAGAGGCCCTCTGTTAACATATTCAGGTTCCACAGGATTTAATGTGTAGTTCTAACTGAGATTTGTAGTGCTGTTAATGTGTTCTCAAGTGTGTGTATTCAGCAGACATGTGTCTAAGTCTTGATGCCATGCAGCAATAAAATGACAGAAACTCTTGTCTTGGTGGATGTTGGGCTGAGTTGCAAAGGTTAAAGATGAACAAACATGAATTTCCACTAGATAATTACAAAAAAGCGTTAGTTAATGACATGTGATGGTTTGGTAGGCCTATAGGCCACTACAGTCACTCGAGGTAACTACGAAGATCAAGGGCCTATCATGAGCCATTAAATAAAATCACATTGTTTTATATTTTTGTAACTTTGTGACTCACGTGGGCACCACATCAGCTTATAAAAATGTAGAAGAAGTAGTGTAAGTATAGTGTGTGTGTGTGTGTGTGTGTGTGTGTGTGTGTGTGTGTGTGTGTGTGTCATAAATACTGTGATGATAGCTAGCTCAGAGAGGGAAAAGTCACTAGTCTATGTTTTGCACTCTAGACATAGGCCTACGTAGAAAAGGCAATATACAAATGCTTAATGTCAGACCGCCTCTCAGGGGGCCTACAACATATTTCAGGCCCCGGGGCTAGTGGCAGGTTGAGGTGTGGGCCTATGGGACAGAGAGATGATGACAACTATTCTTAGGGAATTAGGAGTAGGCTACAATGTTTTTCTTCACGATCGCTTGTCTGTCGGTAGGCAGAAAAAAATGCTGGTCTTACACAGGCTAGTCTATAAACCTGTATGAATCGCTGACTCCACCATAGAAAAGGCTTTATGTATGAGTAGTGTTTGTTCCCCACTCCGGAGCAAAAGGAAGTGCAGAAGGCAACAACAGTTGGATGCCAACTGCCGTCAAATACGAAGAAGAAGAAATGTAGGCGGAGCTACCAGAGTAAATAGCATTAAAGAAAGAAGTAGGCTAATTAAAAAGTGGCAAGACATGTGGGACAGTGAAATCACTGGAAGAAATTATTATAGGCCTAATATACAAAAAAGTGTGAGTGCACATGGTGGAAAAATAGAAGGGAGGAAACAATACTCACGAGAATGAGAATAGGACATACAGGACTAAATAAAACTCGCTCTTTAATTGGGAAAAGTGGTACGGATCGATGTGAATGTGGCAAAATAGAAACTGTGAAGCATGTGTTGATGGAGTGTGAGAGGTTGGGGGAGAGAATGAGGTTGGCTGGTAGGCTACAAAGAGCAGGACGAGTGTGGAGTCTGGGTGGCATATTCATCTCGGGTACAGCAGGGGAGGGTGTAACACCTACACAGAAAGCAGTGATCGCATATTTAAAAGACACAAGATTATTTAAAAGAATTTAGTATTTATATAGCCTACCCCCCCCCCCCCCCCCTCCCACACACACACACACTTTTTTTTTCTATACATCTATCTAATTATCTGGCAATTTATTTATTTATTTATTGATATACTTTTCCCTTGGTAAACCAGAAGATATAAATGCGGTTGTTACACTCCGGTACAGTTGGTGGCGGTATGCACCAAAAAAGTTATGGTTGCAACCCGCCAATAACCGAAAAGAAGAAGAAGAGTAAATAGCAAAATGGCGGCTTCCATGGAGAACGTGGAAGAAATTCGTAATCGAATAATACTTGGGGAATTTGACATAAAGAATGTAAGTTTGTTTTTATCTCTGGTTTTAATGACGGCATCGCCTGCTCGCTACAACGGTCTGCGTCTGAACGTGACTGACAGCTCGTCAGCTCCAGTAGCTGCGCGCGCTGCATGTGTGTGACATGAGGGACCGTGTATCTTTTGATAGGGTTTAATGAATGAATCTAAAGTGAGAGAAATGAGCCCGAAGTCTGAATGTGTTAACACGATGTTCTGCCATCAAAAACACATGACTGTGTGACTGTGTGCACCATACCTTCAGTAGTTAAGCCCAAAAAAAATGATATCAAACAGACAACACTATGATGCCACAAGAATACAGAGGTACAGGAAAGCAGCATATCATAGCCCACTGCATGATAGTTAAAGGTAGAGTCAGTGATTCTGGAGAACGCGTGTTGTTAAAATCAGTGAACATCTCCTAAAGCTGAGAACACACCGGGCGCGTTGGCGCTTTGGGCCAAAGCGACCAACGCGCCCGATCTGGCGCGTGGTCATTTTGTGTCAAAAAATGGTCCAACGCGCCCAAAAGCAACGCGCCTACGTCATGGCCTACGTAGATGAGCCCGCACGAAACTTATTTCCCCCCGCTTTTTCTATTGCTGATCAACCATGGCTGAGATAATCCCCATCGCTGCGCTCTATCTTTTGTGGGAGTCCGAGGAACGGAGCTACGCAGCTAGTCTCCCCCGATATATTTATTCCCCTAATCAACCATGGCTGCGATCAGATCCGACCCGACACAACAGCGTTCATGTCCACACAAAAACAATACCTACACGGCCAACAATTGTGCCAAAAAACAAATAAACAGCAAGTGAACGGAACAAATAGCCTTAAAACAGCATTGCAGATTCACGCCACTCGGAAATGAACACAAACAGCAAGGCAGCACCATACCAAACACATTTACAGCAGCATTGTGCACAGGGCAGTAGAAAATAAAGGCAAGTAGCCTACATTACCTGGCTGTGACGGGACCGTGGCTGGCGTAGATAGCCTATAGGGCAGGCATGAACACCGGTGCTTCGCTGTACTCGTTGTGAAAGTTCCCCGGATTTAGCCGTTATGTTTGGGTTCATTATATGGAGGTGGTGGCCGCACACAGCCGGGTGAGTTAGCTAACGCTATCCGACCGGTGCTAACTTGGTTTATCGGCTTAAGCACAGCCACACATATTCACTGAATTAACCAGGAAGCCCATTCTCCTGGCTCACTTTCCCCACCCGAGCGGCTTCATATCACCAGCCAGCCGCATTAACTCCACGGTGTTTATACAGTCTCGCACACACAGCGGTGATTATTTGCTCCTGGTTCACTTTCCCCACGTCTTGTAACCCCGAGCTGCTTCATACAGCACCAGGCAGCCAGCCGTAAATACATTTCCTACTCGGTGTTTGCCTCTGTGTTGTCACGGTCTCGCACACACAGCGGTGATTATTTGCGCCTCCATTTTGTCTCAGATTTTTCTGTCCTCCGGCTCTCTGCCAGTGACGTAGGGTCAAGCTCACCGCTGATTGGCCAACGCGGCTAAACGTCACGCGCCGGAGCGTTGAAAGTTCAATATTTTCATCTTTTTTTTGAAGCTTTGCCGGCGCGGTGACGCTTTTTGACGCTTTGCCGGCGCGGTGACGCTTTGGCAACGCGCCCAAAGTGCCCAAAGCAACGCTTTGCCGCGGCCAACGGATCCTCGCGCCCCAACCAATGGTTCCCTATGCAAAAATAGGATTTTTCAACGCGCCCACCACACCCAACGCGCCCGGTGTGTTCTCACCTTTACAATCCACTACCTGGCTGTCTGTCAGTAGTAGTACTGTGGTGTTGAGGTCAGGACTCAGTGCAGGCCAGTCAAGTTCATCCACAGCAAACTCTCACCCTTCTTTATGGACCTTGCTTTGTGCACTGGTGGATTGTTCTTATCCCTGGAACTACCAAGCCCAGCTCCTGAAACACAACCCCATCCCATAATCCCCCCTCCACCAAACTCAGACAAGTACCGTTCTCCTGGCAGCCTCTGCTCCAAACCCACGCCTGCACAAAGTCCTGACCTCAACCTGATAGATAGGACACCTCTGGGAGGAATCAGAGTGGAGACTGAGGTCCAGACCTTCTCGTCCAACATCAGTGTGTGACCTCACAAATGCGCTTCTTGAAGAATGGTTGAAAATTCCCATAAACACACTCCTAAACCTTGTGGAAAGCCTTCCCAGAAGAGTGGAAGCTGTTATAGCTGCAAAGGGTTGACCGATGTCATAATGAAACCCTATGGGATGTCACTTAAGTTCATATGCAAGTCAAGGCAGGTGAGCCAATACTTTGGGCAATATAGTGTAGATGTGCACCTTTGTTTACATACACGTTTACAGAGCCTGGGCTGTTCATTAATACTGGATTCTTGTTTAGCGCACACGGACAGGTAGCAGTTTGTGAGGAGATATTCACTCATTTGAAAAAAAGAAAGTGATTTTGACAACCAGTGTTCTCCAGAATCACTGACTCCACCTGTAAACCTGCCTGAAATACATTACAGTAGCCTTAATAAATAATAATAATAATAATAATAATAAAACCTATTGTTTGCTTGATTATTTGTTGCTTCTAGGTCCATACAACAGATTATCCTGGAAACTACCCCGGCTATGATGACACATGGGATTTGGAGAAGTTTAAAAAGGTACATTTCATTCATTTTAGACCTAAGTATGTTTTTGTCTGTAAACCATCTGTTTCACTGTATGTATGTATGTATGTATGTATGTATGTATGTATGTATGTATGTATGTATGTATGTATGTATGTATGTATGTATGTATGTATGTATGTATGTATGCTGTCCCTGAAAGGACTATTTAAATTTAAAGTGTTTTTCTTTGTCATGGTCAAAAAAAGGACAAACTAAACGTTTAAAATGTTTTTTCATATTCATATAAGTTTACAAAGTAAGGGCGCTCATGAGGACTATTGGGAGAGCAGGAAAAACATGCGGTTCTAGTTTAATGGGTCTGGATGAAATAATAATATATTAATTGAAAATACATTAAGGTGTGTTATGAGATGACAGAGAGGCTTCAGCTAAAATGATTTAATTCCAGAGGCTTAAAGATCTCCTATTATACTATTTTTCTGCTCTTAATTTCTCATTAAACGTTAAACTCGTTAAACATGACTATAAATCATTATAACAACGTTTATAGGTCATAAAAGTTGAAAAAGCATAATGGGTGCTCTTTAACATTTTTCTTTATGAGTTGGTATCACTAATGCTCCTTATATACTATGTATGCTAATGCTATATAGACTTTGATCAGAGTTCATATCCTATGCTGACAGAGTGAATAAAGCATGTTGAAATGAAATACTGATAGTATTTACTTATTGATTTAATGTTGCTGTGGCAACCCATTATGTGCTAAGTAGAAATACAAAAAAATATAATGTTGCATGTTTAAGGAAATTACGTTTTTGCGTTATCATTTTAACTGGAAAAAGATTGAGTCAGCACTCAGCAGTAGTGTCAGTAGCATTTTAAGTTGTATTTCTTTTTGCGTGCATCCTTCTTTCTCTCCTACACATCCCTTCATTTACGATGCACTTATGCAAAGTTTATAAAGAAAAATGTGAAGCCTCTTGAATTAAATCATTTTAGCTGAAGCCTCTTTCTCTGCCATCTCATTACACACACACACACACACACACACACACACACACACACACACACACACACACACACACACACACACACACACACACACACACACACACACACACACACACACACACACATCAACTAAAACCACACTTTTTTCCCCCTCTCCCAAACACAGTCATCATAAGCGCTCTAACTTTGTAAACGACTACTTCTTGTTGCATTTTTTCGTTTCTGTTTTCTAGTGATTCAAATTTTTTAGTTTTTCAGAATACAAATTGAAAATCAACCCGCTTTTAAATTTAGGCTGTCCCTTTTGACCCTGATGAAAATATTGTATTCCAATTTAAATTTTCTGTATTTTAAAATGAATATAAAATAACCAAAATATACGCTAACCAATGAACAACATATGAACAAATCCTTCTGTAATGACCTTCAGAATAGTGCTAAGAATGATTATGGAAAGTTTACTTGATGTAAGTGCTTTAGAAGTTGACATTTCAGGTTCAGAGTATTGGACAAAAACTAATGTTGACATAATGGCTTAAGGATGGTTGTATAGGAGAAATACACAAACGCAAACACACAAGGTTTAGTCAAATACACACCTAAATGTACATTTTGAAGTATAAAAGAATACATTTATTGGAAGATAAAAAACAAAAATCTTAAAATTGACCAGTGCTTGGAAAAAAAAAATGTTTTTCGTGTGCGTGTGTGTGTGTGTGTGTGTGTGTGTGCGTGTGTGTGTGTGTGCGTGCGTGTGTAGAGCTTCAGGATTGATATAGTGCAACTGGATGAAAACAGTATGGAGTTTGACATGGTGGGGATAGATGCCTCCATAGCCAACGCATTCAGGAGGATCCTACTAGCAGAGGTGGGCTTCCCATTCACTCCTGTGTTATCAGTGTGTCTGTAGTGTCTCATATCCATACCACTACTTCAGGTCACTTAAAGACCTACTTCCCGGGTAGAAATATGAAGGTGTATTGAACTCTGAGATCCTATGTGGTATAAATGTGCAAACATTTTAGAAATCGGTTCATCATCCTAGCCTAAGGAAAAAGCAGAACGAGTGCCCTACATTTTACCATGTGTGACATCACACTAGTAAAAATGTAGGGTTAGGATTAACAGGACAGCTGGGCCAAGGGAAGAAAAACCTCATTCATTATATTATATTAGCGATTTTATAATGATAGAACGCGGGTTCCGTATGGGTGAAGTATTCCTTTTAAAACGCTGTTTGCCTTCTCCTGACCAGTTTGTTTCATAAGAGACGTGCGTATGACACTCTAAGAGGAAGGAGTCTTGACATTCTTCATTTCATAGCAATGTTAATATTGTTCGGGGTGTGTGTCGTGGGTCTTTGCTTGCAGGTGCCCACCATGGCTATAGAGAAGGTCTTTATCTATAACAACACATCCATCGTCCAGGATGAAGTGCTGGCCCACAGGTTAGGCCTTATCCCCATCAAAGCAGACCCACGCCTGTTTGAGTACAGGAACACAGTCACTGGTAAGACGAAGCTGGACAGCTCACACACACCACAGTAGACATCATTATTCCAGTATTGATTTGATCCAATGTTTGATCCCTTTAAACCTTCCCACAAATTCTCCCCTGGTCCACGGTATTACTGTCGAGTAAAACCTATTTCTACTTCAACTGTAGCTTATTGGTTTTTAGTTTCTGGCCTAACGCTACATTTTACGAGATTACATTGAACTATTCACCATGAAGTTACCTTCACCAAATACTCATTTTTACTGAACAGCGCTTGAACACATCACAATGTAACACAATGCAACCAACCAAACCACTGCATGTCATTTTTTGCAGTGTCGTTTTTGTTGAGGGACCAACTGGTTGATGTTGGCCATCTTTTTTTAAATCTGATAATCCCTTCTGAGAAGAGGCTGTCACGTGATGCATAGCGAGTATGAGAGCTTCGTCAAACTAGCTTTGTCCTCTTTAGACTGTCTCTTTATTCGACACATTAGGGCTCCATCATTCACAGGAGTTCTGTCATCACTTTTATAGGATCTTCAAATTGGTGCTGCTACTGGACACAGACACACACACAGTCTGAAGGCATTTATTATAAACATGCACCGCGCATTACACAGCACATTATTTTCATGATGGTAGTTAAAGGAATACCTTAGCTATTTATAAATATCCTGGTGTACAGCATTACTGCCCAACCCTAGTTTATGACTCATCCATTTTTTTTTTTGCAGAAACACACAGTGATGTCTTCTTTTACAAATCAGACAGCAGTCATGTTTCAGTTTGGCTTTTAGTCAAGTTACGTACAGAATAAGTTTGAATCGGCTACAGCTGGTACAATCTGCAACTGGTGACCTTAGTGAATGTAGTCAGGAAAAAAACTGAAAGCGACTTTCAGCTCTGGCAAAACAGCTCCATCTAACTGCTCAAAACATCATACAAAAATAAATCACAAAATGACAACAAGTGGACACTGGTCAAATAATTTTTCATATTTCCCATCAGACATTAATAACCCTTCCAGAAAAAAGGAAGATGCCGTAAAAGTCAGAGTGCTTTTCTAGTCCGTCTAGAACATGAAAGCTGTTTACCAGAGATAGTCCTATCAGAGCAAACTTTAATATAGGAGCTAATGTTCAGGGGGAGTCTTCTGGTTGTGATTGTCAGAAAGGGAGCACCACATTCAAAACAATCATAAATAACTGTTAGTGTATTTGGAACATGGATGTAACTTTGGGATCTTCTTCCATCTCAGCCCAACATTTAAAATGACAAGATTGTCAAAAAAAAAAATTCCAAATTGTTCAGAAGTACAGGCCTTTCACATCAGTGTATATTCAGTTTCTGTTTATATCATAGCCTCACTTAAAGACCTACTTCACTGAAGGTGTTTTGAACTCTGAGATCCTATGTAGTATAAATGTGCAAACATTTTATAAATCGGTTCATCCTAGCCTGAGAAAAGGCAGAAAGAGTGTTTTATGGTCTCACTGTCTAACCCCACATTTTCAAATGTGTGACATCACACATGGGGAAAATGTAGGGTTAGGATTATAAACACAGCTGGGCCAAGGGAAGACTGAGGGAAGAAAAACCTCATTCATTATATTATAATAGCGATTTTATAATGATAGAACGCCGGTTCCCTATGGGTGAAGTATTCCTTTATTAAGTTGTATGATGCTTACACTGAATACTCCAAACCAAAATATGCCATGTTTGTGGGCATCGTTCATTTCATCACAGGGGACACATTTAAATAGTCCAATATAATCTTAATTTCATGCTCTGTTGTTGTATGTCTAGGCCTAGGCAGTGGCTGGGTGCACCATGCGTTTGTAGGGAGAACCTCGACCAGGGTTTGGCTTTATTTATTTATTTGTATTTATTTAACCTTTATTTATACTCGAGATATAATTGAGGGGTGACCAACAATACATACACAATATACAATGCAAATACATCAAATACACAACAAGCTGGTAAAGAGAAACATTTTAGACAGAGGTGTAGAGTACAATATGGCCTAACTAAAACAGTTACAGGTAGATTTAAGGTGGTATGTTTAGATTTGGTTTAAGGATATCATGGTATTCATTTTAATGTGTTGCTGTAAGCTGTTCCAGGAGTCAGGGGCACTGAAGCTAAAAGCTGTCTTTCAGGTGAAGCACCCGCAGCAGAGGAGGAAGAAGGTTCAGAGATCGATACAATTCAACTGCAGCTCAAGATCAAATGCAGCAGGAACCCCAGAGCCAGCAAGGACTCTGCAGACCCACGAGAGCTCTATCTCAACCACATGGGTAGGCTTAGTTAGCAATGGAGTACACACTAACACATGCTTGTTCAATTAGAATCACTTAAGGAAAGAGACTGTGAATATGGCTGGGTTAGACGTTTTATATACTATCTATGAGTTAGACGTAGGGCTGGGCAATTCAGCGAGCATGAATGGAAACCAACATTCATCAGACCCTTAAACTGGCACATGTCCATTATAATGGATAATATCAAAATATGTGTTTACTAGATATTCAAGTTATTTTCTACCTTTTTCAAATAGCAATATTTTAAAATGATTTGATTTGTAAGAGATCCATATCTACTGTTTTAGAGAACTTAAAGCGGCTACGAGTAACATTTAAATATCTTTTAAACAGCCTCATGTTTCCTCTGATAATCATAAATTACCTTTAACAGCAAACGAGACCATCAGTGCAAAGAAAGACGTTTTTAAATAGTTTTTATTACTCCTTTTGGTCTGGTCGCACACCCAGTCCGATTTTCGGTTCGCTCGTGCAAGCTCTATGGTCACATATCCGTATTGGTCGCAGATTTCAGTGTGGCGCTGCAACGTGAATTGAGAAGCCTATCCCTCCAGGTGAGGGAAGGGGAGCGGGAGCCTTGTTTGATACAGTTATTTGTCGTCATAATGACTGATAACAGGGCTGAACCATCAAAGAAAAAAAAAGAAAATGCAATGAAGAAAAGCTAAAAGGGAGAGTGATATAGGCTACGGGGGACGAGGGCGTTGCTAAGCAACGTGTATACAATTTCACGAGAGCAAAACTAGACTGCAGTGTTTACTCCTAAATGAATGAGCGGTTGGTACTAACACAAAGTTTGCTTTGCTTCACCATCATCAGATAACCATTATCTGAAATAGTAATTATTTACAACAACATAAACACATTACCTCATCGTGATCCATACTAACTGCCGTCTATCGTTCATTCGCTTTCTGTGAGGAGTCGGACACGGTCGGACACGTAATCTTTCAGCTCCGTGAGAGAGAGTAGTTAGGTGACACTGCTCAACTCATTGCAATCAGGTGTGTGTGGCAGTGACTGGCATTAGTTGATGCAGTGTCAAAACCACTCTCACGGAGCCGAAAAGAGTCCTCACACTTTCAACACACGGACATGCACTATATTGCTCCCTTCTCAGTTCACACTCACGCGCCTGGCACGCGCTTTGCGACAGCGGGCGTCGTAAAAATACTACCGCTTTTGTCCAAAGGGGACGCCAACGTGCCATGTTACTCGTAGTGGCTTTAATATTTACTTCAAAACTGAAATGTGACATTTTCATTTCAAGCGATGCTTTGATTTCAGTTGGAAATATTCAATGAATAAGCGTAGTTCATCAGTGCATTTCCTTCATTTATTTTTTAATCAAAGAGATAAGATATTTACTATTTCATTGGATAAAATATCCAAGATGTAATAGTTGAGCATATCTACAGTACAAACCTTGTCAGTGAACTTTGACGGCAAAAAAACAAACTAACCCTGGTTTCCAATCCCCATACTTCCCTACTATTTAGTATGCCAGAAAAGATTTAGGATGTCCCAATTGCAAGTTAATTTTAGTATGCTGAAAATACACTTACTCCAATAGCATTTTGGAGTATACGTCTTTATTCTTGACATTTCTCGGCATAATGAAAAAGAAATCTTCCTCATCTGATTTTTTTTTCTCTCCCGTGGCCCTAAAACTATTCTGTACTTTAGTATGTAGTGTAGTAAAAAGAAAAAGTATGTGATTTGGAACGCACGGTAATTGTTTTTTGATGTAAGGTCAAATGGGCCCGGCCCTAGTTAGATGATGACTGGTTGTGTTTGTCCCAGTGTATTCCAGGGACATAAAGTGGGTCCCCATCGGGAACCAGGCGGATGTGTTTGCGGAGCTGGCCATCGGTCCGGTTCATGATGACATCCTGATCGCCCAGCTCAGACCAGGACAGGAGCTGGACATCGTCATGTATTGTGTCAAAGGAGTCGGTGAGAGCTCCTCAGAGTCTGTCCAAGTCAATTCACTTCAAAGAACTTTATTGTCTCTCACATAGTGACAGAATATTGCCTTAGGTTTGAGGCTCAATCTACTTAAATACATCATAAGACTCGCATAAAATCACACAAACAGTTCAATAAAACAGTAAGAGCACATGTGTAAAGCAAAGCTCCATTTAAAAAAAGGTCTATTCGCTCTTGTTTAAAGTGCATACTGCAGTGGGAATGAAAGATCGCCAGCTCAGTGCAAAGGATACTCATATGGAAGGGGAAAAGGGCTTTGTATGTTACATTTTGTAATAGGTGTGAAAATCATTTTTTCTGGCCTCTGTTTACGAAAAAAAGTATAGAGTTGATTCTTGATCTTGGTTGGGGCACCCTGATATCTTTGTAGTGAGTATTTCCTGCTATCATAGCCCCTTGTGTTCTTTCCCAGGTAAGGACCATGCTAAGTTCTCTCCCGTGGCCACAGCCAGCTACCGCCTGCTGCCTGAGATCGTGCTGCTGGAGCCTGTGGAGGGAGAGAAAGCAGAGCGCTTAAAACGCTGTTTCTCACGAGGGGTGATCGACCTGGAAGATGTCAAAGGTGAGAGAGAGTCAAACAGGATGAAACCCTCTAAATACAGGGCTCCAACACAGTCTGGAAAGATTGGAAAATGCTAGATTGATTTTCAATCTTGTTTTCAAGGTTTTTAATCAGATAAATCACAGGGTAGCTTTGGATTAATCACTATGAATTCTACCATTCGAAATATGCCGTGTGTCTCTTATTAATCGTCACACGTCTGAAAACTGCAGACATTTTAGTCCTCTGGTGCTCTGAACAGAGCAGACAATGTTTCTCCTGTTGCTTCCGACAGCAACTGCCGCCAGAGTCACGGACGCGGCTGTTAGCAGGTGAAAACATAGCGGGCTGCTATGTTTGGCTGCATGAAGCTGCCCACTGCTTTCATATCCAGTGCTGGTCCTGGGTCAGACATAAGGTTAGAGTGACGACGCGGAGCACCGCTATCATGCACAGTGCAGATCCTGGGTCTGCCACAACGTCAGAGTGACTATACTATCGCGTTTAAAACAAAATGTATAATGGGGTAACCTTAGTTATAATCATGAATTCTAACCAGTTTCTTCATTTATGTGACAGATTTCTGCTGAGTGTTGTTAGGATGACGGAGGAGTTAAATAAACTGTCCATTGTACAGTGAGTTCCTGAGCTCGTCTCACTGTTTGTCCACACAGGGACCAAGGCTGCCAAGGTCGTGAACAGTCGTCTGGACACGTGCAGCAGGGAAGTGCTCCGACACGACGACCTGAAGAATGTGGTGAAGCTGGGGAGAGTGAGAGACCATTTCATCTGTACGTTTCACACATACCTTTCTCTTCATGTAAACGCAAACTGCTTTAGAGACAATACTCTGTAATCAGTTGAGGGCTCGTCTAGTGAGGAACAGTTTGAAATGTTGATAAATGAAGGCGAGACACTGCAGGTGAACAGGGTAACATTCTGACTTATAGATATCATCATGAAGCTTTGTGGATTACTTGCTTAAAACAATCTTTTTTTTATTTATTTTTTTAGCTCAGAAATGTTACAATGTATGCAATATTTACCTAATTATGTGTGTATGTTAAGTTAAGTGGATGTAAGTGCTTTAGAAGTTGAGATTTTGGCTTCAGAGTATTGAAGAATACTAATGATGTGAGTAGTTAGTTCTACTGTATATCAGCTGATGTGTCTCTTCTCTCACACAGTTACTGTGGAGTCGACTGGCATCCTACCTCCAGATGTCCTGGTCACAGAAGCCATCAAACTCCTGATGGCTAAGTGTCAGAGGTTTATCAATGAACTGGGGAATCCCCATTCATAACACAGCTTCTGGCAATGAAACGGGCCCCAGCCTTATCAGTACTTGCATTGTTGATACTGTTTTCCCAGTGAAATTTGCTCTGTTAAAACTTGGCCGTATTGAGAAAACCTATACTGAATCTTCAGAATGCTGATTTTATCATGGTTGGTAGACTTACTTGTAAGTATGTATATACTAGTATTTTGTATGCCATTCTTGAGTTATGAGCGCAGTCTTCCCTAAATAAAACACATTACAAGCTATTTCTACATGGCTGCTTGTCTTTGTGCTGCCAACATCCTGTCAGATACAAACACACTTTGCACCTAC
Source organism: Ammodytes marinus (assembly GCF_949987685.1). Lineage (NCBI taxonomy): Eukaryota > Metazoa > Chordata > Actinopteri > Uranoscopiformes > Ammodytidae > Ammodytes > Ammodytes marinus. The sequence continues at coordinate 29,540,534 of NC_137215.1, read as the reverse complement.
AGTGAGTATTATAGGGGAGAACGGGGTAAGTAGGCACACTTTTTACTCTAGTGAGAATTGCTCATCACCAAAACATCTGTCAATAGCCATTCCTACATTAAATTGAAGCTTAAGGTGTTGGCTAGAAATGTGTGTCTCTCTTTTTTTCCAACTTATTGTAATGAAGAAGTAATTTACCATCAAAGATACTCTGACACATTGTGACAACCAACCCCATCAAGGGGTCAGTTGTCACACACTATGGGGTTGTTTGTCACAATGTTATCTTAATGGGAAAAATCTTAAAAAGAAGGCAAGGAGGCAGAACCAAATTTGAATGTTTAATTGCATTGTCAAGTTGACAAATAGGCCTACATAACGTTCTGTAGCCTTGGCAGCTGGTCTAGTTTGGGATGCACTGGGTTGTTTTGATTTTGTTGCCCTTTTTTCTTTTGCTTGCTAGCTGCCTTTTCCTGCTCTATTCTTTCCTTCTCTGGGGTGTCAGTGAGGATACAGCTTGACAATTTATTTCGTTATTGGGTTCCTTTTCTGGCTGCAGCCTTGAGATAACATGTGACAACCAACCCCCCAAAAAATTTGACGACCAACCCCAACTTGAATTTCTTGCTAGCATCAAGGCCAACAACCATCTGACAACTAATTAGCTTGCTAACCACAATCTAAACTATAGTTTACCCTTCACACTTTCTGAGGGTAACAAGTGTTTTGTTATAAACCCATTGTGTAAAAGCCTAGAAGAAAAATACTGAGAAGCAAAATATTTTGAATTTGACATGAAAAACACAAAACATCCTCTCACCTGAAATGCAGCTGTCTTCCACCAAGGAAGTCTATGTATGTGACCTCTGATCCCAATTCTGGACCTTTTTTATATCAACATTTCAGAGCTAGCGCGCTCTGGTGGCGAGATATAACGAATGTGACATCCAACCCATGTGACAAATTACCCCATTCTCCCCTACTTGCATTACTGTATTTAAGCCCAACATTGGTATATCACCTCAGCCAACATTAATATTAGTTTAACATATCAGTTTATTACCGATATATCGGTTTAAATGTTGGCTAAAAGAGGAAATCACTAAAGACTGCTTGTTCTAACCTCTCACAACATGAAAGTCCTGGACACAGTAACAGTCCGTACGAACGTTTCATGCGCAAATCCAGGATTTATCCATATCTCCGTACCTGAATTTCTTCTTATTCTGTGAACAAATTTAGAACTTCCTCAGACCATGCATATGCACAAATTATACATGTTTGACTGTCTTGTAAATACACACTTTTTAACTAAATATATATCACATTAAAACCACATGCATTTAAAAAAGGCATATAGAATAGTTTTTAACTGTTAATTTAATAATGTATTGAATAACCATGAAATGTATGCAATTTCAGCTTCATAGGTTCTATAAAAGCTGTCAAATAAAATGTAAGAGTATTGATTTGATTGTAAGCAATAAAGAAAAATATAATCTTAGAATTACGCAATAAATGACCTTTGGGTGACAGTCCTTGTTGGATTTCATCACTACCTCCCTCATGTGTTGGCAAAATGCCACTGATGGCCGTTTGTCAAATGATTCCAGTTGATAAAGGACTGACAGATCAGGTGGGCCCTGTGCCTCATTCATTTCATAGTTTTGCTTTTGATATCAAAGCATTTCACCTGAGCCACGTATCTCTTAGGTGACACAACATTTAACGTTTCCCACCTCACACACCTACAGTATTATCAAATGAAGGCCACTGATACTGTCCCTCAAGTGAGCTCCTCTCTGGACCCACATCAGCCAGAGATCGTAGTAGAAGACGCCATAATCTACCTGCTCTAGTGAAGCCACTCTCACCTGAACAAAGCAAACAGCACTGTGAGGATCATGTTCTGTAAATTCTCCACTGTCTTAAACAGGCTAACACTGCTGTGTCTTTAGTCCCAAAAGATGAAGGTAGCCGCCTCCACTACCGTAGTACCCCTGGCTGCAGTTTAGCTTAATTTCTACAGCAAATATAAGCACACTAACCAGTTCTAAACCAAAACCTTTACAACTGAACCTGGTCAGGCAGGAGTCTGAGCTGAAAACTGTGATGGCATTAAGATTTCTGGTTTCCCTGATATTATCCTTAGGCAAATACAGTTTAAATACAGTGGCTTGAAAGTAGTCATACCCCTTGAACTTTTCCACACACGTAAATGTATTTTATTGGGATTTTATGTGATAGACCAACACAAAGTGGCACATAACTGTGAGGAGGAATGAAAATGATTCATGGTTTTTAATGTGTGTTGTTATCCCAGTGTAGAGCCCCCAGTGGAATGCTTTCAGATGACGTAATGATCTGTGGTGGATGGACACACCTGATGGAATCAGAGTTAGGATGGATGTGTTGTCCAGCAGAGCAGGAACACTGCTGTACTCTCACCCTGCGTGGTCTGCCTGTAGCCTATACCTCACACTTCCAGTCACAGCCCTGTCGTCTGCTTTGAGCAGCAGCTCAATACCCAACATTCCCCTTTGTTTGGCAAAGGGAGCATGCAGGAGTATCAACCACAAGTCCCAGAAGCACAGGTTAGACAAAACAACGTTTTTATATCACTTTGTTTTTCACAAATTATTCTAAGCAGCATACTTGAGAAATAATAATCACAACCAACTTGTCAAAAAATAAGAATATAAAATAAATGGAAGTAGCCTACATTTAGCCTAAATACAATATAATCGGGGTGGCTTTAATCAGTATGATTTAAGTAATCAACAACTCTCAGGGCACTTTTTCCATCGATTGAAAGAACGTGTTTATGAGATTTGTTTTGAGATCAAGGGAAAGCAAGAGGGCACGCCCATGGGCACGCCAGCCTTACCCTTAAACGTCACTTCCGTCTCCTCCTTAGCAAAGCAAGATGGCGGCTGTCGTAGACAGAGTTGATGGATGTGTTGGGTCCTTGGACTCGGACGCGGTGTCACCGAGACAGGGCAGCCCTCCTCCGGACCAGCCGCACCAGAACAACCCGCTGCTGGGCCTGCCCATCGTGGCCATTGAGACCATTCTCCATTTCCTGTCCTACGATGAAATCAGCCTGCTGCGCTCGGTAAGGAGAACAACAACAAGCTAATGCTAGCCATATGCACTGCATGTCTTTGGATACTTTGTGAAATCTTCTTGAACATAATGGTGGTGAGGGGGAGTGTAAAAAGGCCGGTGTGTGATGTGTGTGTGCTGCCTTGGGCCGCACTGCTCATTGTGCTGTTAGCTAACGCCTCATCAGAGACACACCGCACACAGGGAGGTGGACGTGGTCTCGGAGAGGACAACAGTCTACTACAGTCCCTGTCTGAACTGAGCTGGTGGACATCCGTCTGCACACTGGCTCGTGCTTCCATCAGTTAGTTCATGTTAAATGTGTAGTTGGGAGGATTTGAGAAGGTCCCGTGGACTTTAAAGCAGCAGTGTATTACAGTGTGTTGGCATGCATGGACAGGTAATACCCCCCCCCCCCCCCACTCATAGCTACTTCACTTCCACTTCAGAGGGTGGCTCCTTGGGTCCTGTGCATATAGGTCTGTGAGACGTTTGCAGAAATGCTTGACTGAGAGGTAGAGACGGTGTGAGAAATGCAGCTGGTATCAGCCGCTACTCTGTTTGTTAAAAATAGTTTCCCCTGCAACAGAAAATATTCTATCTCTGATCTCTTTATCATCTGATGTTCACTGAATTACACTCAAAATAGTCTGTCCTGATCCGGACAAACACGGTAGGTGAATGGGTTGAGGTATGCACACACACCCCGTGTGAACTGTGGGAAATACTCTGTTCACTGGAGGGAATAGTTTTGAAGTTATACTGGATATTGAACTGAGGCGATATGACCAAAATCTCATATCCATATATATAGGTCATTTCATATCCCGATAACGATACATTTCACGATATAGCATATTTTCTGTAAATTAACGTAATAAAAATGTAATTTAAATGACACATTGAAATAAGGCCTTTCTCTTATTACACTTTGAATTATATACTGGACAAATAAAAAGTATTTACAGCTTTTGGATTATTTTTCCTTTTATTCAAACTCAAATTTTCAAGCATGCAACAAAGTAGAAAATGGTTATCTGACCGTCTAACTTAATACTGTAGGCCTACTTACAACCTTAGTATTTTAGTCTGCAATAGCGTTCTGTTCTCTACACCTTGTAATTTAGTGTATTTTTTTTTCTTTCTCTAAAATATCATAATTTCCAATTCAGTGCAAATAGCCCGCAATGTAAATGTTTTGGGAGTCCTTCCTCCACGGCTTATTTCAGACTTTGTGAACTCACACTGTACGCCTGTGTGCCGGTTGTTGCTATGGCACTGCTGCAGACGAGGCTCCAGTCGCCCTTCGTAGTGAAAATGAAAGTTAAAATGAACGACTGGGGGCTGCCACTAACGTTCATGAAGCTTTTGGTGTGAGCGCAGGGTAACAAGTAGCTATTGGAAATGACAGGCTTTCTTTTCTGTTCTATCACTGAGGAGTAATCCCACATGGAAGACATGGTACCAGTGACGGAAGTGCAGTGGGGCTAGCAAGCACTGCCTTCCTGTGTGTGCGCTTCAAAATAAAAGTCAACTCGCATTTCTCAAGTTAAATGCTTTTAATGTGAAGCGTAGCTGTAGGAAATGTTCAGCTGGAATTAACAGTAACTTATCTGCAAGCTACATCAATAGTTTGTGTCATAAAGAGTGTGATTTGTGACACAACGAAATAAACAATATTGCATGAGCATTAGGTTCCAACATGGGTTACACAGTCTGCATTAGTGAGCCTTAAGGTGCGAACACGCGTTACACGTGTACAGACGCGTATAAAATCGTCAATTTTTCCATAGGGAACCATTGGTTTACGTGCGTAGATGGCGCGTAGATGCATTACATGCGCTAAAGCAACATGTTAGCCGCGTATATACGCACCTACGCGCAGAGTTCAAAAATTGTAACTTTCTACGCTCCTACGCGTGGCGATTAGCCGCGTTGGCCAATCAGCGTTGGGCTTGACCCGACGTCACATACATTGGCACGGTCGGAGAACAGTGTACACAGAGGCTGAGAGACACCGAGGAGGAAAATGTATTGCGGTGCTGCTGTATGACAGCCGCTCGGGAATAGAAGACTTGGGGAAAGTAAACCAGGAGAATGGACTTCCTGGTTAATTCAGTGAATATGTGCGGCTGTGCTTTAGCCGATAAACCAAGTTAGCGCCGTATAGCATTAGTTAACTCACCCGGTTGTGAGCGCCTCATATTATGAACCCAAACATGACATCTATGTCCGGGGAACTTTCACGACAAGTACAGCGAAGCACCAGTCTACGCCAGCCACGGCCCCCTGTCACAGCCAGGTAGGGTAATGTTGGCTATTTGCCTTTATGTTGTGCCGCCGTGCACGATGCTGCTGTAACTGTGTTTGTTATGTAGCTGCCGTGAGTATGCAATGCTGTTTTAATGCTAGGCTATTTGTGCTGTTCAGTTTGTCTTTTGGCACAGTTGTTGGCCGTGTTGTTGTTGTTTTTGTGCGGACATGCACGCTGTTGTGTCGGGTCTGATCGCAGCCATGGTTGATTAGGGGAAAAACAATATCGGGAGGGAGACTAGGCACGTTACGCGCGTATAACCATTTTTGACACAAAATGATCATGCAACATTTTAGCTGCGTTACGCGCGTAAAGCTTACGCGGGTAACACGTGTAGTGTGGTCGCACCTTTACATAGGGGAGAACGGGGTTGGTAGGCACACCTTTTACTCTAGTGTGAATTGCTCATCACCAAAACATCTTTCAATAGTCATTCCTACATTAAATTGAAGCTTAAGGTGTTGGCTTGAAATGTGTACCCCTCTCATTTTCCTACTTATTGTACGAAAGAAGTAATTAACCATCAAGGACACCCTGACACATTGTGACAACCAAGCCCATCATGGGGATGGTTGTCACACACTATGGGGTTGTTTGTCACAATGATGGGAAAAATCTAAAAAAGAAGGTAGAACTCAGTTTGAAAGTTTAATTGCATTGTCGAGTTGACAAAAAGGCCTACATAACTTAATGCCTCGTAACACAAAATGAGCAAGGAAGAAAAACAGGAAACTCATATAAAGAGCAGCCTATGTGGCAACATAAAGAACAAAACAAATAGGTCTAACAATAATAGCCTACTCAACTACTACACACATTCACTATCTGAGTGATGGAAAATGTAGAGTCTGCTCACTCCAACTAAGCAGAGATTGTGTGCCCTCTGGTTGCAGATACAACACTTCTCCCTTACCTCCCCTGAACGGCTGTTGGAGAATGTTTCCATACAAACCAAACACAAACTATCCTCTTCATCTGATGAAGACTCCTCTTCTCTTCTGTTTCTTCTTCCCCCGCTGGGGTGGAGTGCACTGGGGTGCAGTAGCCTTGGCAACTGGTCTAGTTTGGGATGCACTGGGTTGTTTTGATTTTGTTGCCCTTTTTTCTTTTGCATGCTAGCTGCCTTTTCCTGCTTTATTCTCCCCTTCTCTGGGGTATCGGTGAGAATACAGCTTGATATTTGCTTTCGTTTTTGGGTTCCTTTCCGGGCTGCAGCCTTTGGATAACATGTGACGACCAACCCCAACTGGAATTTCTTGCTAGCATCAAGGCTTACAACCATCAAACAACTAATTAGCTTGCTAACAGCAATCTAAACTATGGCTTTCTCTTCACACTTTTTAAGGGTAACAACAAGTATTTTGTTATAAACCCATTGTGTAAAAGCCTGGAAGAAAAATACTGAGGAGCTAAATAATTTAAATTTGACATGAAAAACACAAAACGTCCTCTCACCTGAAATTCAGCTGTTTTACCCCAAAGAGGACTTTGTAGGTGACCTCTGATCCCAATTCTGGACATTTCCATACTAACATTTCAGAGACAGCGCCTTCTGGTGGCGAGATCACGAATGTGACAACCAACCCGTGTGACATATAACCCCGTTCTCCCCTACTGACTGTCATCTTTTCATGTGGACCTGAAAACTATTTGCACTTGTTCATTGTATTGTTTCTATTTCGTTCCTTTTTGCTGGTGTATTTAGTTGGAGCTGCAGTGGCTCAGGAGATCGGCCGATCTCCTGAGCCACTGCTCTGCCGCCTGATCTGAAGGCAGGCGGTTCCATTTCAGCTACTTTAAAGTTGTATTCATCAATATATTATAGGTGGAGTGGGCGATTCTGGAGAATGCTTGTTGCATTTTTTTTATTTTTCTTACTGTAATGTATTCATCTTGTTAAATTAAATTGCTGTAGACAAAAAAAATAGTATAGTTCAGGAACCGGTATCGGTGTAAATATAATGTTTGTCTCTATTGGAAATTTCCGAACGACACCCAGCCCTATTTACTGAGGATACCAAAAGACTGGAGGTAAACGCTCCTCACAATAGAGCATGTGTTTTCTCCTGTGTGTCTTCTCCAGGTGTGTAAGCGCATGGACACGATCTGCCAGCGTGTTCTCAACCAGGGCTTTCTGAAGGTGGAGCGTTACCACAGTCTGTGTCAGAGGCAGGTCAAGGCCCAGCTGCCTAGGTCAGTACCACAGCACACTAACACTATGTTTAGCCACATGCCATGCAATATCATGGGCCCATCGCTCACACACTTCTCAATAACTTTGCTATTGCTTTATTTTCTTATTTTTTACTTGAGTACATTTAATCTAAATTCATTTTGCATTCTAAAGTGTCTTTATATTTATATGATGCACCTCATCTCTACTCTTCTATCTGCACTGTGTCCCTGCACTACTGTTGTGTTTATCTGTGTCTCAGGTGTTGCTCTCTTCACTTGTGTGTTTCTTCTATATGACATTGTTGAGAGGAGCCTGGGACTTAAGGATTTCATTGCCAATAATTTCTGCTGTAAATGTTGTCTTGAATCTTGAATCACAAAGTGTGCAAAACTCAAGAACAGGTTTGAAACTCACCACAGCTCTTTACCCCTGAGTTTTTTTTTTACTCCACTAAAATGACAAAAGTAGCCGTGAGAATTGAACTCATTGTTATTGAGGCTCTACGGAAACATCTATAGTTGATTCCATTGTTCTTGATGGATTTATTTAGGGCTGCAGCTAACGATTATTTTGATAATCGATTATTAATCTGTCGATTATTTTCTCGATTAATCGATTAGTGTTTTGGTCTGTAAAATGTCAGAAAATGGTTAAAAATGTTGATCAGTTTTCCAAAGCCCATGTTGACGTCCTCAAATGTATTGTTATGTCCAACACACACAGATATTTCAGTTTCCTGTCATAATAGAATTAAAGAAACCAGAAATATTCACATTTGAGAAGCTGAAATCAGAGAATTTGGAAATGTTTTATTAAAAAATTACTCAAAACGATTAATCGATTATCAAAATAGTTGGCGATTATTTTAATAATCGATTAATAATTGATTCGTCGATTAATCGTTGCAGCTCTAGATTTATTAGAATTAGATTTTTAATATCAGGTTACATTCCTAGCTATTACCTGAGTGCTTCACTATCTTTCAACAATCCAGACTGTTTTCACAATCAAAAGTATGAATGCTAGGGAAACATCATTTTGAATACTAAAAAGTCCCAAGTTGAAACCTGTGTTGACCGGTGTGTTTGGCTGTAGGAGAGAGTCAGAGAGGAGGAACCATTCTTTGGCCCGTCACGCAGACATCCTGGCTGCCGTGGAGACGCGCCTCTCTCTGCTCAACATGACCTTCATGAAATACGTGGACTCTAACCTGTGCTGCTTCATCCCTGGAAAGGTGAGCTCAGCCGCAACAGTACGCCTCACTACAGCAAGCACACTCGCATCAATACGTTTGGTGTCTTGATATGGTGCCATTTGATATATTTTTTACTGAAAAAAAGTCTGGATTTTCTCCATATTAGACCAGACTGACTTGGGGGTTGTCAATAAAGTCCTGTCTAATTTACAAAAAAAAATAAAATCCATAACTTCATGCAGACCATATTATTGAAAATATAATTAAAGAAATGACCTAAATTGGGGCCACTCGTGGTGTAGTGGTTAAAGCGTCCCAAAAAATGTGAACTAAATTGGGCTGATGTAGTACTACTAGTTTTGCGGTGAAGCTTTGTAGTAGATATCCCTCCCCGGAGCATTTTGGGGCATGAAAACAGTCCGTCTTCACCTATGGTCTCTGCTGATCACAGTGATGGTGCAGAGGAGACACCTTACATATCTACACTTTGTTATCAGAGCTTTAATAAACCTATCAGAGATAAGTTATCTTCTAACTGCAGTGGGGTTATCTCACTGCAACTGTATGACGCGCCCCACACACATCCTACCTCTACTGCGCGTCTACCTCGCGTCTGCGTCTGACTTTTGGTCACAGACTGTGAAATCAACGTAGAGCGAGCACACATCCAACCTCAGACGCACTGCTGATGCGCGTCGGAGGCACGTCTGCAGCGACGCTCCCCTTCACCTCAGGAGGCTCGCCTATTTTTTTCTGAGAGCAGCGCGTCTCTCTCGCGTCTCTGTGCTTTAACTGATAGAGAAATACTCTACTGACAGTCATACCAGCAGCATTCACTCTAGTTACACGTTTACCCGGTGTGTTTATTTCAAAATAAAACATCCCTCAGTCGTATATGCGAATAATCCCTTTATTTCACGATTTAATTGTGCAATCAAAATCCGAGGGATTTAAAACCTAATTTTCAATTAGTTCTGGCATTTCATTTTTGGATAAATGACACATATAGAGATCCAATATAGTGAAGAAATAAAAAAGATCATGATGAGCGCAACAGTTTTCCGTTGCTCTATCTGTGTCTACGGCCTTCTTCTTCCCCGACCACACCCCCCTCTCTCTCTCCCGTATAAATCAGTAAAGTGATTTTTGAAAAACTCTGCTGAGAGTCATATTGACTTCATACTGGCAGCTTTCGCTGTAGTTTCACCATTTCCTGGTGTGTCCCCTTCAAAATAAAACTTCCAACAAGCGAAAATATGGCAAAAAAAAAGAAAAAAAATGGCAATGGGGCGCACGGATTACTGTCCAGACTCAATATAAATCATATGCATCATAGATGACATGAAATAACTTCATTTTTAATGGGAATTATCTATGAAAACTCTATGTAGAAAGATAGGGCTTTTAGAAGCAGCGCTGCAGCAGCAGCTGCTGAGACGTTGCATGTGTGTCCGAGAAAAGTCCGAGAGAGGCAGCAGTAAGGTAACGCGACGCGCTCCAGAGGTAGACGCAGGATGTGTGTGGGGCGCGTGAGGCATGTGTTCAGAGGAGCAGTGATGTCGCCGTTTCCAGGCTTGTTCTTTGTGCTCGTCCTGACTATGAGCTGCTGTGTGTTGTCAGGTGATAGATGAGATCTACCGCGTGCTGCGCTACGTGAACTCCACCCGCGCCCCCCAGAGAGCTCACGAGGTCCTGCAGGAGCTGAGGGACATCTCTTCCATGGCCATGGAATACTTCGATGAGAAGATCGTCCCCATCCTGAAGAAGAAGCTGCCGGGGGCTGACCTGTCTGGACGCCTCATAGGCTCTGCTCCAGGTAATGCACTCTTGGTTATGCTGAATCACAAGTTAAAAAATGAATCCTACGTCACCCAAATACTTCTGCTCTTAATAAGACAATATCTACTCATTGTAAGAATGACAGTGCCTTTGTTTCCAATAACAGTTTAAACATGAGTGATATGAATGAGGCAAAATATTGTGGAACATGGATGGTTAAAGCTTCTCTAGGAGAGTGTTCATATAGTTGGATGTAGCATGCTTATTTTTCACATTATACAAAAGAACTGAGGGGAAAATACAAACTTTTACCCTAGTGCAACTAGGGGTGGGAATCTCTTGGCACCTCACGATTCGATTCGATTCCGATTCAGAGGTCAACGATTCGATTCAAAATCGATTTTCAATGCATCTCAATGCAAAACATTTTTTATGTACATACCCATGTGTGAATTTCAAAAATATATTTATATGCACATCTGAGTTTGCTGGTCAGAGTTTGCTAATCACTTCCTACGTTTGTAATGATCATTGAAGACAATCGACAGATGAATTACCTTCTCTAATATTGTATTAGAGAAAAAGCTTTTCTTGTCACAAATATGACTTTCTATGACCAGTGCAATAATCAATACAGCTTTCAACACAATATGGAAGTATGTAAAAACTAAACCGATTCAGTTTTATTTTATTTCTAATCTCGTAAATCATGTTTCTATAGGATTTCTATTCTATTATTTTCTGTCATTTCAACACATTGTACAAAAAGTATGGCTTGGAATTCAGCTCTCATACAAAAACGTAAACAGAGATAAAGCCGGTGCAGGTCATGGGTTTGCTGCTCTCAGCCCTTTTGAAGCCACTTTGGAAACAACTCGCACATGTGTGGTGTGCATGCGCAATGGCACAGGAAGTATTATTATTTACAACAAAAAATAAATTATATCTAAAAAATTAAAAAATAATCGATTATCAACTTTTCTGAATCGATTCAGAATCGTTCGAGAGAGAATCGATATTAATCGGAAAATTGAGTTAGCTGCAATACCACTAGAAGTCTCATGAGAGATTCAACATACTAGCCCCTTTCACACATGCACCGTGACTAAAATCATCTGGAGTTTACCCAGGTGAGCTGTATGTGTGAACACAAATGTGCGGGTTATTCCACCCAGACTTTACCCAGGTAGCCCCCTAGTACTAAGTCAGCAGTGGGGAATGGGCTTACATCATAACAAATCATTTCAGTTCATGAGTGAAAGGGGCTAATGGAAATGCATGTTCGGCTCGTGCCATGCCGAGCTGTTCTGCTATGTGGAAAGGAGGCATCAAGGCTGAATTCCACCCGCTGCCTTTGCGGTCCGCTCCGCCAAGGAATTGGAGCTGAGAGGTTTTTACTTTAGTCAGTGTGTGAGCGTCCACTAGCTCTGCTGCACCGTCACTGCTCCGCTGCTGCTCCAGCTGTCCGGTGAAATACGCACTGCTTCTATTTTTGCTGGAGCTCAACCGCATCAATTTAGCACAGAACACATCGAGATAGACAGGAACACAAACGCCGACAAAACAATAAAACTTCCGGTTAATTATCTAAGACACTCGGTGTTCACTGCAGGTATCAATCCCAAAACAGAGACACATACAAGCATATCCACTGTTCTTTTACTCGTTCGGATGGGAACAATAACCTTCCGTGCATTTGTTGTTGTGTAAATACCACAAACAGATCATATTATAAATCGCTTGTCCCTTAAATTACCGCGGGAATTCCTCGGTGTCGTGACTCCAGCTGTCCGGTGGCGCTGGCCGTGTCCACTTTGAAAACTCAGCCGGTGAGTGTTGAGGGACGTGGGCGCACGGAGTAAAACCATAGGACAACGCACGCACAGCCAGTGGGATTCCAGGGTCAGTGTGAACCCGACCTAAGAAATCCTGTGTTTTTCTGTCGGTTCATTGAGATAGGTGGCTCCAAATAGAAAATAAATACCCAGTGGGTCACCTCTTCCAAACAAAGAGCGCTTCTAACACTCTTTAATAAGCCAGAATAAAAGGTCCTGTCCTGCACTTTTCTTCCCCTCCCCCCTCCTTAATCTCATGTTGATTGATTGATTGATTGTCTTTATTTCGAACATGCAATAAAAAAATAGATGAATAAATAACAAACAAACAAAAGCAAAACAAAGAAATAGAATAAAAAAAAAAAAAAAGAAAAACAGACATGCTCGAAAGGGGGTAGGAGGAAGTAAAAAACTTATCTAGTCCTACCCCTTAACAGATCAATTTTAGGTTGTTGTGATATGTGTGTCAGTATAACCATGCAGCCAGCCCCCCTGACCCTGTCCCCCCTGTGCCCCTCAGTAGCAGGTCCCTCCACCTCCCTCACCACCATGTCCCTGCTGGCTAAGAACACTCCATCACGCTCCGAGATGAGCAAGGTGCAGCAGCAGGTGAAGGTGAATGGAGCCTCCATGACGGTGCTGAGGAGAGAGATGCAGGAGATCAGGGTCAAGCAGCTGGAGCAGCAGAAGCAGCTCCAGGACCAGGAGCAGAAGCTTCTGGAGCAGAGCCACGTGATCGGGGAGCAGAACGCACGGCTGGCCGAGCTGGAGCACAAGCTGAGGGAACTGATGGACAGTAGTGCTGCTGCCAGGCCCTCCACATCCAGCAGTGCTGCTGCTGCTGCTGTGGCCAGTCCCTCTGCTACTGTGTTGGGCAGTGGCAGCGTGGGGGCAGCCTCTTCTCTAGCCAGAGGAGAGCCACAGGGAGAGGGAGGGATGTCCCTCAAGCGCACCAGAAAGAGTGCAGACCTCCCACGACAGTCCAAACGGCTACGCAGCAAGAAATAAGACTCTTGTGTGTGTGTCACTTAGCAGATTTTATTTTTTATTTTTTTGGTTTTGAAGTCTGATCATACCTTCATCCTTATTGTCACCCGAACACACACCAGTGTTAAATGAGTCGCTGATGTCCAAAGCTGAAAAAAAGAAAAGAAAAGAACAATAGCAGGACTTTGCACAACATAACATGGTCAACAATGATTGTCACTTTCTGTGTAACGACTCTGGTGCCACTTAACTCAATCAGAATATGGGCAGATGGTCCACCATTTGTAGCTAACAGGGTCACATTTAAAATGGCTTCACAGCTTTTTATTTTTAACTGAAAAATCAGATGGTCGATGAATTTGGTTAACAGAAGTCACATCGTACGTGTGATTAATGCAGTCCCTGTTACCAAGAGATATCTAAAGAGATACGCACAGTAAAGATACGTCGTCAACTTCTAAAATAACCTCGACTAATTGAAGTCGCTTGTTATTGGGAATCAGTGATCTTCTTTCCATTTTCACATGGGTAGGAAGTCTTAATCCACAAGCATTCATCGCATTCACAAATGCTTCTTCCTAACTTTGGCTAAGTGCAATAAAAAAAAATGATCTAAGAAGTAATTGGTGTATCCAGAATTGCTGCTCAGGTCAGTTCAGGTCAAAGTGATCAGTTTGAATCACCATTAAAAAGGAAAGATAAAGGCAGGTTTAGCTAGTGTCAGCTGTTGCCAGGCAGAGGGCGTCGCATGTTATTTGTCAAAGGGTTTTATGTACCACTGGGCCTCAGCAAACCACTGGCAGATATCATGGTCCTCTCTGCTCCTTAGAAAGGCAGCAGTGGGTGAGGATGGGACCCACAGCTCTGATGGGTGAACACAATCATTTCTTTCAAAGGTTTGCAGAGGGAGCAGAGCATTTTTAGCTGTGGTTTTAGCCCCTGAAAGCACCTGCTTCTCTTTACCTTAGTTTTCCCTATGTGCCGTGCTAAGGAGGGGCAGACAAACATAGAACTGCTCTCCAAATGGCATACCAGTGTTTATACACATTTCGGCCTATTCACTAGAATGATGTGCAGCGTAGTACAATGCACTGTTAGTATTTTTCTGAATGGATTTTCTACTTTCCACACAGGCACTGACATACATGACTTGATTTTTCTTCCAATTAAAAAAAAAAAGCATGGCAGCTTTTTCTTTCCTCCATGCTGAAAGTAGTTCATCTTAGAGCAATAGACCATACAGCTGCACAGTCATGCTTCATTTTATCCTTACAGTTTTTAGTTGAGTCAGACAAAATAAGTGAACTCCATGTCCACCTCCTTGCTTTTTCCACATATCATGGTGTTCAGTATTGGAAATACTGTGGTGGGAAGGAGGGGAGAGTTAATGTGTAAACTGATTGACCTAAAGTCCCTTTTAGTTATATCTGTCTTCATCAACACATTATAGACAAACTGAGCAATCTCATCTTGATTATTTTTCCATCAAACTTCTTTTTCCTATTCTAACCCTGACGTAAGATCAACTTCCTAGCTGTTTCTGCAGCGCTTTCAGCTGCAACTCATAGCCTTCAGCAAAGGCACATTTTTCTGTTATTGTAGCAAATTGGTGGAAATGCAGAAAGCTATTAGTTTTGTCCTCAAAAGGCTGTAGAAGGTGGAAATGGTGTATTCTGCATTATGTACATGACATTCAAAGGGTCTGTTCACACACATTACACATGTTCTCACTTCCTATCTGGTGTCATACAGATCCTTTTGGTTTTACTTGTTTAGCGATATGTTTTATTTTGAAATGGAAGTTGAGAATGAGTCGGTGTAAGGGACCTAGTTAAGTTGTGTGTGGTTTGCAGTCCTCTCTCCTGTACACACTGCTCTCTGGCCTTGTGGGGCTGGGTTAGCTGTGAGCCCATATTGTGGCTGCACTCTTGTTAGGATGAACTGAACCACCCTTATGGGAAACAAAAAAAACTTCCAAAATGCATTATAATGACACTGGGCAGAAAAACACAAGATGTAATCTAGTGGCTTAATTTGAGACTGCGTCTCAGTTTAGAAAATTGTACTGTAATCTTCATGTACTTTAAAGTGTAGATTGTGAAATATTGCATCTATGTATACCAAGAAAACTATCATTTGAGTTGGCCACCTTGGGGTTGACTGTATGGTTTTGTTGCACATGTTACTGTTACAAATGTACAAATCAAACCTATTAAAGCTCAACTTAACTTATCCAAATGTCTCTGTTGTTTTCATCAATCCCTTGAAAAATAGATTTTGGTCTCAATGGGTTTGTCCTGGTTACATTAAGGTTATAATAATTGGAGGACCTGGGAGAGATGCTTTAAAACAAGAGCAGCAGTCTCCAAGCATGCTGGAGTCAGCCAGGCAGCTAAATGCTATCAGCATGCTCACACACAGGTGTGAGCATGCTGATATCATACCTGCTTTGATGTGTGTGTCAAAGCAGGTATGATATTTAAAATGTATCTCCATAATGATCACATATTTCAACCACTGCCTGTTTTTTCATTGACACTTTCTTCATCTCTTTTAAAATAGCTTTTAGTTCTTATTCATTTAACGTACATTCACATCGCACTAGACAGAGCACCAATAACAACTTATCTTTACCCTTTTCCCGCACATCACATCATCAATTTAGTATATATTATAGAGGCCCGGCTTTATGGAATGTCTTACCTCCCCTTTTAAGATCCATATCATCCCACTCACTCTTTAAAAAGCAGCTTAAAAAACATCTTATCTTTTTGTGAATCTTCTAATAACCTCCTGTCTTCTCCTTTGTTTTTTTCTTTTTCTTTTTCTTTCTAATTTTTTCATTATCTTTGACATGTATTTATCAAATTTTTTTTTTTCCATCTATTTTTGATTATTTTGAGTATTTATGTACCTTGTCTCCTTAATTTCTAGAGTTTATTTGTTAGCCTGAATATGATTTCATTGTGATTATTGATAGGGGTGGAACTCTGTACAAGCCCATTGGGCTTCGTTCCCTCCTTGCACCATTAATTGTTAATGTGTGCTAAATAAATAAACTAAACTAAAACTAAACTAGTTAGCCATGATGCTCAGTCCTCATTGCAGCAGATCTGGTTTCGAATCCGACCAGTGGTCAGTTCTCTGCATGTCATTGTAGTGTATTTCGTTATGACACATTCTAAGATTACTGATAATCAGGAGATTGTTTAATTACATGCATAATTAACTATAAGGGGAGAGCAGCTCTCGTGGGTATATGTGTGTGCAGAGTGGATTACTTAAATTGAGGAAGCCAGCAGGCTGATCTGTAGATCATTTAAATTGCACACAAAGGGAGACTCGGAGATGATCCTATGTGGGGGGCAATTTAGGACAGTCTGGTTTGGGTTTACATGTCTCGGGGGGGAAAGGGTGAAGGTCTAATAGCTAATGTACTGGCTAAAGGGATTGTCCTAAAGTTACTGAATCAGACTTCTTAGTGCCCCACGAGATATCGCCTCCAGGGATTGATTAACACAATGTCCTCTGAACAGTGTTGGTCAGAGCTAGTTAGGGTCCACCAATCAGGAGTTAGGCGAGGTGGAGCTTACTGACCTAAGGACCAATCAGCTCACTTAGATTTGCAGGTTAAAGGCCACCACAATACAGGAAAAGACAGGTTTTTAGCTTACAGGAACTCTTCATAGCTTTTTCTTCTATGCATGTACCTCTATTAGTTTTTGGCTACAAACACTTTTTATTGGCTTTGTTTTGAATGCAGGATGAGTTTTGTTGTTTAAATAAAATAATTGTTCCTGAGACCTCCTCATCTGCCTCAAACTGCGTCTTCTTTCATCAACCTGCTACCAACGCCGTTTTTCTGAGTAAAGGCCGGAAGATTAACAGCATCATTCCTCACTATGCCCCATTTCATCTCTGTCTCTGCACTACCAATAAAGCACTGAAAATGCCAAAAAAAGAATATGTATATATTTCATGGTATTTGCCAGATTACTATTACACATGCATAGGCCTACATGTAAACTTATACTGCATTCTGAGAGTTATTCAGTAGAATTCCATTTCAATTTAAAAATTATAAATCTCTCGCCAGGTTATGGTTCTGAAAAAATAAAAAATAACTCAAATCAACCTTCCTACCATTAGCAAGAATGTGTCTTTGAGAGTTGTTAAGATGATGGATTTCTGTAACTGGAGAATAACAGTGGATTCGGTAGTAATTGTGTTTGCTTTCCTCATGATTCCACTGTCCCAGTAGTATACTGTAGGCTTGATAAGATCCCTGTGGGTCTGGTGTGAGGGGACAATGTGCTCTTTGTTGAACACACAGCTCTGGTATTGTGGTTGAGGATTATGCAGGCGGTGGGGCTGCATGACTTACATGCAGCACATATGCATACAAATGGGTGTACAAAATAAGTGTCACTGTTACTAGAATTATTTCACCAAGTGTTTGAATAATTGAAACTGAGTCAGGCCTTCTTGGAAGCAGGTGAATTTACTTGCAAACAGCATACAAGGGTCAAACAACAATGTACCTGGCTTGATACATGGTTGAATACATCGAATGAACAGTGTACAGAGATTATATGCAAGAGAAGTTGGTGTGTGCGCAAACACATACTAAGTTTGGTGTGTCCAGCCCTTATTTTGCTGGCGAAAGCAGAAATGTTCTCAATTAGGCAGATAACAGGGTATGGGAAATTTAGGGAGTCTTTTCTCCTCAACTACTGTGCATGAATGCGTCATACCTCTGTATGGGCCAAAATCTTCTTCAAGGCTAAACAACAAACTTGTAGCAAAACACTTTGGAGTTCTCAGGTTCTGGGACAAAGTTCAATAGGCAGAAAGCATGTATTGTGCATTAAAATATTATACAATAAAGCAAATTAAATTCTGTTAACATTCCACCCTTTTTATAATATTTAATGCAACTTTTTGCAACACTTCAAAGCAAAAGGGCAAAGGATATGAGTAAATATATTTCAGTCAAGCAGAATAATATCAAGTACATCAACATCACAATTGTGAAAATGCAAGTTTGTGTACTGGTGTGGCATCGTCTATGTACAGTTTTAGAGAGGACAGTCTTTGTAGAAGCCAGGGAACAGGAACCTAGGTCGTCTTGATGGTCAACAAGTCCTTTTTGTGGCATTTTGACGCAAAGTGTCCTTCATATCACAGTCACTGGGGGAATGGTTATGTAGGATATTACCATAACCGATTCAGATTGTTCCTCAGTGTCCAATTGTCCTTATTGAAGAATGGTCAGCTTCGTCTTCTTCTTGCATCTGAAACAGAATGAATTTGAGCAGTAACATGTTCTCAAAAGAAATGCTCATCATTCTGCCAGGGTTGTTTCTAAAATATCATCCTATCCATTTTGCTTGCTTTAGATGTCACAATTAACGCACAACAACATTTTAGGATAGGTTTGATTTCATTCTTCCACATGGTTGTCTGTGTTTGGGCAGCATTCAAGCACACACAGGCAGTCAGTGAGACAGGCCCTCCCTTTTCTGCATGGGACTGAATCACACACACACATTTTTGTGCTCTCTCCTTTTCTCCTTTTCACAGAGACTGAGTCTCAGTTAGACACACATGTATTTCATTCATCACATACAGTTTGTGGCAAATAGGTTGCTCTTTCGTCCTTTCTCTCATAACAGCATAACAATTGTATGCACACTTTACTAAAACCTTCTATCTCCCTTCCCCTACATACTTTTTCTTTCTTTATAACATCCATAAACAATCAGTTCCAAACAATCTTTTTCCTCTTACACTTTCAACAACATTCTCTTATTCATCTCCTGGGCCACCACCTCTCTCTGATTGATTTTTTCCTTCTCTGGGATGGGGGCACTTGCGAAGCCAGTGATCATTCTGGCCGCATCTGAAACACCCAGTTTGCCTTTCTTTCTCTGTGGCCCCTCTCTGTTTCCCACCTCCCCATTGTTTCTTATTAAACTCTTTTTCTCTGCCTCTTTCAGCTGTCGGGTGAATTACCTCATTGTTAACTACAACCTCCTCACAGGCTGTAACTAGCTGCCGGAGTTGAGATGTTAGTTCTTCACTTGTCTTAAGGAGGCTTTTAAGCTGGTCTTTGCTTATTTTTATATCAAATGTATCCATTTTACAAGTAATTTAATTTTTAAAATGTAAAATCTAATATCAAATTACCCAGTAATCTATTTAAACAGGGTGAACACCCCTATTCCCTCCAATTGATTAACAAAATTCACCAATTTAAACTAGAACACCCTATGTGATGTATTCTAAATAAAACTAATAAGTCTACTCTGCAGTTGTAGACTATTGACAAACATAACAAAACAAAACAAAACAAATAAACAACCTGTCATAGACTAACTCCCTGGAGCAGTACTATATCCCCAGGCTAAGTAACAACAAGCAGCCAGATATCAATTTGTTTCCATAAAACCTTCCCGAATTACAAAGAACTCTCAGTTTAATGGAACAAACTATATCTGTCAGAATAAAGGGACCACCCTCGACCCCACACTAATGATCATCTTTGAGACTTTTGTTTTTGACAGTGTAAATTCTCAAACACCAAAGGCTGAGATAGGTTTGTCTCTAGTGCATCTCCCCAAACACTACAGGTTGAGACCCCAACGTGGGGCCCGAACAGGGACTTGAACCCTGTTCAAACCACTCTATGTAAGCCAGTAGTTACCTTACTCGTCTCTATGTAAGCCAGTAGTTACCTTACTCGTCTCTATGTAAGCCAGTAGTTACCTTACTCGTCTCTATGTAAGCCAGTAGTTACCTTACTCGTCTCTAAGTAAGAACAAATATAAAACAAAATCAGCTGTTTATATTCACCTGATTTCAAGAAAGCCTCGACTCGCTCAGGCTCTGGATTCCGTCACCCCTCTCCGTCCAAGTCGAGTCTGCAGACAGCCTCTTTTGTAGCTCTGTTTACTGGAGGTCTTTTGTCGAGAGATCTTGGACTCCCCCGTTCACGGTGCAGGCTCTTCTTGTCCAGAGAAGAGGATGTTGGATCCGGCTCACTCGAAGGACCATTTGTTACTAGAATTATTTCACCAAGTGTTTAAATAATTGAAACTGAGTCAGGCCTTCTTGGAAGCAGGTGAATTTACTTGCAAACAGCATACAAGGGTCAAACAACAATGTACCTGGCTTGATACATGGTTGAATACATCGAATGAACAGTGTACAGAGATTATATGCAAGAGAAGTTGGTGTGTGCGCAAACACATACTAAGTTTGGTGTGTCCAGCCCTTATTTTGCTGGCGAAAGCAGAAATGTTCTCAATTAGGCAGATAACAGGGTATGGGAAATTTAGGGAGTCTTTTCTCCTCAACTACTGTGCATGAATGCGTCATACCTCTGTATGGGCCAAAATCTTCTTCAAGGCTAAACAACAAACTTGTAGCAAAACACTTTGGAGTTCTCAGGTTCTGGGACAAAGTTCAATAGGCAGAAAGCATGTATTGTGCATTAAAATATTATACAATAAAGCAAATTAAATTCTGTTAACAGTCACTTTGTACAAAATAAGTGTCACTTTTCAAATGCAATTTGATATGAAGTGAAATAGTGCAGTGTGTTTACAGTGGAGAGTTAGTTTAATAATTACAGTATGTAAGAGGTTTACCCAGAATAGGGGAGAACGGGTAGTCGAGCCAGTTGATAAAATGAAACGCCCCCTGTATCTAGGTAACCTTTTTTTTAAAGTGATCATGTGACCACAAATGAAAAAGCTGTAGTTATAGCTGTAGAAGATGTAGCCTACATTAAGCCATGGACTCAAACACATGGAGAGTTTGTTAAGAACCAGAACCCCAAGAACCCTTGTATTTTAATTTTAAATATACGTTTTGAACATTATTCAGTTTTAATTTAGGCTAGTGGAAGCTACAAAACAAGCAACAACCTAGCATAATAGTGGATCTGAGACACTGTAGGCAAGGGGTAAAAAATAAAACGTAGGCCGACTCACATAAACATGCAGTAATGGGGTGAGGTTCACCACTTTGGGAATAACTACAGAGGAAAACAGTCCAACAGTTTAAAAACAACATTTCCTGCAAAGAATTGAAGGATTTCACCATCCATAATATAATTAAAATATTTAGAGAAACCGTAGAAATCTGCATGTAAGGGGCAAGGTCCAAAATTATAATGTGATGCCCATGACCTCAGGTGGCACTGCATTAAAAACTGACATGATAAAGGATATCACTACATGGGCCATTGAGCCATAAACACTTCAGAAAACCATCGTCGGTTAAACACAGTTAGGAGGAGGCGGAGCTGCAGCCGCCTTCTGCAGCCTGGGGGCAGACCAGAGCCAGCGCGCTGTCTGTCTGCTGATGTTCAGCTGAGCCACACGGCGGGCGGGCAGAGGAAGACCAAACTGCTGACATTTACAGGCGTTCTCTTTTTTTGCCTAACAAAGTTGTTTCAAACAGAGGTGGAAAAGATGGGGAACCGGGTCGCTCGCGAAGACTACGAATGGGTGTACACGGACCAGCCGCACGCAGACAGGAGGAAAGAGATCCTGGGTGAGCTAGCTTGTCCGTTAGCAAGTTGTAGTCTTATATAGTTGACTGAGCCGGCCCACATAATATACCCATGGTAACTCAGTCTTCTTTCCGTTAGTTACTCTGATAAACATATTTGAAAACTTGAATATTGTGTCAACTGGTATTTAATTGCCAACTCTAATCTACACTCGAATTTCGTGAAACTGAAAGAGACTTCAGTCCGAACAGACACGGATGTGATCAGCCATCTAATGTAGGCGATTCTTTAATCTGGTTGTATTTTCTTTGTTTTGCCTATTTCTTAAATGCAATTTCTAATGTCTAATCTTGATGTTTTTTGTATGCCCCTCTGAAGCACTTTGAATGGCTTTGTGTCTGAATTGTGCTATGTAATGTAAACGTGCCTTGCCTTGTCATAAACGTGTAACGGTGATTTATCGAGAAGCACCACATTAGCTGAATGCTAAGGTAACTGTATATTTTGCTGAAGTGCTAGCTAAGAATACAAAAGTGACACAGGAGGTAAGGCAGCGATAGCAGACCCTTACCACAATGTCTCATTAGCTTAACAGAGCTAGTTTTGTTAAATGTCGGAGGGGGTCGCAGCTCGCAAGGTTATGTGTATTAAGTCTTATGTATGTAAGGTGGTAAGTTAATAGTATGGAGCGTATAACGACGTTTACACAGACGTGTCTCCGCCACTCCCTGAAATATCTCCCGAGAGGCTGCGCTAACGGGCCACGGCTTGCCTCCGTCCACCGAGGGCTGCGGGCTAGGAAATGGCCATTAACCCTTAATGCATAGTGGTCACTACTGGGGTTAGATGGTTGGCTTGTTAAACATTTATTACTTTACTACTTGTACTAACCCTTGTGTGACCTTAACTTTTACTACGCCTTGGTTACCTTAGAGGACAAAAACGTCCTCTCCCTATAAACTGCCATAAAAACATTATACAGTAATATTTTTTTCTACTTTTTTTTTTTACAAACCTTTTATCTCACTTGACCTCTTTACATACATATCAAATATTCATTCATTTGTAATTGCTTTTAACCCTTTATTTGATGATGTGAGGCATTTTAATTAAAAAAAACACAATAATTGAAAAATTTCTCATATAATAGATGCAAAGTGGATTTTTTTGAGTGGGATAATTAGACTCTAGGATATGTTAATGATTTGCAATAAAACTGCTTTTGATACATGTTTAGTATTTGTGCAGTCACAGATGCAAATAAATACTCCCTCTCATGACCTTAGAGGACAAAAACGTCCTCTCCCTATAAACTGCCCTAAAAACATTATACTGTAGTGATCTTACATAATTCACCTATGGAACTGAAGTTCCGGGGTTCCGGGGGAACTGTTATGACTGGGGGAATTTCCTGTTTTGTCTTGTTGGCGTTTTGAGACTATCAAGAGTTTACTGTCTGCTCCGTTGTTGTTACTCGACAAGTGTATTAATGTCATTAAAGCAGTTAGCTCCGTCTTTTGACACTCCGCCTCCGACTCCCGTCTCTACACGCCACAATACAGTAATATTTCTTTCTACTTTTTTTTTAAAACCTTTTATCCCACTTGACCTCTTTACATACATATCAAATATTCATTCATTGTCAGTTGCTTTTGACCCTTTTAATTCCAGTTTCTTTGATGATGTCAACAAAGTACTGTGAACCTGCAGCCACCTGAAAACCCACAAATTGCACCTTATAGCTGCACACATGCATGCGCACAGAGACACACACACACACATACACACACACACACAGTCATTTCACAACACACACACAGACACAACCCTAAGGTATCCATATGGATCCACACTTTCCATTAATTTCTCATATTTCTTATATTTAGGCCTGCAACTCTAAAGAATTACAAAAAAGTACAAAAATGGTTTTAGGGAGCATATTTGATCCTCAGAAAAAACAGGAGGAAACAAATGATTGAGCTAGACAGGGCTAAAAAAGCAATTTTGGTGTCTTAAGTTTTGGATTATTGCCTAATATCATCAAATTCACATGTGTTTGTCATCATGGCTGTAGTTTGAAAAAACAAAGTTTTTACAGGATTTTATGCTTTCAAATTGGGCCATTTTTTCCATACAAGTTTGAGTTTGTAAAGTTTGTCTGCGTGTACACGAACACACACTATATTTTCTCAATACACACATATGCAACACACACTAGCATCCCTACCAACACACTCACACCATTTAGGTTGAATTTTTTTTTTCTATTGCACTGTGGGGGGCAGGACCGACAACCTGGAAAATTGCTTGTAATTCAAACCTATGCCAAATATAGGGAAATGGCTCAAAATGGTGATGGTGTTGAAAATGATCAATTTTGATGCTTTGTGTCTAGGATGAAAAAAAATAATCCCTGGCCAAAATCTATTCAGTTAACTAAAGGCCAGGACACACCAGCCCGAAAATCGCCGTCGTTGAGTCGATAGGGGGTCGGGAGACGAATCTGTTTGGTGTGTGCCGTGACGTCGGCCGACATAGAGGTCGTCGGGCTTGTTTTGAGCCGATTGAACATGTTCAATCGGCAGCCGACCGTCTTTCATTTGGAGCAATTTGATTGGTGGAGGGCTAGCGAATCAGTGAAGCCCGGAAGTGAGGCGGGTAGCACAAACAGCTAACAACAGCTAGCCATCGTTTTAATGTGTTTGTTTGTTTCGTTCAGCGAGTACTCTCACATGCATCAACCCTTGTTGACTGCTCGACACCATGCTCGACACTCTCTGCTAAAAATTGTGCTCTTACGGTCCATAAATATAAATACGTATTTCTATCTATGTTTATGGTCTAGAGAGCCGTCCCATCATTTCCGGCTTTCGTATATTTTCGGGCCACAATACAGATTAGCGCCGCCTGCTGTTATGGAGACATTACGTCCCGCGCAAGCAACAGAGCGTACGGAAAGTCAGCAGTCAGTTTGGTGTGTTCTCTGGCCGCGACGGGAAGCCTGGAGCTTCCTGAAACGGCCGACCCCATTTTTTGCGTAGTCGGAACAAGTAGAAACAAGTCGGACTGGTGTGTCCTGGCCTTAACATAAGCACAGCCAAAGTTATACACAAAAAAGAGCGTAAAAAAAAGTGCGGAAGGACAAAAACATCCCCAAGAGCACCTAAGGGTTAAAAAAAACATGTAAAACAAATGAAGTTTTTGTTATGCATAAAGAGGAAACCATCCTGACCAAGTGTATTGTAGTTGGAGCATGAAGTGGTTAAAGTGCACTGCTGCCTTTTTTTTACTGCAAAACAGGAGAGACTTTTTGTGTTCTAGAGAGCTTTGATTCAGGTGGTGTGCCTCCTGGCTATGTGAACACTATACTTGTTAAGAACGTGACAAAGTTTCTTTATCTCTTTCATATCTTTTCACTTTTAACATAACACATTAGGCTAACTGGTCAACCAGAGTAGTGCCATTGAGTTGGAGGTTAAGGGTTACTGAGTAGTCAGGAGGACACACAGATAGCCTACTCATTGACAGCACTGTAATTCATTGCAGTGGGAGGACACTGCACGTTCACACACGTTAACTGTCAGGGAGTTTCCACAGAGTATGGTGTCAGGAAATGGAGTGTTTGTGCTGCTGGCTGTGAAGCAAGCAGGCCTCCACACATTGTAATATGTAAGCAACAGGTGCCTGGTCAGAATCTTGGTTAGGCACCAGAAATACACTTTATTTTACGCATATTGTGGCTTTTTTTTTTTTTAAGATTTCTTTTTGGCATTTTTATGCTTTATTGACAGTGTAGAGACAGAGTTGAAATGGGGCAGAGAGGGGAGTGACATGCAGAGAACGACCGCGGGCTGGAATCGAACCCAGGTCCGCTGCTGGCCGAGGCCCATGGGGGGGACGCCCTACCAACTGAGCTAAGGGCGCCTCCATATTGTGGCTTTTGTAGAGAACTTTGAAACCGCCCTTTTAAAAGGTGGAGTCAGCGATTCTAGAGAATGATTGTTGTACAAATCATTGGATTAAACCCCCACTGGTGGTATGTTGCTAGCTACAATAGACCCTCTTTGTTTACCCCTTGATTGCATACCAGTTTTACAGAGCCTGGGCTGTGTATTAACACTGGCACACACACACATACACGGTACCTGACAGGAGATCATGAGGAGATATACACTGATTTTGAACCAATGTTCTTCAGAATGGCAGACTCTCTTAAACTTCATAATGGAAGGCGTAGCTGATCCGGCAGTGTTTCTCAATGATTGGCTGAAGCACTTCTCTTGTTTCCTTGTAAGAGAAAACACAGACATCTCAAAGTTGTAAATGTGAACAATACTGAGTTGACTCAGCCAGGATGTGTGTGTAAATGAAATCAAATCCAGGATGTGTTGTTTGCCAACTTTTGCTGTGCTGTAATCTCCCAGATCTCAGGCAGAGAGAACATGTTTCATTTCATTTTTCATTTAACTTTTATTTATCCTCGAGAGACCAATTGAGGGGTGACCCTCATTTACAATGATGTCGAGTTAACACTGGTCTCTGGCTCATTGGAGTGTACTAAAGTGTACATCAAAACCATATCCCTCTTCAGTAATAAGCTAGCCAGCCGTTCACAGAGTAAGCCTACAGTACATACATACCATACACAGCGCTCTAACCACCGCCTCTTCCACAACTGTGGTGTAGGCAGACGTAATGTAACCAAAGAAGTGCTTCAAAGCTTCAAGAAGTTAATACATGTAGAAGAACAGTTGATTTTTTTTATCAAAAGTTACAATGGGGAAACAGAAAGCCATGTTACCACCCGGACATTTCTTTAATAATTGAATTGAATAAGCTGGATGGAAGCAACACAATTTGACAAAACTGAAGGGATGTGTGTGTGTGTGCCTCTTGACTTAGCATATAAGTAACAGACAAATACAATCTAATTGTACTGATTGAGGGACACCAGCATTATGACGTAATACATGCAAAACTGAAGCAAATATGACTCAATATTAACTGGTAAATAATAATTAATCATATTCATCTGTTTAATGAATTAAGATCAAATAACAGGCCTCTCCTGGCTGGGCTTTCTTTAGTGAAAGATTAGTGTCAGGTTGTGTGTGTCATGTGAGTCTTTTGAGATACTGGCGGAAGAATCTATTGATTATACAGCTCTGGAAAAAATGAAGAGAGCACTCCAAATGTTCAGTGTCTCTTGATTTACTCTTTAGAGGCATATGTTTGATTAGAATGAACATTTTGATTTTATACTATAAACTACTGACAACATTTCTACAAATTTCACAATAAAAATATTGTCATTTAGAGCACTTTCAATAAGTAATGTAGAGAAAAATCCAGACTGGTCTCTTAATTTTTTCCGGGGCTGTATATATGACTTATTTTTCATCTGATCTTATCTCACTTTGCCGTTTGCACAGGCAGCACTGCTCCTCGTGACAGCACTGCTCCTCGTGACTTACAAATAAAAGTCTAGTTGGATTTTCCCAGAAAACCATTCACCTGACTACCTACCGTGACTTGAATTCAGTGTTTGGGGGTCATCTGACAAACCGTCTGCGGCCCCTATTCAAGCCACAGTACACTTTGAAGACAGTGAAGCATGGTGGCACAGACATCATATTATGGGGATGTTTCTCATACTATGGTGTCGAGTCTATTTATCGCATACCATGGATCATGGATCAGTTTGGATACATTAGAATACTTGAAAAGGTCATGTTACCTTATGCTGAAGAGGAAATGCCCTTGAAATGGGTGTTCCAACAAGTCAACGACCCCAAACACACCAGTAAGCAAGGCAAGTTTATTTTTAGAGCACATTTCGGACACAAGGCCATTCAAGGTGCTTTACATAAGTAATAACAAAATATATCAAGTAAGAACAAAATACATCAAGCATAGAGCACACATTCAAAAAAAGAATTTAAGCAAGAACAAAATACATCAAGTATAGAGCACACATTCCAAAAAAAAAACAAAAAAACAAGATCTTGGTTCCAGACCAACAAGATTAACGTTATGGAGTGGCCAGCCCAATCCCTGGATCTTAATCCAATAGAAAACCTATGTGTTGACATCAAAAATGCTGTTTTTGAGTCAAAACCAAGAAATGCAGAGGAATTGTGGAATGTAGTCCAATCGTCCTGGGCTGAAACACCTATTCACAGGTGCCATAAGTTGGTCAGCTCCCTGCAACACAGATGTGAAGCAGTTCTCAGAAACAGAGGTTATACAACTAAATATTAGTTCAGTGATTCATAGGAAAGCTAAATCTTCATGCATTTTTCAGTTGATACAGTAAATGTTTGAGTTGTAAAGAAAAATGCAGACACTGCTATTTAACAGTCTAATATTCCTTTTTCTTCACTTTCTGTAAAGATTAAGAAATATTTGACAAATGTTATTTCATATTTGGATTTGGAATAAAATGTGCAATGTCCCCAATGCATTTGCGTGTTTGGAAATAAAAGCTATGATACGGATTTTACTCAATTTTTTAAACACACTGCTATTACTTTGAACACAACTGTATGTGCTGCAGCAACAACCAAATTCAACTGGCGGCCGACCACATAAACAAATGATCTTTTTCTGACAGGGCTTCACATGAAACACATTCATATTTGAACGTTGATGGATAGACAGGCATTTAGAAGGTGGAGGTCGTATAGGATAAAGTATACCATTTGTTTTGAAACCTTCTCATACAGAAATATGACTGTTGGGCTTGTACATGATTTTTCCTTAAATAGTAGCTGATAAAAGCGTCTCACTACAAGGTGCATTTAGTAGCAGCTGGATCATATGAGACTATCTTGTAAATCAACATCGCCATGACAACTGGGCCAACTCCATCTTTAGTGACAGATCATGTGACACAACCCAAAGCCTTAGGGCACACTCACACTCATACGTCAGCCAGCTCAGGTTGCGTATCCGTGCGTGTGCGCGTGTCATCTCATTAGCATCTGTACTTTGGCCGTGGGACACCTCTCCCAAGTGTGCCGTGGCCAAGGGGCTGTTCCGTGCTGGAATACGGATGGCGTGGTCACACTAGCCAAACGTTCTAGACTTTAGTATGCAAATGAGCTCGGGCACGGAACAGCGGCCCTAGTGTGAGTGCGCCCTTAGGGGCTGCTACTGAGTGGACTTTAGTTTAGAGCTTTCAAGTGAGTGGGCTCAAGTCACAGGCTATAGTCAGGAAAAATGTTACATCCCAGCCAGACAGACGTTGCAGTAATACAGTAATAAAATGCATAAACAGAGGTGCAAAAAACACAGTGGTAGAGGACAGAAGACAGGGGGGGGGGGCTCCCTTAGCTCAGTTAGTAGGGCGTCCCCCCCATGGGCCTCGGCCTGCAGCGGACCCGGGTTCGATTCCAGCCCGCGGTCGTTCTCTGCATGTCACTCCCTCTCTGCCCCATTTTCAACTGTCTCTACACTATCAATAAAGCATAAAAATGCCAAAAATATATATAAAAAAAATATATAAAGTCAGGATCAACACACAGGTTTCAAGCTCATGTTAAAACGTTGCAGTGGCCCTAATGGGGTTCAGTCAACAAATAGGGGAAGTCTGAACATATGTTGAGAAATGAAAGCAACTGTTAAGTTTCCCCTAGATATTCGTTTTGAGCTAGGGACTGTAGGCACTCACAGCACCTGGTCTATAATCAGGGGTGCACATAACTTTTTTAGTGAGTTACTCAGGTGAGTACCAGGAGATGGGGTTTGGTACTCACCCCATATGTAGCATTGTTTTAATAAATGCAGTCTTCCTCACTGTCCTCCTCAGTGTCTCCTTCACTGTCCTCGGCTTCAGCTGCTTGTGTTGTAGATGAACTTGCTGCAGTCACTGTTATCACTTGTAGCCAGCTGCATTTTAATGGCTGGCAATAGTCTTGATATTTTTAACAGTATTTCATGCCTACATGCAGATCATCTGATGTTATGAAACTTACCCAGTTTCACAAAGGAGATCCCATTTTCAATACACAACTTCTTAAGCACAGCAGTGTTCTTTGCTCAACCTTTTTGTAAATAAAACTGTAGAAGCTTGACCACGCAGCGATTGAATGTCTCACAGTAAGGAACGTTGCGATCAGCTGATTTTGCGCAGTTCTCCAGTGTGTGCGCAGTGCACAGAATGTGGACAAGGGAGTCTCCAACCGCAGCCAGCCGGCGTAGTTTTGGCACAATTCCGTTGTACACACCGACGTTGACAGCAGCCCAGTCCGTGCACACAGCGACCAACTTTGTCATCCAGTCATCCAAGCCTGCATCCTGAAAAAGCTTCACAAGCCCGTCTGTTAATTGCCTGCGCGATTCGGTCGGCATCCAGTTCAATCAGCCCTAGAAAGTCAGACGTAAACTCTCCGTTGCTGGACACGGACACAATGTAAACGATCTCCTGCTCGGTTTTTGTAGTGTCCTCCGATCCATCAAAAAGCAGCCCCCAAAATTCAGCCGACTTCAACCTGAGTCTCAACTCAAGATTATGGTTCGCGCGATGGCCTCCATTATCCGTGTCCCCCCTTCACGTGAGTGATATGCGCACCCGACATTTACTCCTACCCACTTCAGTAAAGGAATATCCTCGGGATAAGAAGACATGGGACGTGCATGTTTAGCTTTAAGAAAGGCCAGGAGAAAAACATTGCAAAGGGCTTGACACTATATAAAACGCACTGTGGTTTCAGTGCGCTCATCATTCGTTTCGAGCCACGGCACATCAATTGGAGCCACCTTTCGGAAAAAACTATTTTCTTCTGCTCCGGCTCCGTTTGCCTTTTCTTTGCAAGTGGCGTAACGCCAAAGAAGCTGCTCAATGTATTTATTTTTTTCGACATCTTCCATAGCAGTCTACTCCATTGAGTGGTGACAAGATACACGTGTCATTTTGTTTTGATGACCTTATGGTTAGTTACGCAAAAGCGTGGTAGTGACCCAAGTGACGTTACGCATCCCTGATTATAGGTGCGCATGCGTACTTGCGTACCAGTTATGTGCACCCCTGTCTATAATGGTGCTGTGAGTGTAATACAGCCTGGACTCATTAACCAGGCCTTTGCCATTTTATTAAAGGATGGGTTGTGTGTTTGGTAAATGGCTGGTGCAAAAAGGCCAAAAGGGAGTTAATGTGGCAGGTAGGATCGGGCTAGTAATCTTGTGTAATGTGAGGAAGATATTTAACCCCAGTAGTCAGGTGACTTACTCAATGTGTGGGAAAGGCCTGAAGCTAAAGGGCTTCTAGACAAAGGCCCCTCACATGTTAACTGTGCTTCAGTATCCCATCATAGAAAAAAGCTGTGATGAAGGCTTTAGTGCAGAGGTTTTCAAACTGTGGTGCGTGCCCCCCTTATGGCAGGGGGGGCGCGGATGAATAGGGGAGAGTGGCCTAAGTTGTGCCTGTGGGGAAGTTGTGCCACCCCTTGTTTCTAGAAAACCGTGGAAGAAATTGGAAATGTGACCACATATTTAAGAAGAGCCATCCATTTGACTCATCCTGTAAAGAAGAGAGACACAAGGAATAAGATATAAGCACATTTAAGCTAAAAAAAACTTGTGTTTTGCCTTTCAAAGTAAAATTTCCATGATCAAGGTTTTTCGATTATTGTGTCTGAACAATTATACACAAATTTGAAAACATTTGACACATGTTTTAGTGCTTTGGTATGCTACACTTTGAGTCGATACAGTTAGCACGATGTCAGCCCTAAACTGCTGCATCATGCTTATTATCCAAAATTCTGGGGTTGGGGTGATTTGTACCAAAGGGCCTAGGTGAGTTATAAGTAAGTAAGTAAGTAAAATGTACTTATAAAAGCACATTTATGACAGTTTGCACTGTCCAAAGTGCTGTACATAGTGCATTCAGGAGGTAAACAATGAAGGTAAAATAACAATAACCAAAATAAAAGACGTAAAGCCCATACATCCACATATAAACAAAGATAGTAGTGCAGAGGTAAGATAGTTAATGGGGAGGAAAAGCCAGGGTGTACATATGGGTTTTTAGCCTTGATTTAAAGGCAGAAATGTAGGGGAATTTCATTTGTCAGGTGGCAGTTGGTTCCACAAGCAAGGAGCAACTAGTGCAAAGTACATTTCTGAGAGTTGTGCCAGTGGCATGGCTGTATACGCTGGTCACCAAAAAGAAAGTGTTCGTCTACAGTAGCTCAGAAGAGACTGACATCTCCATTCCACTTAACGACACCACTGATGAGAGTTCAGATGGCCAGAAAGATGATGATGGTGACCGTTATGGGGCCTTATGAGCGATAGCCATCGCGAGCATCGCTTTTGGTGTGAACGCAGCTTTAGCATTTGCACAATTTCATTCACTTTTTGTGACTGAATTAATTTGTGACCCACTTATTATTTGAAGAAGATTTATAAAAAATATATAAACTCATTCATTGTTGCTAAAATAAACACCTGCTTAATGATCTCTCATTACGGCATGGTAACTAACACTTATCACGAGATGCCAGTCTGTAGCCGACTCACTTACTACACTGAGAGGCTTCTCTGTGTGCCCACTCTGGTTGTTCTATGCTGTTTATTACACTTTCTGAATCTGAATAATGGCAACACTTTACCAGTGGTGTTTCAATTGACATTTTATTAAAATGTTTGTTACCTTGTGAAATCACATGATTGGATCAGAGTTATATTTTCAGCGTATGAATCTTTACATAATGTAACTAGAGTCTTTTTTCTTTTCTCCTACAGCCAAATATCCAGAAATCAAGTCGTTGATGGGTCCTGACTCGAGGCTGAAATGGATTGTGTGCATGATGGTGGCTATACAGTTTTTAGCTTTCTACCTGGTCAAAGACTTGGACTGGAAGTGGGTTTTGTTTTGGACTTATGCCTTTGGCAGCTGCATCAACCACTCAATGACCCTCGCTATTCACGAGATCTCCCACAACACGGCCTTTGGGAACAACAGGGCCATGTGGAACCGCTACTTTGCCATGTTCGCCAACCTGCCCATTGGCCTGCCCTACTCTGCCTCCTTCAAGCGCTACCACCTGGACCACCACCGCTACCTGGGTGGGGACGGCGTGGATGTGGACATCCCCACAGAGTTTGAAGGCTGGTTCTTCTGCACGCGCTTCCGCAAGTTCATCTGGATCATCCTGCAGCCTCTGTTCTACGCCATCCGGCCGCTCTATATCAACCCTAAGCCCATCACCCAGCTGGAGCTCACCAACGGGGCCTGCCAGCTGGCCTTCGACGTGCTGCTGTACTGGCTGTGGGGGGGGAAGCCAGTCTTCTACATGCTGGCTGGCTCTTTGCTGGGCATGGGCTTACACCCCATCTCTGGTCACTTCATCGCTGAACACTACATGTTCCTCAAGGGCCACGAGACCTACTCATACTACGGCTCACTCAACCTGCTCACCTTCAACGTGGGCTACCACAACGAGCACCATGACTTCCCCAGCATCCCAGGACGCAGGCTGCCCATGGTGAGAACACACAGTCATACACACGTCAGCTGCTCTTACACAAGGTTACAAAGCAAGTCACTAGCAGCATGTCTTTTGTTTTCACGAGTTCTACGTGGTAAAAAAAACACGATTTTCGGCCCATTTTCGGAAACCATGAACGTTTTCAAAACAATTGTGTCTGAACGTGGAAACTTTTGAAACCGTAAATGAAAAACCTTCCCGGTTTTAGCGAGACTGTTGTCGTGTAAACATGGCCCAAGTGTGAGAGCACCATCGAATCAGAAGATAAGGCTTTTTAAACAGGGCTCAGTTCTACCAGTCTGGTGTGTAGGGACTGTAGGTAAACCCGTACAGCAACATGTAGTAGAGTTTCTGTCTCTAGTTACTAATGACAAAGCACAAACAGTAGCAAAGTGCTTATCGAGTCCTGCCGTCTGATAGGAAGAGTGTGGCTGTGGGGTTACAGCATATCACACTGCCTCGGCTCCAATGCTTATATTGTATGCTCATTGCTCACACATGCTTATTGTTGCTAACTAACGGTTAGCATAGTCAATACAAATGTGTTGAAATGTTTTAATTATCCATTCAAAAGTCCAACCATATTCGCTTGTGGCTAAGAACTTTGAACTGTTCTCATGTGTGACTGGCAGCTGTCTGACCGACACTAATCTTTTATCAGTGAAGATAAGGAGCAGTGTAAACCAACCATTATATACTGATTAACCAGGCTTTATTCAGTGTGTGAGGCTGTAAAAGGGGTCAAACTCACTGTGATCTACTCATCTGAAGGCTGAACTATTTAAAGCTATAAAACGCATTCTATTGAACATTCCCATTCAGGGAAAAGAAGCGCTACAAAATGGGTTTGATTTCTTGCAGACATGTTTGGTCCTTCCATTGTTTAAGTTAGATTTGATGGATTTTGTCCATGCAGTGCTTCCACATCAAAAATCAAATAGGCTTCATTTGTATATCCCAATATCACAAATAGATTCACATTCCGTACAGTATGACACCCTCTGCCCTTAGCTCAACCATTGTTTTGTTTTATTAATATGTGTGTGTTTGTGCTCCATACTATAGTATATGGCCATGAATGAATGAATGAATGATATGAAATGTAAAATGTCCAGGTCAGCCCCCAGCATTGAGCAGTGTTGTTGCGTTGCAGGTGAAGCAGATAGCAGCAGAGTATTACTCTGAGCTGCCCCACTACACGTCGTGGATGAAGGTCCTGTACGACTTCATAGTGGACGAGACACTGAGCCCGTACTCCAGGATCAAGAGGAAACTCAAGGGAGAAGTCAAGCAGGAGTAACTTCTCCCTCCAAAGCACACACACTGTACCATGAACTCATCTGCTTCTGCATATTAACATTAATACATTCAGCATGGGAGATTAGGGGGGGAGGGAGTGCATTAGGAAGAGTTTGAATTGAATGTATTGTTCTCTTCCTGTTGAGGTCAAGCACACCTCACTAAATCACTTTGAGTGAAAATACTAAAAGTTTGTTGATGCCATTAGATGAGTTGTGGCACAAAATACTTTAGCTTACACCAAATAAATGACTAGTTCAGTCATAGTAACCCAATACATCTATTGAAACAAGCCTCAGAATAAGCCCACACAGGTTGTTGTAGCAGCCTGCTACTCACACATTGACATTTCTAGTCTGGCATAGATGGACTGTCTACAACGGAATGAAATCTAACTTCCATTTTGGACAGAATCACATTTGTGTGTCTCTGGAAGTGGACCAAAATACAATCCGGAGTGCATTCCCTCATCAGCAAGATCCATTCTTATGAGTGGAGTTTGTTGCAATACGTGTGATTTTCTTGATTTGATATAGGGAGGCTTGCAGTGGTTGATTTTATATTAGAAACCTTTTGTAGCCCATGACCCTATGCTTCAACTGCTCTTCCTATTGACATGCCGCACTTTACTAAGCCACGCTATGGCACAGCCTGCTGATCACACTTACATAGAGGTGTCTTATGTAAATCAAAGTGTCTTTCATCAGTGCCTTGGCTTTTGTTTTCAATTTCACAATTGTGGTCTTAATTAACATGTTCACTGTGACTTCAAACGATGCCAAGAATCAACCTCCTCCAAGTGAATCCATATCATTCTTGATAGTCGTCTGTGCTCTCATTATATTCATTTGTCTACATAGTTCTATATATTCTGTTGGGTCCTTGACATTTGTAAACTTACACCATCAGTGATAAGAAAAATAAAAACCTTGCTTTTAAGCCTTTTTCATTTCATGTGGATGTGTTAAGAGCTTGTATAACTAACATTGTGTCGTCGGGAATTCTCTCCCGTCTGGTTATCCTGGTGAAACTATATATTATATAATACTAGGGCTGTCAAAATTAACGCGTTTCACGCAGGGTGATTCATTTCTGGAATTAACGGCGTTATTTTTTTTAACGCATGTGCAGAATGATCCGCCCCGTGCATGCCACCGGCTCTGTACTACAGTCACTCTAAAGTTGTGGCTGACCCAGGATCAGTAGCTGCGTGCAGCCAAACATAGCAGCACGTTAGCCCGTGCTAACGGTCACGTCTGTCGGGGGCATAGATAGTATATAAAATCAACTGCCGCGGGTGACAGTTGATGTCGGGAGCAACAGGAGGAGAAACATTGTCCGCTCTGTTCAGAGCCCGTGAGGACACAAACGTCTGCAGTTTTCAGAGGTGTGTGTGAGTCAACATAACGTCGGCTTCCTGGCACACATGAACAGTCCCCTAGGACTGCTGCTCAGTAGCATGTGTGTGTTCACACACACACACACACAGAGAGGGTTGAGCTTCGGGTGTGGTCCAACAGTGGCTAATCTGGGCTTATCCGCTAGATAAAGAACGCGCCGGAGGTCTCACCTTTGGTTTCTACAGTCTCTTTATTAGAAAAAGCAGGAATCTGTGTCATGAACAAACCACAAGGGACATGGTTTACATACATGGTAGACATGGTTTAGCTGGCTGTTGGTGTCTTCTGCTCTGGCTCCTATCAGCTGAGAGACTCTCTGAGCTGCTCGTACATCCTCTGGTCCTGCACACACACACACACACACACACAGTGTGAGAAACCTTACATAGTAGACTGTTAATGGTGAGAGCTATATGACGGGTGGTTCTGACGGCACAATTAGAGATGCACAGATCCACTATTTTTCAGTACGATCCGATTCCGATATCTAGTTTCAATGCAGAAGAACATCAGAACTCAACTTTTTCATTGCTAAATTATTGTTAG
This sequence comes from Ammodytes marinus, assembly GCF_949987685.1. Taxonomy (NCBI): domain Eukaryota; kingdom Metazoa; phylum Chordata; class Actinopteri; order Uranoscopiformes; family Ammodytidae; genus Ammodytes; species Ammodytes marinus. The sequence goes on along the minus strand of NC_137215.1, from coordinate 29,503,903 downwards.
TGTGTCTATATCATATAGCTTGGTCTTGAATGTTTTATTTATTTTCATACTTAAAAAATGTCATTTGAAAACAGCCTGGATCGGTGGGGATACTGTATCACAAACATATCATAATCTGTAGAAACACTGGAGGAAATGGACACATGATGAACCATTGCCATACACTGTGTGAGGCTGCTCGGACATTCAGAATCACAATCCTTTATTGTCATTGTACAACAAAATTGTAGCAGCATCCCAGTATACACACAGACACAAAATATAAAAATTGTAAAAAAAAAATAGTGCAGACAAGACATAAAAATAGTAAGAAAGGCATGAATAGATTAGCGCGGGGGGAGGGGGAGGCTTGTTGCAAAATACGAAACTGGCCTTGCAATTAAATTCAGGCCATAGTTGCAGCGTTTACTCTCTTACCTTTTTGGACACGGACGGCCGGACTTTCTTGAACGCGTCCTCAAAGTTCTGTTTGCTCACTCTGAGGTCAGTGGCTGAGGTGTATGTGTGACCTGTGAGATAAATGAGCACGATACATGTCAATGTGTAGGGCTTGTGCTGCATGTCTCATGTAACACACACACACACACACACACACACACACACACACACACACACACACACACACACACACACACACACACACACACACACACACACACACACACACACACACACACACACACACACACACACACACACACTAACAGGGTCTGTAGAGCTGCAGACATTGTTCAGACTATGACACTCTTTGTTCCCTACCTAGCTGCCCAGTGCTGTTCTCTCATCGCTCAAATATCACAAGCACAATTCTTAAATATCATGTTCCTACAAATATGTGAAAGTGTATCAGACTTTCATATTTGGCTTGTGTGCGGGAGAATATAATGTTCTAGTATTACTCTTCCTTCTCTCAGCTGGTCTTTGTAGATTTCATAGCGCTGGCTCTGAGGCAGTGGTTGAATAAAGGGAGATGATAAGATAAAGGGAAACATGAATGGGCTGTTGTGTGGCTTCAGACTCCACCTTAATGTGGACTGGGCCTTGACCCGATTCAAAGTGCTTTGTACGTGACTACTGTACCACTTTATTAACATTATATAATATAGAAAATATTATAAAATATAGAAACATGTCATTTATTTAAAAAAGAAAATGCACTGCAAAAAGTAAAGAGTCTCGTGGGAATCTTTCCAATCATGACTTTGACTTTATCACATAAGGTATCACACTTCAATCTCCATCTAGGTAATGCTGTCATGTATGCAGAGGAAGGGGTGGAGTCACCTGTAGAAGCAGCTGGTGCATGCTGGGACTTCAGGTAGGCCCTCAGGGTGTTCACAGAGGCTTCCCTCACCAACGCGGTCAGGTCAGCTCCACTGAATCAAACACACAATTAGACTCAAACTGTTTTCAGATCAGTGCTACAACATTATGCCTGCATCATCGTATGTGTCCACCTCAGGATATAGTTCGTAGGCTGCTGTGCCGTTTTTTAGCTGGGACTCACGTGAAGCAATCGCAGCGCTGGTCGAAGGCCATCTCTTCCAGACAGACGTCCTGCTCCAGCCGAGGTTTGGTCCCGCCCTACAACACATTCATCTCAGGTCACTGGAGAGGATCAACTGTTAATGGTCCAGGCAAAATAGCGTTTTACATAGAACAAATTGTAAAAGATTTTTTTTCAGCTCAGATAATTTCTATGAGGTGTCCAGAACAACATACTAAAAGTCCTAAGAAATCCTAGTTGAGGAAATATGTTTAATTGTCATCAATCCGAGATGTGTGCCAATAAGGCGAGACACCAATAAATCCCAATAGGGCTATTTTTTTCCTTTACCCCTATCAAAATGAAACTTTACACAATGAAAGTATCAATGACAATTAACTTTTTTTGTATTACAAGTGTCTTTGAAAATTAATTTTAATATGCAAATGAGCTATACACTAATCGTACATGCCCAAAATCAACCCAAATAGGCTTAATGTTTTCCTTTACGCCTACCACAATAAAACTTTACATAGTAATAGTATACTTGAAAAGTAACTTTTTTTGTATTACAAGTTTTCAATGAATTTGAATATGCACATGAGCTCCACACTTAATGAAAATCCAAACATCCTACTGCCAATGCTGCTTTTAGACTGGCCTCTAACCTGAAAAACTGCCTGGCTTACCTGCCAGGGGTATAACAGGTGCCTCTCATGAATTAGATTTGCATGGTCTGTGATACACCATTTTTTGTATTACAAGTTTCTTTGAAAATGAATTTGTATATGCAAATGAGCTATGCACTAATCAAATATAGGCTACCCAAAATATATCCGCTTAGGCTTAATTTTTTCCTTTAATGATCCAAGTGACTGCTGCAGATATTGCTGCGGTTGGTCACATACACATTCAGTACTTTATGATTCCTCCTATACGTGAACCTATTGTGTATCAGCCACTGGCTCTGTTGCCAGCAGATAACAAAACATCACAAAACGCTGGATGTTTTGTGGAAGACATCCCTACTCATTCACTCTCAAAGGCCATCATGGTCTGGTATGATGCAGATCCTGCATCTTCTAGATGAACACCCTGGGAGAGCTTCAGTAACATTACTTCCAATGATTGATCTTGATCCCAGTGATGAATCCTGCATATACTCAACATTGAGGTTTGTGGCAACTCTGCAGTATGATGTGACCCCTGTTCTGACGTTCAACCAACCCCTTCTGGAAAGCCTTGACCATTATAAGTTAACTTCTAATACAAATGTTTTACTTTTCATGTAGACTTTCATTGTGTAAAGATTTAATGTGGTAGGAGTAAAGGTTCAAATGAAGCCTATGTGGATATATTTTGGGTAGCCTATATTTGATTAGTGCATAGCTCATTGCATATTAAATTCATTTTCAAAGAAACTTGTAATACAAAAAATGGTGTATCACAGACCATGCAAATCACAGGGAGAGGTTAGAATATAGATAGAACATTGACGGAACACGGCGGCGGCCATCTTGAGTACGTCACGTCAAACAATAAAAAAGACCGCAGACCGATAGGCTACTAAATTTCGGTTATTTAGGCCTATATTGTTTTGAGGATTAGGTTCAGGCATCATAGCTGGGTGGTTAGGGTTAGGGCAAATGAGTGACATAGCAGACATGTCATGGAAGCTAAATAGTAAAAAATCACGTCCGTCACACCACAGTTACTTCCGTCACGCCTGGGTGTTGTTGTCACGCCAAGGTAACTTGTCTACGGGGCTGCAGCTGGACCCTACTCAAAAAAACAGCCGCTACGTGGTACCAGGTACCATGAAATTGCGGTGGAAAAGCCAAAAATGCGAGTTGAGTCGAGTCGAGCTGATACCATACGGTAGAAAAGCGCCATTAGTTAGCATGTGTAGTCCCTCCTACACAGAAAACATCATGCCGAGCATTTACATGATCCATTGTGTTTAGCAGTAGACTAGAAAAGCTATTTTCTTCTTCATTCCCTTGGTGGATAATGGTCAAAATTGGAAAAGGGATGATAATAACCAGCTATGCTATATTTCACATATAGTTTATCTGTGCTGCTTTTCCCAATGAATAACTCAATTAAAAGGGGTTAACATTAGGCTCCATCGTGGGTCACACGTGTGGTGTGTCTATGGGTGAATGTACCTTGGTAATGGTGAGCAGGATGGCATGGCGGTCTGCTGGAGGTGGCAGACCCACATACAGGGTCTTATCTAGCCGGCCCGGCCTCAGTATGGCTGGGTCAATGATATCTGGGGAAACACAAGACGCTGACAGTCAAGTCGGTGTTGAGGAGAAATAATAATGACTTCTGGTTTAAATGGTTGATCCAGGCTGAAACAACTGTGCTGGAACAAGTGTTTGGATTCCTATACATCAGTGAAATACCGATGGTACAATGATCTGAAGACATAAAACGGTTGGAACCACTGGTTTAATCTTTAACATTGTACTTTATGAGCTTCATATAAAGAAGGTAAATGTCGGGGCAGCGAAAAGTACGATAATCCCAGTGAAATGCAGAGGAGAAAAGTAGCCTAAAATGGAAACTGTCTCGGCTGCCGGGGTTTGTGAGCGAAATATCTCCTGAACGCTTTCAGGGATTTTCTTCAAACTTTGCACAAATGTTGACTGACTCAATATGAACTGATTATATTTTGGAAGTCAAAGGTTATTGACCTTACATATTGTCAGGTCACAGGGGACCTTGTATCATATTGTAGTTTCTTAGGAGGTTCTTTAAAGCATTGCCTTAACCACCAATTGTGTGCCTGGCGGAGGCATATAACCGGCAGGCGGTATTTATGGCTTAATGATGCAGTTGAGTAACATTCCTCGGCTGACTGTTGTGACAAAGCAAGAAGCTGAAACTATGTGAGGCTGGTCCAGGCGTGTCTGTGGTTAATGATGTGTACCTGGTCTGTTGGTAGCAGCCATGATGAAGACCTGCCGCCTGGCCTCGAGCCCATCCATCTCTGTGAGCAGCTGGTTGACCACCCGCACACTGGCTCCTGACTACACACACACACACACACACACACACACACACACACACACACACACACACACACACACACACACACACACACACACACACACACACACACACACACACACACACACACACACACACACACACACACACACACACACACACACACACACACACACACACACACACACACACACACACACACACACACACACACACACACACACACGTAAACATTCTGCTGCTGTGTATATAACAATAGTTTTCCCGATAATACAGAGGTTTATTTAATCAATATATTACTGCGTCCGCCTCCTGGTGACATGCACTGACATCTTTTTGTAAAATACGGATAGTTTTTATAGTCTAGATGGAAGAATAGGTCCACGCGCATAGGGTGGCTTTTTTTTTTTGCAACCTGTTTTTTTCTAATCCTTGAAGTGTCTATTTTAAGATTCTGCCAGGTAACAGGCTGAACTAAGGGGTTTTGTGGTTTATTTTTTTTATTTTTATTTTTTTTAAGATATTTTTTGGGCATTTTTATGCTTTATTGATAGTGCAGAGAGACAGAGGTGAAATGGGGCAGAGAGGGGAGTGACATGCAGAGAACGACCGCGGGCGGGAATCGAACCCAGGTCTGCTGCTGGGCCCGGCCCGGGAGGGGGACGCCCTACCAACTGAGCTAAAGGCGCCCCCTTGTGGTTTATTTTTAACAGTTTATTACACATTTACCAATTTCAAAAATGAAAACAGCAAAATTAAAGAAAGCATAACTTTTGAAAAAAAAAACATACAGAGGCAAATTAACAAATTTTTCCATATAATTCTGACTCAGGGAATTCAGTAAAATAGTTATTTTTAACATTCAAGTACATTTTCCCTGTTTTTCTGGACAAAAACAGCGAAAATTATTATATATATATATACAGTCAAGTGCGAAAGTTTGTGAACCCCTTGAGCCTTTTGGAATTTTATTTATTTTAACCATTATTAATTCATTTTTATCAATACCAGTATTTTTTATATGAAATAACAGATGTTTGTTTATCAATTCAACATTTTTATTTTCCAGAAATCAATTGTTAAAACAGATAAAACAAATTATTTGACGAATGTTGTATGTGCAAAAGTTTGTGAACCCTGAGCTGCATTGCTTAAATCGAGCAAGGTAAACACAATCAGGTTGGCCAAATTGGTTGATGAAATAGACCAATGTAATGAGAGATCTTTAGGAAAGAAATTGGGCGGCACTAGATAAAACAGAGATAAAACCAGGTCAGTTTAGGCTCACCAAAGTGAACCCATACAGGTCAGACATGCTAAAAGGGAAACAAATCTCAGAGGATCTCAGGAATAGAGTTTTGATGTTACACATTTGTCTGGGGACAGTTATAAATTCATAAAAAAAAATTTGAGCTCAATCGGTCCACCGTGAGGCAAATCATCTACAAATGGAGAGCTTTAAGAGTGACTTAACATCTGCCTAGAAGTGGACTTCCTTCAAAAATATCCTCAAGCGCCACAAGAAAAGTGATTTTTCAGGTAAAAGCCAACCCAAACATTACACCTGGAGATTTGCAGACAATTTGAAACCACCATTATTCACTTGGGAGAAGGTTCTCTAGGTGGTAGGCAGAATTGCGTTTTTGCCCAAACATGGCGGTTTTGGTTATGACCAAACAGTTCAATTTTTGACTAATCTGTCCACAGAATAAGACTTCAGGTATCTCCAGGTGCTCTCTGGCAAAGTTGTGACAAGCAGTTTTGTTCTTTTTTGAGAGCAGAGGCTTCTTCAGCAACCATCCCATGAAAGCCATGTTGACTGAGTTTTCTTCTTATTGTGGAACCATGCACATCTGTCCCAGATGCTGCAAGAGAGGTCTGCAAATCACCAGATGTAATGTTTGGGTTGGCTTTTAACTGAAAAATCACTTATATTGTGGCGCTTGTGGATATTTTTGAAGGAAGTCCACTTCTAGGCAGATGTTCAGTCACTCTTAAAGCTCTTCATTTGTAGATGATTTGCCTCACGGTGGACCGATGGAGCTCAAACTTTTTTTAAAATAATTTATAGCTGTCCCCAGACAAATGTGCAGCATCACAACTCTATTCCTGAGATCCTCTGAGATTGTTTCCCCTTTTAGCATGTCTGACCTGTATGGGTTCACTTTGGTGAGCCTAAACTGACCTGGTTTTATCTCTGTTGTATCTAGTGCCGCCCAATTTCTTCCCTAAAGATCTCTCACTACATTGGTCCATTTCATGACTCAATTTGGCCCATCTGATTGTGTTTACCTGCTCCATTTAAGCAATGCAGCTCAGGGTTCACAAACTTTTGCACATACAACATTCGTCAAATAATTTGTTTTATCTGTTTTAACAATTGATTTCTGGAAAAGAAAAATGTTGAATTGATAAACAAACATCTGTTATTTCATATAAAAAATACTGGTATTGATAAAAATGAATTAATGATGGTTACAATAAATAAAATTCCAAAATGTTCAAGGGGTTCACAAACTTTCGCACTTGACTGTATATATATATATACAGTATCTCACAAAAGTGAGTACACCCCAGGGTTCGACATAACGTATAGCCCGATGGCCCGGGGCCAGTAAAATCATATGCAGGGCAAGTTGATTGGCCAGTCACTGTCCCGCCCGGGCCAGTGACTGGCCAATCACAGTTCAGTATCTTTTTGTAGACTACATCATGGTTCATTGAAATGCGCGTTCTGAGTCGTAATGAAAGCAGTGTTTATTTAAGACTCAATATAATAAACCTAATATAAAATATATTTTTTAATGAAAGGCCAGTGGACAACCGATGCGTGGGCGTTTTGACAGGCACCGTTGGCAGAGCTGCCTACCGTCCGCCTGCGAGTCGACAAATCAATCGACTTACTCTGCCCCCTTTCTTTCTTCCCACAGCAGAGGTTGAGGCGCAGAAAATGATAACTGCGCTTTTCCTTTATCTGCCGCCGTAATGTTACAATATTTGCATCCAAGCCCCAATGGTAATACAAATGAGAGGCGTTATTTAAACGCTGTGAATGCGTCTCCGGTGATTGTGTCGGTAGTAGACAGAAACGAACGGAGGGACTCCGCTCACTGTACAGTTCCTATAGTCGCGCAGTTTGGCACTGTGTTTTCAGGCTCGAGACATTCAATCAGATCGCGGAAGTCTTTCCCATTGAAATCGCTAACGGGGAGAATATCCCCGGTTATTATTTTAGCCACAAACCACAGTTCATCTGCGCGGCGGCTCACTCGGTGGCGAGATCACACGGTGAAACGCTGCTGTGATCGGACGAAGGCATTGTGTGTTTCTAAGGTGATTTAACGTCATAGTCTTAGACGAGCGTTTAACTTATGCTGCATATTTTGCACTGCATTGTTTTTTATCAATAGTTTGAAAAAATGGTCCCACACCGGACTCTTAAAGCTGACACTTCATGGAGAAGTGACACTCCTGCAGCGCGCTCACGACCAGACGTGAACTCACATACACGGTGAAATATCCCAAAAACGGCATAACCCACTGATTTTCGGATTTCTATTCTATTTTTAAAGTCAACTTGAGCGAAAGTGGAAAACCGGTCATTCGGTCGACACATTCACATCCCTAATGCATATAGAGAAAGTAATAAAAACAGCCTACCACACCACAAAGAATGATCAGACCTTCATCTCTTATTTATTTTTTATGTTTGAACATGACTTCTGCAGGTGAACTATTCATTAAACTGCCCAAATTCAAGAATAAAAACAACCTTCAAACTACTGGACTTTAAAATACTGGCCGACTCTTTCGACATACTTTCAGTTGTAGGCTTCAAATTCAATATGTTTGCCTGGTTTTATATTATGTGTATGAGCAATATCAACATTTCATATAATTAACTAAAAGAAAAATAACCAAATCTAAAGGGAATATCTATACTGTTACAGTATAGATATTCCCTTTAGATCTGGTTATCTTTCTTTATTTTTCAGGTATTATAATTATTGACACTAAATTATGAAGAAAAAAAAAATGTGTGCAGGGCCAGTGAAAATATACAAGGGGCCAGTAAAACTCGGATCCACTGGCCCGGCGGGCCAGTAGGAAAAAAAAGTTATGTTGAACCCTGCACCCCTCACATTTCTTCAAATATTTCATTATATCTTTTCATGGGACAACACTGAATAAATGACACTTTGATACAATGTAAAGTAGCGTGTGTACAGCTTATATAACAGTGTAAATTTACTGTCCCCTCAAAATAACTCGACACACAGCCATTAATGTCTAAACTGCCGGTTACAAAAGTGAGTACACCCCTGAGTTAAAATGTCCAAATTGGGCCCAAAGTGTCAATATTTTGTGTGGCCACCATTATTTTCCAGCACTACCCTAACCCTCATGGGCATGGAGTTCACCAGAGCTTCACAGGTTGCCACTGGAATCCTCTTCCCCTCATTCATGACAACATCACGGAGCTGGTGGATACTGGAGACCTTGCGCTCCTCCATCTCCTGTTTTAAGAAGCCCCAAAGATGCTCAAAAGGGTTTAGGTCTGGGGACATGCTCGGCCAGTCCATCACCTTTACCCTCAGCTTCTTTAGCAAGCCAGTGGTCGTTAGGAGGTGTGTTTGGGGTCGTTATCATGTTGCAGTACTGCCCTGCGGCCCAGTTTACGAAGGGAGGGGATCATGTTCTGCTTCAGTATGTCACAGTACATGTTGGTATTCAATGAACTGTAGCTCCCCAGTGCTGGCAGCACTCATGCAGCCCCAGACTATGACACTCCAACCACCATGCTTGACTATAGGCAAGACACACTTGTCTTTGTACTCCTCACCTGTTTGCTACCACACACTCTTAACACCATCTGAACCAAATAAATGTATCTTGGTCTCATCAGACCACAGGACATGGTTGCAGTCATCCATGTCCGTAGTCTGCTTGTCTACAGCAAACTGTTTGTGGGCTTTATTTTGCATCATCTTTAGAATAGGCTTCCTTCTCGGACGACAGCCATGCAGACCAGTATGATGCAGAGTGCGGCGTATGGTCTGAGCACTGACAGGTTGACCCCCCACCCCTTCAAGCCCTGCAGCAATGCTGGCAGCACTCATACGTCAATTTTCCAAAGCCAACCTCTTGGTATGACGCTGAAAACGTGCACTCAACCTTCTTAAACTGGGCTGCAGGGCAGTATTGCAACATGATAACGACCCCAAACACACCTCCAAGACGACCACTGCCTTGCTAAAGAAGCTGAGGGTAAAGGTGATGGACTGGCCAAGCATGTCCCCAGACCTAAACCCTATTGAGCATCTTTGGGGCTTCTTAAAACGGGAGATGGAGGAGCGCAAGGTCTCTAATATCGACCAGCTCCGTGATGTTGTCATGAATGAGTGGAAGAGGATTCCAGTGGGAACCTGTGAAGCTCTGGTGAACTCCATGCCCAAGAGGGTTAAGGTAGTGCTGGAAAATAATGGTGGCCACACAAAATATTGACACTTTGGGCCCAATTTGGACATTTTTTCTTAGGGGTGTACTCACTTTTGTTGCCTTCAGTTTAGACATTAATGGCTGTGTGTCGAGTTATTTTGAGGCGACAGTAAATTTACACTGTAATACAAGCTGTACACTGACTACTTTACATTATATCAAAGTGTCATTTCTTCAGTGTTGTCCCATGGAAAGATATAATGAAATATTTGAAGAAATGTGAGGGGTGTACTCACTTTTGTGAGATACTGTATATATATATATATTATTAAATAAACTAATACATGTAGTAAAAATGGAACTGTTTAGCAGTACCTAACTATTAAACTAACTAACTAACCTAGAATTTTGATAAGAACTACATATTCCTACTCCCTACAGTCCAGGGAATAGGTATACGTAGTTCAAATTTAGAGTCTTGGGCCTGCCATATAGTCCAGCAGATAGGTGCAATATATGAAGGAATTGTGCTTTTGATGATACAAATATGAGCTTTGGCACACTGTTAGAGCATGCCTTAAGGAAGATTTTTGGCTATAGGGCCATCACCAATTTTTCCTAAATATACAGTAATTGACAGATTTATAATTATTTTTGAAAAAACAGCCCACGTCAGTGGCAGAGGGCATTGCCCTGTCCACTGCACCCCTTTGTGAATCCACAGCAGAGGAGTTCACAACAGGCCTGGATCGATCCTGGTAGTGCGGCCCAGTGAGGTTCCCATCCACCTGTGGCCTTCCACTTCCACTCCCAGTCAACTGGTGATGGGAGATCAGGGGCTGCAACCATCATCTCTCCCAAGCTTTGGCTAGCTTGGTAGGCACTGGCAGCCCTCTTTCTGTGTTGAATCAGTGCTGCTTGTGTTGTACCTTTCTGGGTGAAGAGCTGATCGTGTGCCTGATTACTGGCTGCTAATGCAGTCATACAGCAATAACAAAAATAAAGAGGCTCCATCCAGTTGTCTAGGAGTCAGCCAAGACACAGGAGGGTCTCTTGATGTCATTAAAGTTCTCCATGTATCCCACCTTGTCTTCTACTCCCTGCCACTAAAAGATGATGGTGTCACAACCAGTAAATGCTTTGAACACTAGCACATCGATCTGGACCTAGTGCCCTCACCATCTCCTGAGCTTCTAAATATCGAACATTTTCCCCAGCTCCAAAGGAAACACACAGCTCATTTATGTTGAGTGATTTGGCTGCTGTCACTGCCAGTAATGGCAAATCCATCTCTGTATGTATTGACACCTTGGTATAACCTTCCTTCTCATCATCTCCCAGGTGCAGTAAGGTGTTTTTCAGTGTTGAGGGCTGTCACACCAGTTGCCAGGAAGGAGAACAGTTCAGTGCAACACTTTGGCCAGTTTTCAAGAATGGCACTGGATGCCTCATCTCGTTTACAGACGTGCTTCCATCTCCTGCTGTGTGTTCTGGCCTCAAGACTTTTAGGGAAATATTCATTCCAAATGTCATCCACTCTGCTGACATGCTACAGCTGAGACATGCGGTATGGTGAGAACACTTTCTGTAAGTAAGCATGTTAACAAGAGCAGCCCCTCCATGGATGATGACCTGTACTGTGGGGTTGGATATGTTTTTCGAGAAGATATCCGTGGTGGATATGCCTGGTTTTCATGCTCATAGAACTGATCCAGACTTCCGTCACTTATAGACCTTCCCAACCCAAGGTGCGGCTCCTACTCGTGCATTTCAAATGTCACTGTACGCAATTGGATAGCACTACAACAGTACACTGCACTACAATCAAAAAAAAAATTTAATCAAATCAAAACAACCAATCAGTGCAATGAACAAGGTGACTTATTAAACCCTGTTCGTTTAGGGAACAACGGGATTAACTGTTAAATTAAACTTTTGCCGCGGTCGGTCGGCAAAATAGAAAATTCCTCTTACTTGCTAATGAAAGATTTGAGTGCTGTCTTCCAAATTGTAAAGGGTTTAGGCCAAAGCCGTCTCAAACTTTAACAACATATCCACAGACATCTCTGATGTTTACTATCACGGCTTCGGTGGCGCATGCACAGCACTGTCGTTATCAGGTTACGTCCGCCCCAGAGCACCATACATATGGCTATGGCCCGCCCATATCAGAAAGAATGATTTGATTGGTAGCTCAGGATTTCTTGACATATTTAATGAGCTTCAATGGAGAGTGTCCAGACCAACAGGTGCAGCAAATTTAATTTGCCAGTGGCAGGTCTGGATTTCCAGGCTAGTTGGGACCTGGACTCCTCTCAGACTGGAGGTTGGCCGAATAGAGGGAGGTTAGATAGGCTGGTTGACCGTGTCTGTTATGGCACCAGTTAGTGCTTTAACATTGTGTGCAAACGGCATCAGTGCATGTGTGGTCTGCTCATGGTGCCAGCTGTCTCCTTTCTCGTCTTAGTGTAGGCCTAAAACTCTCTCCATCAGGCCTACAATACTACCGGCACCTTTCACAGAGGCAATACTCTGCTTGTGGGCCTAGTCAATGGCATTGGCTGAGAAGCTGCATGTCATCTTCTTCGCGGCAAAGTTTCTTTTCAGAAACTGCCCATTGACACCTGGATGAGTATCTTTCAGTGTAATCATATCAAGCAAATAGACTGTTATCCATCTGGCAGAGTGGTTGTGTCCCAAAGCAATGAACAAAGGCACAATCTTGGTCAGGGCATCAATATTGAGTAGGAAGTTGGCCTCTCTTATTGATCAAACATAGTTCATCAACTATTTCCAGCTGCAGGGTGATGGACCATCACTGGTCCATCACATCTCTTTCAGTGCACCTGTCTTCAGGGGATGTATGATTGTTTCCCTCCTCCAGATATAGGATGCTGGCTCTGACCTGATGAGCATGTCAGTTACGTGTCACTTTGGAGGCTTTCAGAAAGGATCTATTGTCCCAGCAGTAGCAACTCCAACTTGTACATGTGCTTCTGTCCCCCAGCTACCCTCCAAGAGGTCGCCAATTACCTTTAGTGTTGACATCTCAATGTGAAATCCAGCAAGCATCACAATTAAGTGATCGTCACCTTGAATTGCTGGCAAGCTCCACATTTACAAGTTCTGTGGAGATGTCTAGCACCCGATCATAAGAAATGCACACAGCACCAGGTCAAAAAGGATGTCCACAAGGGATGGTTTGCAGGTCCTCGTATGGACCTGCAAATCTCCCTCTGGCTTTCCAAACTGTTGTACGTGAGAGGGTGAGGGGCTGGTCGAGGCAACAACACTAATTGGTTACCCTGCACATTGGTGCTACAGGGGATTCTCCATGTACACCTCAATATAGGAGACAAGTGCAGTGAATGTAATGCCATGGTTAACATTGTCTGTTATATTGGTGTGCTTTCTTGGATCTCACTCTATTGTACAGATAGATAAGACACTGAGTTTGGTACTTGGCCTCTTGGGCAAAGAGGTCTACAAAGTTTGTTAAGTAGGGATTTGTGCCACATGCAAAATTAGATGGACATTTCAGCATATCATTTATGTCTTCCTGAAACGGAACACATTTGTTCCAGGTTATTGGCCAGGCATTCTGATCTTTCTTGCTCATTAGGATCCACCACCTTGAATAGTTTGGCCATGGTCCCTCAATGCACTGTGCTACTTGAGGACAATGTACTAGTTCTAGCACCACCACTCCACCATACACTGAACCCACCAGAAATATTTGTCAGATGTCAGTAAAGTCACATGGGAGAGTATAGGTAACTGCATCAGGCAAGTCCAAGAAGGCCACAGGTGGATGGGAACCTCACTGGGCCGCACTACCAGGATGGATACAGGACTCCTCTGCTGTGGATTCACAAAGGGGTGCAGTGGACAGGGCAATGCCCTCTGCCACTGACGTGGGCTGTTTTTTCAAAAATAATTATAAATCTGTCAATTACTGTATAGTTATTGAATTCCTTGTATGCCAGATATATGTTCGTATGTAGTTATTAGCATATTGTCCATAGAAACTCTGCATTCCTCATTCTTGTAAAAGTAGGATTAGGTCAATTTTTTATTTTTATGCAAATGTATTTGGGGTATTACCTAAAACTTTATGTGAGTAAAGGTTTCTGCTCGCGACTTACCTTGCCTGATACTGGAACATATGTAAAATTCTGCTAATATTCGATGGTTTTACCATAACTTTGTTCCCTGAATGCCATGTACATGTACTTCAGTAGTTTCCAGCATGTTTTAAATAGTGCCACTGTCTTCCTCATCCTTAAAAATGTAGGATTAGCCACCAGAACCAAGATCCTAGGTGGTCTAGAACCTAAGCTACATGTAAAATAACAACCGTTGGCGGCCATTTTAAATGGCCGCCACTGGTGCCATAGGAAAAATTGGTGATGGCCCTATAGCCAAACATCTTCCTTAAGGCATGCTCTAACAGTGTGCCAAAGCTCATATTTGTATCATCAAAAGCACAATTCCTTCATATATTGCACCTATCTGCTGGACTATATGGCAGGCCCAAGACTCTAAATTTGAACTACATATACCTATTCCCTGGACTGTAGGGAGTAGGAATATGTAGTTCTTATGAAAATTCTAGGTTAGCTAGTTAGTTTAATAGTTAGGTACTGCTAAACAGTTACATTTTTACTACATTTATTGGTTTATTTAATAATAAAAAAATAAAATATAGATGTAATACATTTTTTTTTGCCGTTTTTCGCTGATTTTGTCCAGAAAAACAGGGAAAATTTACTTGAATGTTAAAACTAACTATTTTACTGAATTCCCTGAGTCAGAATTATATGGAAAATTGTGTTCATTTGCCTCTGTATGTTTTTTTCTTCAAAAGTTATGCTTTCTTTAATTTTGCTGTTTTCATTTTCGAATTTGGTAAATGTGTAATAAACTGTTAAAAATAAACCACAAAACCCCTTAGTTCAGCCTGTTACCTGGCAGAATCTTAAAATAGACACTTCAAGGATTAGAAAAAAAACAAGTTGCAAAAAAAAAAAAAGCCACCCTATGCGCGTGGACCTATTCTTCCATCCAGACTATTAACCTGACACTATATTAGCGAGTGGCCAGAGGAGATGCATGATTGCACAAGTGCTGCCTCCAATGAGGTGAGAGAACTGCTACGGCAGACCAGGCTGTAGTACGGAGTCCAGCAAAGATATTCATTACTTTTAAACAATGAAACACAATCCTCCTCGAGCCCATCCCATGCCACTGACAGTGATACACTACACTGAAGAATGACTAGACAAGTTATTTTCACTTTGTGAAGTAAGATTGGGACCTAGTTTAATAAAATATGATCAATCACAGACAAACTGATTAATGTCTGTATGGAGTGGATAACTGACATTAGGGAAACGCTGACAAAGCTTTGGCCGTGTCACTGCTTTGCTGATAGAGGCTACGTATAAGAGTAAATGTATGTCTCCACCTGCTGGGTAGTAGGGAAAGCTAGCAGGCCTTAGAATGGGAATGCGGCCTGAGAGAGTAGATCTGGTTTCATTGCTTTGTCTTTTGCTTTATTTATTCATGTGGGTTTCTTTGTTTCCCCCTTCAAATACAAATCAAGTAATGTGCCATATTCATTACAATACCGAAGGTTAACATTGAAGCCATCTGGCAAAAGTTTAGCTCTGTAGAGGTGAAGTTAACAGTATTGCTAAGTTATGTTGATGTCAATCTTGAAATGTAGTTTCTGGTATGGCATCAGACTGAAGTATAATTCATTTGGTTGTTTGAATGAACTATGTCCAGTGGGTGGATGGACTGTTAGGGCTGGGATCTTTATTTGGAGCCAGCCATCCATCAATAGAACAGACAAGCATAATCCAATCATTAAATCAAAGGAAACATTGAGGACAGGGACAGAAGGGGGGATGAGTGGAAGTAAGATCAAAAACAAAAGAAGCTGAAGGAATAAAGGACCTGAGTAAGGACTGCTACATGGACTTTAATGGTACACAACCTACCAAGTGAGCCACCGGGGTGCCCCATTTACTTCTACTTTTGATTTTCATTTAGTAAAATATTTGATCACAATCTCACATTTTTTGATTTAGGACTTATCAGATGAACTACTTGGTACTACTATTATTTGGATAATTGATTTATCCTTGTTTATGATTAGACTTTCTTATTTTTACCCCCAAAATGAATGAAAATGACCAATGAAAACTTTTTTTATACGATTTTAGCAAATCCTGAGAATTGTTAAAGTTTAAGTTTATCCAGTGCTTTACATAGAGCCCATACATATGAACGTGAAAGGTTTTAAGAAGAGTGACATTATTTAAGATTAAACAGCTGATGGTGACAGAAAGTGGAGGTGCATTTACCCTGCAGTAGTGCTTTGCTACTGTACCCTGCCTGCTGCTGTCTGTATGAAGCAGTAGTCCTTTGCTACTGTACCCTGCCTGCTGCTGTCTGTATGAAGCAGTAGTCCTGCCTGCTGCTGTCTGTATCAAGCAGTAGTCCTGCCTGCTGCTGTCTGTATCAAGCAGTAGTCCTTTGCTACTGTACCCTGCCTGCTGCTGTCTGTATGAAGCAGTAGTGTGTGTCTGCTGACAGGACATGACGATGCAGTAGTGTGTGTCTGCTGACAGGACATGACCTCTCACCTCATGACCGGAGCGCCGGGGACACAGAGCGTCGATCTCGTCGAAGAAGATGACACAAGGGGCGGAGTTGCGACCTCTTTGGAAGACCTGTCTGACCGCACGCTCACTCTCGCCCACATACTGCACACACAGGAATCCAACATGCTTTATTTGTCATATGAAAAACAACTACAGCAGCAGTCATTGTCAATGTCCCAGGCTCCTCTCAACAACGCAATATAGTAGAAGAAAAACACAAGTGTTGAGTGCCATTTGAGACACTAATAAACACACAAGTAGTGCAAGGACACAGTGCAGATAGAAAGTGTAGAGATAAGGTGCACCGTATAAATATAAAGTAAATTTAGAATGCAAAATAAAATAAATGTAGACGATATACAATACTGTACATGGAAATAAAAATAATAGCTGTAACGAAATAGGATACTGTACATGTAATAGACTAATGTTAAATATGATTAAACATATATATATACGCAGTTTGTGCATATGTAAACAATCACACATTCAGCTGTTAGAGCAATCAGCCCTTTCTCTGACTCTACTTCAGAATCAGAACATTGAGTGTGGGGGGGGGTGATGATAACAGCCCAGTCACTCACCATGTTGAGCAGCTCCGGCCCCTTGACAGAGATGAAGTTGAGGCCTGACTCGTTGGCCACTGCCTGTCAGGAGACATAGGACATTTCTGTTTTAGAACACATGAATTTATTTAGGATTGTTGCAGTGTGAATTGATTTGCTTTATTTTTTAGTGCTATTTTAATTTTGTCCCTGTGTGTTTGTCTGTAACTGTTTGTCTGTAACTGTGGTTCATTGTGCTGCTACCTGTCTTGGCCAGGTCACCTTTGAAAAAGAGATTTTTAATCTCAATAGGTTTTTTTCCTGGTTAAATAAAAAAAATTAAAAAAATGAAACAAACATGCCCCATCAAGTTCATCAGGCAGATTTAGAGGTGTTAGAACCATTATTCCTCCACTTTGGACGCAGCCCCATCTACCAGTCTGTATGCTAAACTAGGCTAACCATGTCCTGATTCAAGATCTGTTTGAGGATGCCCCACAGATGCTCAATAGGGTTTAGGTCTGGAGACATGCTTGGCCAGTCCATCACCTTTACCCTCAGCTTCTTTAGCAAGCCAGTGGTCGTCTTGGAGGTGTGTTTGGGGTCGTTATCATGTTGCAATACTGCCCTGCGGCCCAGTTTACGAAGGTTGAGTGCACATGCTCAGCCTCATATCCAGAGGTTGGCTTTG
This sequence comes from Ammodytes marinus, assembly GCF_949987685.1. NCBI lineage: Eukaryota > Metazoa > Chordata > Actinopteri > Uranoscopiformes > Ammodytidae > Ammodytes > Ammodytes marinus. Next base: position 29,486,053 of record NC_137215.1, on the reverse strand, counting down.
GAAAATAGGCCTATGAGTGCTGCCAGCATTGCTGAAGGGCTTGAAGGGGTGGGGGGTCAACCTGTCAGTTTTCAGACCATACACCAGACACTGCACAGTGTTTCCCCTAGAATTGTTTTTAGGCCCGGTGGTAAAAGCTGATAAAGAGTATGCGCGCAGCGTGCGTACCAAATTTCTAGTAGAAATTGACCAAAACTAACTGTATTATGGAGGAGCCTCTTTTGACAGCCCGCTACAAACCAGGGCATAGGGTTATGCCTTCACATTCGGTACGTTTGTACATTTTGTGTTTCCCTCAGGATTTTTTGAGACTGCAGGGGGAGAATGGACCTTCTAGTGGGTCTTGGGGCATGCCCCTGCGGAAGAAAACCTTTACCTTTTTAAAGTTAAATGCATCAAACTGGTGCACTTTGAGAAGCTAAATCTGATTTTATTTTTTTTGCTCTGTAAACAGCTGTCATATGTTCTGCCTAAAACAATTTTATGGAATAATTTGGAGACACAAGCCATATAAACTATTGAAGAAAAACACATAGATATGAAAATAAAATACAATAAACACTAAGACCTAATATAGACAGGTATGTCCTGTCTAGTATTAATTTCTGGAATAATCTGGATCATGAAACATTTTCTTTAATTTATCAAATATTCATTTAAAATAAATGAATTAACCTAGGCTACACATCATGATTAGCCTATCAATCAAAATGTTTGCAAAATAAGCAACATTTTGTATTCCGACCCATTATATTTCATGTAGCCTAGTTCTCAATTTAAAACATTAAAATAAAGTAGCATTGAAAATACCAAAAAATAAAGCTTGTAGGGCTACAATAGCCTGCTGTTTTCAAGATAACTTGCTGCGCTGTCTCAGCTGTTGATACAGATTGGTTGCCATGGCGACGTAGCGACTTTAACTTTCTAAGTTTTGCTCATCACTTTTTCCTGTTCAACTCCCTGTTACTGAGTCCTAAATATCTCCAGTGTAGCCTATGCCATGGACCTATAAAGGAAGGTTCTTTCTCGTCAGTTTCCCTGTTTGACATGTGCGCTCCGAATGCACACGTGCATCGCGCGGCGTAGCGCAGACAAAAAAAAAGAAAAAAAAAGATTAATATATATATTTTTTTTTACATTTTTTTTTTTTTTTTTTTTTTTTGGGCAGCTGTTGGTCTGGCGGGGGGTCCCGTTGGCCTGGGGGTCCCGTTGGCCTGGCGGGCCTGTATAATGGTAGGGGAAACACTGCTGCATCATACTGGTCTGCATTGCTGTTGTCCCAGAAGGAAACCTATTCTAAAGATGATGCACAAGAAAGCCCACAAAAAGTTTGCTGAAGACAAGCAGACTACGGACATGGATTACTGCAACCATCTCTGTGGTCTGATGAGACCAAGATACATTTATTTGGTTCAGATGGTGTTAAGAGTGTGGAGCGGCAACCAGGTGAGGAGTACAAAGACAAGTGTGTCTTGCTACAGTTAAGCATGGTGGTTGGAGTGTCATGGTCTGGGGCTGCATGAGTGCTGCCAGCACTGGGGAGCTACAGTTCACTGAATTCCAACATGTACTGTGACATACTGAAGCAGAGCATGATCCCCTCACTTTGGAAACTGGGCCGCAGGGCAGTACTGCAACATGATAACGACCCCAAACACACCTCCAAGACGACCACTGCCTTGCTAAAGAAGCTGAGGGTAGAGGTTATGGACTGGCCAAGCATGTCTAGCCACTGGTAGAGTATATACACATTTTTATTTGGCTAAAAAGAAAATATATTTTCTTCACAGGCCAGGCCGGAAATCTTGGTATGCATAAAATACTGTATATTTGATTTGGTTTACTCTAAAAGAATAGCTTAATTTATAAACCATAGGAAAACTGACTAGAGTAATCATTCTGGGTCTATTATAATTACAACTAATTTGGGAAAATATGGAGAATATTAGAATACTAGATATTGTGCAACATTTGACAATTAAGTGCACTTCAAAGAAATGATAGCTAACCTTGGCCAGCAGAGTTTTCCCACATCCTGGAGGTCCAGCCAGCAGCACACCAGATGGAGCGCTGAGCCCCAGAGCTCTGAACTGCTCTGGAGAACGCACTGGAGCCTGCACACAGACACACACCTCATCAACACAACGTCTGACAACCACAAATACTGCCTGACGTCCAAAAAACCAATAAGGTCATCTTTGAGTCAGAGTAGACATTTGTGCAATGTTTGAAGAAATGTAAGCGTTCATGAGATATTGTATACTGACGGACATCCCGAAAACAGAATATCTTTAGGCCTTTGGGTATAGCCGGTGTAGAGGCATTAGGAGTTCTAATGACAGAGCTGTGTGGATGTTAAATGGTGTTGCTGTGTACCAGTATGGCCATGGTGAGCTCCTCTCTGATGTCCTGCAGGGCTCCCACGTCCTCCCAGGTGACGTCGGGCACGGTGGTGAAGCCCTCCCTCTTCGCTGAGGGCTGCACGCTGGAAAGAGAGGCTTGGAAGTCTGACATGAGGATGGTGAGGCCGGACAGCTCTTCCTCTGTCAGTGTCCTAGTGTCCTTCAACAGGAGCAGCAGCTGAAACAGCTCCCCCTGCTGGACACAACACATAGCTCGTCAGGATAACACAGGACGCAGGAAATAAAAAGGCATCCTAATTCAATTCTGTCCCTGCGTTCCAATCCCCATACTGTCTATTATTTATTATGGTAGAAAAAAAGGTTTAGGATGTCCCGATTCTTGTGGCCAGATTTAGGATGGTTAGAAAGACCCGGATGTCTACTACATCCGGCCGAGATTTTTAGTGTTGAAAACTGCATCCTATTTGGGCGATTCTGACCCATAATCCAGTGCGCACCTGACGTCACATCAACGGAGATTCGATATGAAAACAAACAGGGATGCGAGGGATATAAAAGCAAGAGGCAAGATCAAGGCGCAATTTTATGATGAAAAATGCCTACTGCATCCTAACTAGATTATTTTTATCGTCAGATGTAGTATGTACAGTAGCGGCCTTAGCTATGTTTCAACCCATTCAACTGAATGGGGCCCCGCCCTCTGGGGGGCCCCCAACCCCCCCACAATTTTTCTTTTTCGATAAATAATTCTTGAGCATGCTACTGGGCCCAGGGGGCCCTGAGCCAGAGATAATCATAGTAACTTTACATGTCGCATTGTCAAAGAGCTCCGTCACTCATGTCAATAACAGGGTCCAAAAAGGAATAAGCCTAAATATAAGGAAATAAATAATCATGGGCCCCTCAACTAGTAGGGGAGAAATACAAAAGCATAAGAAAACAGCATTAGTAGCTCTGTCTAAGGGGCTTCATAATGAGCCTTTAGGGCCCCCACACACATACAGGAATACGATTTCTATGTGTAAATTCTATGCTGTTCATAAAAAGTAGCTATCCACCCTGTATCTGTTGAAATGGGCCCCTCCATCATAGAACATGGGTCTGCAGACCAATCTACTGTTTTTACAGTTGCAGAGTAAAGAGTGCTGCCTGATTAAGAAAAATCTGAAAAATAATGTTCCTTCTGCATCCCAGGATTTGATATAGCCTCTAAATTTTCCCCTCAAAGTGCACCAGATTGATAGCCTGGCATTCCCAGACCTGCCACTAGGCGCTGGCAAATTAAATTTGCTGCGCGTGTTGGTCTGGAGACGCTCCGTTGAAGCTTATCAAGACTACCAGAAATCTGGTATAACGTTTCAATTGGTTCTATCTAATATGGGCGCGCCAGAGCCCTTTATATGGTGCTCTGGGGAGGACGTAACCGGATGACGACAGTGATGTGCATGCGACGTCGAAGCCGTGATAGTAAACATCAAAGATGGCTGCGGATATGTTGTGTGAGTTTGAGACTGCTTTGGCCTCGACCCTTAACGATTTGGAAGACGGCACTCAAATCTTTCATTAGCAAGTAAGTGGAATGTTCTGTTTTACCGACTGACAACGGCAAATGTTTAATTTAACAGTTTAACAGCTGTTCGCTAAACGAACGGGGCTTACGTCACTTGTGCATCGCTCTGATTGGTTGTAGTGCTATCCAACTGCGTGCAGTGGCATTTGAAATGCACGAGTAGGAGCCGCCCCTAGAGTTGGAAATTACTATTGATCGTCGCCAGACCCTCTATCTTTCAAGATATCAGGGTCAGGATTTCCAGGCTACCAGATTGATACATTTTAATTCAAAAGGCACAAATTTTCTTCCGGGGGGGGGGATGCCCCCGGATCCCCTAACCAGGGGTGGATTGCTGCACGGGCACACCGGGCACAGGCCCAGGGGCCCAAGGGCTCAGGGGGGCCAGAGATACTGATAGTAACTTTTTATGTTGCATAGTCAAAGAGCTCAGTCACTGATGTCCAAAAAGGAATGGCCTAAATATAATATATAATATAATACTCATTCAAATTTAACAAGATATAAATCATCATGGGCCCCTCAACTAGTAAGGGAGAAATACAAAAGCAAGTTAAAAACAACAGCATTAGTAGCTCTGTCTAAGTTGCTTCTTGAAGGCCCCCTCACACATACAGAAATAAGCTTTCTATGTGTGAATTCTAAATAGTTCATAAAAAGTAGCTATCCACCCTTTATCTGTTGAAATGGGCCCCTCCATCATAGAACATGGGTCTGCAGACCAATCTACTGTACTGTTTTTACAGTTGCAGAGTAAACAGTGCTGCCTGTTTGAGAAAAATCTGAAAAATAATGTAGCCTCTAAAGTGGGAAACACTGACTTCCTTAATATGTTTTTGCCATTAATTGTTTGTCTGTGTGGAAAAGTCGGTGTACCTGACTGGATAGGGGCGAGTGGGGGGACCTTTAAGAGTCTGTGCCAAGGGGCCCGTTATCTCATAATCCGTCTATGCCCCCAACAAGGATATCCCTAAATCCTGTGGGAAACACTGACTTCCTTAATATGTTTTTTACCATTAATTGTATACAGTATGTGCGGAAAAGTCAGTGTATACCTGACTGGATGGGTAGGAGTGGGGGGGCCCTTTAAGAGTCTGCACCCAGTGGCCCATCATCTCATGAACTGTCTACAAACCAACTGGATTCTAAAATCGGTTTTCTTTTTGCGGGAAGCATGCACAAGAAATATGTATTTAAAAAAATAAAATAAGACGATTATTTATTTATTTTTTGGAGAAAAAAAAAAGTGGGGGGCCCCACAATAGGTCTTGAAACGGGCCCCCAGATCGTTAAGGCCGCCACTGAGTATGTAGAATAGAAAATATGCGATTCGGAACACAGAGTGTGTTCTACTTGAAATGGGAAGTCGGAGTTTCCGAGTTCCCAGTCCGAAACTTCGAATAGAAGTCCCCCTGAAGTCAGAATTCCTACTTGAAAACTCGGAGAAACCCTTAGCAACCCCAAATTCAACATTCAATACGGCTCAGCACAAGAACAGCAGTCAAGACTTTGACAATAAAATAGTTTAGCCCTTCCGTATGTTTTGTGTCACTTTAAATCACTTGTGCACATGGTGCTGCTAATTTTTTATCTGAAGATATGTTGCTACAATATTTACGCACAAAACACAACCTAGAGCGTTGTTAACAACTGGTGTTGCTAACGGTGGCTAACCATAGGAACATTCATAATGCAATTGATAAAGGTGAAGGTTAATGCTTTCTTGTCATTTCCAACCTGTGCTACTGGAACTGATCCTGCGTTCCATACAACTCGGGAGTGGAAAATTGTCCATTGTCATTTCTGACCTCCCCTTTTAAAAGGTGCACTATGCAGTTTCAGGGAAGGGGGATTTGTTGACATTTGCAGAGCCTGCAACATATTTCTCTATATTGAAATTTTAGTATTGAATAATTCTATCACCACAAGTCAAAAGAGAATCATTTTTCAGAACCTGGAATCAAACATAAGACTAGATATGTTTGTAAACTGTGGGCCCTGTTTCTGTAAAGAACAACAGTGAAACAGTCACTTTTACGCTAGCTTCAAACAGTGTTCCAGGAATCCAATTTTCCTGTGAGGAAAGTTTGTTTATTCAGTCATGAGAATTAACTATAGAAAATGTTCACTTCTCTGACACACCCAAAGGTACATAGTGCACCTTTAAGGGTCATCAGAACCACATCATCCGCAAAACAGCAGAGATGAGATCCTCAGCCCACCAAACTGCAACCCCTCCCCACCACGACTACGCCTTGATATCCTTCCATGAATATCACAAACAGGATTGCTGATAAAGCTCAGCCCTGGCGGAGGCCAACCCCACAGGAAACCAGTCCGACTTACTTCCGAGAACCCGGACACAGTTACTCCTATTACTGCATTTTACGACATTTACAGGCCTTCTAAAGTAGTAACCCCTACACATGCTTTAACTTAGTGCATGCACTACAACTGTCTTTATTCAAACATTAGAACATATTTAAGTCATTTTTTAGATTCAAATTGTAACCCGAGACACAGATGTATAAATGAACACTGATGAGATCCCTTTCAATGTATTTAATAAAAGCCTTGTTTATGTCATCAAACATTTAGTGACTGGATGATGTAATGTTGAAATACATCCAGGCCATAGCTAAGGAACCTACTGAAGGAATAAAATGGTTGGCTTTGTGTGTGATGAAGCCCAGACAGCAGAACGGTAAAACAACAAAGATATCTCTATGCCCTGGGTCAAACCCAACAATAACAGACGGATGTCCGCAGAGACAGCTGCTGATGGAGATAAACAACCCTGTCAGGCTCCTTAAAGTGCACAGCCATTTCAACTGTCTGTTTGTGAACTGATAAACGGCCGGCATCTCTTATGAAAACACATGGTGCGTACGTTATGTTTGGGCAGTATCTTATTTCTGATACCGTTATACCATCCACTCATCCACCGTCAGGCGCTTACCCAGATTCAAGTCGCAGGATGCCCCAAACTTCCCTTTCACAGGCCACATAAACCAGCTGTGACCGGGGGGGGGGGGGATCCCGAGGCGATCCCAGGCCAGATTGGAGATCTAAGCTGCATTCCAATAGTAGTTGCACTTCCCCTCGTTCATTTACCCTCAGCCCTTGGTATGACGTAACAGCATACATAGCACGGAGGGAACTTGGAGAGCGGAGGGAGACTGGGCGGGGGGGAGCGGGGGATTTAAATGGAACCCACTTGCCCACTTGCCCTTGTAGTCGCAATGGACCGTCAGTTACATAGGTAAATCTGAATGCAAATAATACAGAATTATAACATTCTGCTAAGGTAGCCTATATTGCAGAAAGCCATTTCCATAGCATAACAAACATTGAATTTTGACATGGTAACTCAGATTATCAAGATATTGTTACTTACACATGTAAATTGTTTGCTTCGACATATTTTCTTATTTATGTTAGTTTCAACCAAAACATTTGTTTTAAATAGTCCTCTAATTGGCAGCCATCGGTGTTATAGCAGCAATGTGTAAACTGCAATACATTCACTGGATTGTTCGTATGGAAATAGGATAGCCTAATTGAGGCGTTTTGGAATATATTTATATAGGCTATATATATTTGTCCTGCGGGTGGCCACGATGTCCCTAAAAGCATACAGTCTACCGGAAAATAAAAGGAGAAGAAGAAGAAGACGAACTGCAATGCACTGTGGGTGATATCCACCTCGGAGTGACCATGGATGTTCACTTGATCACTCAGCCCTCCGAGGGTCTATCTCACCAAGTTCACTTCAGTTTCCAGACAATTGGAACGACACTTAAGATGGCGGCGGGGATTCCCCGAGGGCAAGTGCCTATTTCAGCCGCTTGTTACCTTGATCTAGCTCTTTCATGACCCAGCCTTCATGACCCAGAGGTGAGGGTAGGAACCAAGATTGACCAGTAAGACGGAGAGCTGTGCCTTCCGGAGTATTGTCATCACTTTTATAGAATCTTCAAACACAGGCATTGGTGCTGCTACTGGACACACACACACTCTGAAGGCATTTATTATAAACATGCACCGCGCATTACACAGCACATTATTTCATGATGGTAATTAAAGGAATACCTTAGCTATTTTCAAACACCCTGGGATACGGTATTACTGCACAACCCTAGTATGTATGCGCACACACACACACACACACACACACACACACACACACACCTACCTGCAGGTGATTCTGCCCAGAATTTTCCTGAGGCACTGGGCTGCTGTGTGTTGTCTGCTGCTCTGAGACCTCTCTGTCCGTCAGAATGGCCTCAGCCTGCACTGTGCCTGTCTGCATGGCCCCAGCCTGCACTGTGCCTGTCTGCATGGCCTCAGCCTGCACTGTGCCTGTCTGCATGGCCTCAGCCTGCACTGTGCCTGTCTGCATGGCCTCAGCCTGCACTGTGCCTGTCTGCATGGCCTCAGCCTGCACTGTGCCTGTCTGCATGGCCTCAGCCTGCACTGTGCTTGTGGCCAGTTCTTCAGCTGCGCTCTGGTTCTGGCGGGGTCCTCTTGACTCCAGTAGAACCCTGTTCACAGCGCTCATGGCGGCTTCTCTGCACAGCGCCATGAGGTCTGCCCCCACGTAGCCCGGAGTGAGCCGCGCCAGCTGCTGGTAGTTGAAGTCCTCCGGCAGCTTCAGCTTTCTACACAACGTCTTCAAGATCCTGACGGAGCACAAAGAATTCTGTACTAAGTGTTTGCACTGAGCTTTGCTTTTGGTTGTTTTTCTCTTAGACTAAAACATCTTATCAGAGTAGTGTGGATTATCATCACTCTATAATCATGTATGGCTGACCTGAGCCGGGCTGCCTCATCGGGGATCCCCAGGCAGATCTCTCTGTCGAAGCGTCCAGCTCTGCGGAGGGCCGGGTCCAGGGAGTCTGGTCTGTTGGTGGCCCCTATCACCAGAACCTGGGCACTCACAGTCACACTGTTCAAGTCTGTCAGGAGCCAAGCAACACAAACAGGATATATGACATCATTATGATCTCCAACAGTAGTACTTCTATTTTTGTTAGAATTATAAATATGCCTATGCTATGGTTATGTACATCATTGATTATACAGTGAAGTTCATAAAAATATGGACATTGACTAATTCTCATCATTTTAGCTCTGTACACGACCACAATGGATTTGAAATTAAACAAAAGTGCCGTTGTTTAAGTGGGTTTCATTCCTGGTGATGCTCTGGAAAGAGTTAAGAATCTTGTTTATTGTCTGGCGTTTTTCCTCTTTATTTCATGTATTGACAGACTACACTGTGTCCTGTTGCTAGGAACGACTCTGCCGATGGCTATCGCCGTCCGGCATAAACCCCTCCTACCTAGTAAGGGTGCTGTGGGCAGTGGCTCCACCAGCCAGAACTAGGGTTTACCATTCTGTAGCAAACCATTCCGTACCAAACTGTGCTGCTGAGTGGAAACGAGGCATAAGGGGAAGTGCATCCCAGCTTGAGTCTGCATGACATTTTCTCAGTCCCCTATAAGGTAGAGTATCCTACCATCCATGCAGGTTAGCAGCTGGGCTACAATCCTCCTCTCCATGTCTTTGGAGGCCACCTCCCTCTTAGGAGTGATGGCATCGATCTCATCAATGAACAGGATACAGGGAGCACTGCTCTGCAGGGGACAACACAACCAATGACAGACATGGTCAATAGTATTACTCATCAGGTCATGTGACCTGTGCCTGCTACCTCCTCCACTCTCTAGTCTTTTGTAAGACATGTAAAGACATAAAGGAGGACTGCTTACCACAGCCAGTTCAAAGAGCTCCCGCAGCTTCTGTTCAGACTCCCCAGACACTCCAGACACCAGCTCTGGAGCAGACACCTTCAGCAGGGGCAGCTGCAGCTCCTGTCACACACACACAACCATTACTCATGTCACTCTAGAATATACACATGAGGCAAATACGAACATTTTATATTATAGCATTTTATAAAGAGAGAGTGTGAGTGAGTGAGTGAGTGAGTGAGTGAGTGAGTGAGTGAGTGAGTGAGTGAGTGAGTGAGTGAGTGAGTGAGTGAGTGAGTGAGTGAGTGAGTGAGTGAGTGAGTGAATTAATGCATGAATGAGTGGGTGGGTGGGTGAGTGAGTGAGTGAGTGAGTGAGTGAGTGAGTGAGTGAGTGAGTGAGTGAGTGAGTGAATGAATGAACGCATGAATGAATGGGTGGGTGAGTGAGTGAGTGAGTGAGTGAGTGAGTGAGTGAGTGAGTGAGTGAGTGAGTGAGTGAGTGAGTGAGTGAGTGAGTGAGTGAGTGAGTGAGTGAGTGAATGAATGAATGAATGAATGAACGCATGAATGAATGGGTGGGTGGGTGGGTGAGTGAGTGAGTGAGTGAGTGAGTCAGTGAGTGTGTACTGACCCCTGCTACAGCCTGGGCCAGCAGGGTCTTTCCACAGCCAGGAGGTCCATGGAGGAGGAAGCCTCGAGGAGGAACCATGCCCAGCTGCTGGTAAACCTCTGGGTGACGGATGTGGACCAGCAGCTTACACACCTCCTGCAAACAAAAATGTCAAATCATATTTAAGTCAATATTCCTACATCAGATACGCTCAGCAGGGCCCATTAGGATTGAAAAGCATTTGAAGCACAGCAATGCAAAACCATCCGCATTCACAATTTTTTTTAAGCAATTTTTTGGGGGCATTTTCCATGCTTTATTGACAGAGTAGAGTGGAGAGACAGAGATGAAACAGGGTGGAGAGTGGAATGACATGCAGAGAATGAGCCCGTTTGGATTCTAACCCTGGTCTGCTGTGAAGAGGACTGAGCCTGGGGTGGGGGGGGGCTCTAACCACTACACCACGAGCCCCCCGCCAAAGCAGAACATTTGATTAGGCGACACACAGTAGTAAAGTTAAAAAGGAACTAACCGTTAAGGTCTCTTCATTTCCTCCAACATCTTCAAATTTCAGAGAGGGATACTGCAGCTCCGGTGACTTTGATTTTGCTGAGTCATTCATGTAGAAAAAAATATATTATTTTGTATGCATCAATGGTGGACAATGGTTGCTAGTTTTAGACATCTGTCATTAGTTGTGGCAATTAATCAATCAAACAACCTAGATCAATGAACATTAGATTATAAGCTAAATAGTTATTAGTCGCTGCCCCTGCTTGACAATCTGAATTAAAAGATTTTTTTCAAGGTGAACTGGTCAAACTAAAGCAGGCCATACCTCTCTTGTTCAGGGTGTTGGAGTCCATAGTGTCAGCGGAAATCTTTGCCCTTTTCTTTGTCTTTTTGTGTGATCTTCCAGGCTCCACCAGGGATCTGTCTGTGTGCTGGGGACAAAGACACAGAGTGAACATACATGTGAAATGCCTGGAGTCGGACAGTCAGACTAACACTCACCAAACAGACATTCTGGTCATAGGAGGGTGCTAGAAGACCACAGCAATAACATCATGCATCCAGGAGTATGCCGATCAATGCATAAGTGTGGCTGGTATTATTGTGCCGTTCTATCGTACTGCAGCGATATCGGTATTACATTATATTATATAATTATGATAGTTTTGGAGCAGGAAAAAGCTTATATAGCCAATTCACCGGTCCATATCCCAGGAACCACAAAAGGTTTAGCCCACATTTTCTAACCCTGACACCAGAATAATGTGCTGGAGGTTGCCTCCATGCAAAACGCTGACGTATGCTTACCACTTACCATTTTGCTGGGTGACAAACCAATCGGTCCCTCCACCTCTAGTGTGAATGAGTTGACTTTGAAATGTCCTGCTCAGTGCATATCTTGGATCAAGGATCATTGTTTAGTAGGTGTGTGTTATGCTGTTAAAAGAACAAGTCTTTTCATTTGATTTCTATCTTTAAAGGTAGAATATAACATTCAGAAATGCCTTCTCAATCGCGGTGTCACAGGTGAACCTTAATGTTTTTGTTGTTGCACCGTTTATTATTATTTTTTATTATTATTTATTATTCTTTCGGACAATTCCACCAATACACAATTTTCTCTTTCATATCTTCATACATCTTACTTTGTGTTGTCCGAAGGGTGACGGAAGAAGCCAAAGGCTTATCAGGTCCCGCCCCCATAATAAGTTATAAGTTAGTTAATTTTAGTCAGACTAACTTTAAGATTCAGAACGGTGGTTGAGTGGGTTGAGCTTCTTCTTCTGCTGTTTCTACCTTGTATATACTATCTATGGTTTATACGAGGGGAACGCACAGGAACATCACATGACTCACATCCTTTGGAGTTTACGCTGAAAAATCCGACCCGATTCCTTTTCATACAAATAAATATACAAAATGTTTTAGTCGCCAGAGAAAGTCGGGGAAAGCCTCGTTTGTCAGGTTACATTGTTACCCATTTCGTCCATGTACATTGTTTCTTAAATGTTACATAGCGGACGTTTCTCTCCCAATCTCCCAAATCTCTATGGCTCACAACAATCTATTATGTGTGGGGATCTAACAGGCAGTATTCCATACTCTGATCTTCCTTTCCCTAACACCTGCTTAATACCAATGTCAGGATGTGAACTGCCCTGTGCCTATACATATGGACATGCCCTTCTCACATACTAGAGATCCACCCATCCACTATTTCAAAGGTACGATCAGATCTGAGGTTTTGGATATTGGTTGATACGGATACTTTTAGATATCATAATTAATAAACATTTCTTTGTTGGTGGTGATGTTAAGCAACACAGTAATTCTAATTCAAAAGAGCAACACATTTCCAAAAACACATCAAGGTTTAACTGAACTGCTTTGAAGCGTTTGAATACGGAAGAAGATCAGAACTCAATATCTTCATTGCCAAATCCTTTTTAACCTATGCTTTATCACGGTATTAAACTAGTATTTTCTTCTATAGTTAAAATCATTTTAAAAATCATTTTAAAACAGACATCGATATCCGATAAGTAGATTGCAGCCACATCTGAACCGATATGGGATCAGCCCCATCCCTATAGTACATACATTGGTTGCTTCAGCGGCTGGCTCCTCTTCACACAGGTCGATGAGGACGTGGCTCTTGTCGGGGGTCTTGCCTTTGTCGATGAACCAGCCTCCTACTGACACCTGTGTGCCTGCACTGGCAGCAGGCTGGGGTCTGCTGGGGGAGCAGGCGCCCGGCTCCAGGCTTCCCTTACGGTACAGTGAGGTCAGAGAGCTGTTCATGTGGTTGGTGGGCTGTGGATGGGGGGGGGGGGCAAAAAAAAACAGCAGAATGGAATGGTAAGATCTCGCTGTCAAAATGGTTGTTTTGACTAATAGTCCGATATTTGGCAAAAGAGAGTCAGTTGATGGGTTGCAGGCAATTTCTTGCTTGTGTGTGTGTATACATGTGTGGTCATAGTTTGTATTCTATAATATATTTTTTAATTATTTTAAATTAAAGAAAATACGATTTTAATACCTTGATATAGCATACGTTAAAAATGTTACTATATATTTTGGATAACTCATTTGGGCAGCTGAAGGAGATCAACAGTCTCTGCAGCCTAACCCTTCAGACACATGCTTTCCCTTTGGTGTAGAAGCCTGAGTGTTCTTCTGAGCCATCCCTACCTGGGCTCAGACAACACCACTATCTCAATGATGACTGAGTGAGCCAGGGGACAGGTTGCTGTTTGTTGTTGTGGTAGGGCCCACCCTATTTAAAGAGGCAAACCTAAATGTACAAGAGGATGGGGGAATCTCAGAAACTGTATGATTGATTGATCGATTGATTGATTGATTGATTGATTGATTGATTGATTGATTGATTGATTGATTGATTTGTATGCCAGACATAACTTGAACTAGATGACTTTCGGCATCCGGTAAAGATGCTAACTAGCTTAGCATCGGACCATAGACTGTATATGCGTTGTTGCTGGTGCTGTAAAGCAGCATGCACTAAATTGCGGGCCGCTGCCAGAGTTACAAAGTGCTATAAAGCAGTCGACCGAGGCGCTGTGTGGGAATGGGACGGACGCTATTCTCCCTGTATACACATATTGAGCTATTAGACTGACTTTGAAACTATTTTATTAAGGTGGAATTGCTACGCATTGTTACTTTAAGCAGGCGTGTCCAAACTTTTTTCACTGAGGGCGATATACGGAAAGATATACCAAGGGCCGGGCTACTCACTGGAGGTGAAATATATTCAAAGATCCGAAATCAATCGAAATATAGCGAAATCAATGAAACGTTAATAAATGATGCTTGATCATTGAATATGCTTACAGAAAGCATATTTCCATGAATGGGTTTTCATTTATATTGTTACAAGAAGGGTTGGCAGTTGATTCTAAGAACAGTAGTCTCAGATTGTTTCTTAGTCAGGATGGTGCGACCTAGGGATGGGGATCGAAACCCGGTTCTATCAAGGACCCGGTTCCACTTTTTTCAAAACCCGAAAATCAATAACGTTTGGGCTTATCGATACCACTATCGAGTCTCGTCGTTTTTTCTCTCCCGTAGGTCCTGTAAGGTGTGTCCCTCGAGTCGCGTCACGGCATTTAAATCAAATCAAACCAATCACTGCTGCATGTCCGCCAATGTTTATGAATGATATGCAAACCGGTATTAAAAGTAAAACAAGAGAAGTCTGGCAGTTAACTTCGCTCGCGAGGATGGCTGAACGGGCGAAAAGGTCTATGGTTTGGCTTTATTTTACCAAGTTCGAAGATAAAGCAGAAGCCTTTGCACACCGGGCGCGACTCGAATAAACGCAACGTAAAAGCGAATGTTTTGAAATGTGAATTTTGTCGCGTCCCACTTTAGAAGCGACGTCCTAGAAAAATCGAACTCAGTTCGAAAAAAAAAAAACGCAAATTCGCGATGCAAAATGACGGCGCTGGTGTGGAAGCTTGTATTGACTCTGTATACGTTCGTTAATTAACGGATTAATCGCACGAATAAAACGCGCCCGGTGTGCAAAGGTAAACGCACACACACAGACTATGTAGCTTATTGTCCCGTCAGTTAAAAATAGTAATCCAATTGTGAAATCCGTGTTGTAATCGGCAGCATACAAGCTAGTTAGCTTAAAAAGTAAACAAAGTTTTCAGACGTGCTGCGTGATGATGTGTTCAGGATGGCTCAGTAAAACGACTATTAGGTTATCATGATGCGTTCAAATGTAACGTAAAGGAATTATTGAGTTTTTGGCGAGAAACATGAGTAATACAGTTGTATAATGCTCTCATCATTTTAAAATATATAATTAAACTACTGATGCCAATATTTATTAAAAATTTAATTGAATTTAAAATACAATTATTTATTTCCTAAATATTTTCCTAATCACTAAAACATGATAAAGTGACAGTAGACAATACATTAACCAACAAGCGCGAACATTTATATATTTGTTTCATAGATAGTATACACTTGATTTTTTAAAACCAAAAATAAAATTTTCTTCAAAATATAATAATAATAATAATAATAGAAAAGTATCGATAGTGGTATCGATAAAGACCCGGATCGATAAGGCGTATCGATAAAGGTATCGATATCAATAAATATTAACGATAGACCCCTTCACAGCCCTGTATAAAGGGGGAAAAGGGAAGGATTGGCTATATTTCAAGCTGCAATAAGTCAATGGGCTAATCAACTAATGTTTGTTAGAAAACATGATCATCTTACTGAATATATGAAGTATTTGGGATTATTAATATCACAGCGTATTTCCACTGTGAGCAACAACAAAAGAAAGTGATAAGTGATTGTATGAATACCCCAACAGCCTCCTTTTCCTTTTGTTGGACTGACGGCTGTATTCCATTCTATTTTTAGAATTTGCTGCGGGCCAATTAAAAATGTTTGGGCCATAGTTTGGACACCAAAGTTGTAATACATGCAGAGAGCCATTCTGTTCTATCAGCTAGATTGGCTAGATCACTGTTAGATTTTAAACACAGATAACTCATATTTTTAACAAGATGCAGATTAAAAAATGTCAAACATGATCAATTATTGAAATCCCTTCTATAAAATGGAGTGCTCTGAATAATATTATAACACTTAATTAGCCAACAGTCAACTGGTGGAAGGAGGTTTCCTTACTATATGACCATCAGGCCTCTGCTATTATTTGTGACATATTTGTGATTTGACGCACACATATCTTACAGTATTCTCCTGAACGGGCTCTTCGCTGTCCGAGGCCTCAGTGCTGCTGCTGCCTTCACTGTGGACACACAGGTTAGCTTAGCATTAGCTTGACATTTAAAGAGTGAGTAGGATACAGCAGAGAGGACTGTAGGAACCCTAGGCCTGTCAACATAACACATTTTTGTTGGGACGATATATTTTCCCAGAAACTATCACAACAATAAACAATAATATTTGTGTCATCCTTTTAAGACCATTTTATGCCACTGATAAAAATATAGTATAGCATAATAATGCATGTACAGATTCTTTCAAAGATTTTTTTTTCCAATTTTCAAGTCTCAAGAATATTCAACATTGGAATTATCCGACAAATATTAAAATATCCTAAAATAAATCAAACATAAATAAAATAAAGCACATACAACCACAGCTGAAGTCAAACACACTCTCAGGCTTTGTTAACCAAATAGCCTTGAGCATAGGATATGAACACTGAAGCAACACTATACTTCACCTTAGACAGGTTGGCAGACGGTAGGAAAGTAGAAATGTGACTCAAATATTGCTCTTTTTCTTATGTTAAAAAAACACACACATATAGACGCTGATATCGAGGTCAGTAAAACTATCAAGTTCATTCATAAATATCGCAAGATAAGTGGATAAATTCATTATCGCGAAAGGCCTCATATTGAGCCCCATGTCCAAGGCAGTATTTGGGGCGACTGTGGCTCAGGTGGTAGAGCGGGTCAGCCAATGATCGAAGGGTTGGTAGTTCGATCCCCGCCCTGCCACTTGTGTCATGGTTGTTGTGTCCTTCGGCAAGACACTTCACCCACCTTGCCTTGTGTGAATGTCGATAGTTAGCCTGCTATCGGTGTATGAATGTGTGTGTGAATGGTAACGTGTAAATGGTAACAGATCTCCCTTGAAAAAGAGTCTCTGGTCTCAATGGGATTTACCTGTATAAATAAAGGTTGAAAAAAAGAAAGAAAAAAGAGAGAGTGATTTACCCAGTGTCAGTGTGCTTGGCTCTCTTGGCCAGGTGTTTGCTCTCCAGATCATCGGGCCCACAATCCTTCATGATGACGTCATACACTGGGAGAGGCAGATAAGGCAAAGAGCATTCACCTCTCTAACAGATTCCAGAACAGCAAACTTTGATCATGATAACTGGACTGGATGTTATGGAGGCTGGTCTCCAGTCAGCTGCTGCCTCTTACCTTTCTCTACCTGTATCCTGAAAGCGTTCTTGTTTCTTCTGCCATAATCCATTCTAAAGGATACAATACAAACCAAAGGACTTTATGACACTTGATTGACAACCTGACAGACATGTCAATATAATACCTAGGGATGCACAGAATTTCTGGAAACCAAAATGAATCGGCTGAATATAGCAACAAAGAAAAAAGCACTTTTTCAAATAAATGAAAAGGCGGAGTAATTATTGCCGTACAATGACGTTTTTTGACGCGAGCAAACATGTCGGCAGTGTGGAAGTTATTTCAAAGTATCAGAGAATGACACACAAAAAAGTTTGCAGCAGACACTGTTCTACTGAAAAATCTAGCGGACTACTGCAAAGACAAGATTAATTTATCACTTGATATAAATACACCGCAAACAGCATGCCGAGTACTAGAAAGACTGGGCTGTCAACACACGCTCTGGTCAGGCGGACTATGAAGCCCTGTAGCCTACTCACTGCATTGCGACTGTACTTAATCGACTATATAAAGATTAGGGCTGTCAAATGAACGCGTTAATTTCGATTAATTAATCACAGAAAAATTAACGCGATAAAAAAAATTAACACAGATTAATCGCACGTCTATATTGCCCTTTGACCCGGTGCAAATGTGGTGCTCAGCTGCAGACACAGCCCGCACGGGTGAAAGGGATAAAAGTAAAGAGAGAAGCAGGGGAAAGGGTCCGAGGGCTCTATGGACGAGTTATGGGATGCTTTGGACAAATAAGCATGAAGGTAGGAAGACATCTTACTTTATTCTCCGCAGTGTGTGCATTATTGATTTAGTGGGTGCAACAATGTAGGTTCAAAAGTATCTCTCAATCTTCCTCCGTGTGTACAATTTTGTTTGCTAGCTGTCTCGTCTCCCGCATAAACGGACACCCGCCCCGTGTGTGTGTGTGTCAATATTTTTGCCTATGAGTACGACGATGGTGAATGAGTCGGCGTAGGCTATGC
The DNA here is from genome assembly GCF_949987685.1 of Ammodytes marinus. Lineage (NCBI taxonomy): Eukaryota > Metazoa > Chordata > Actinopteri > Uranoscopiformes > Ammodytidae > Ammodytes > Ammodytes marinus. The sequence goes on along the minus strand of NC_137215.1, from coordinate 29,467,795 downwards.
AGATATGTGGCAGTGCAGCGCTGTCTGTTGTTGGAGACGGACAGTCGTCATTTAGTCTGCTTGTTTTTTTGAGAAAATTCGGCGCTAGTTCCTAATTTTATTTCATGTAGAAACCTGGTTGAGGGGAGGAGACAGAAGTTACGAGAGACGGAGAGAGAGAGAGAGAGAGAGAGAGAGAGAGAGAGAGAGAGAGAGAGAGAGAAACAAACTGTAGTAGGCTACACAGTTGTTTATAAACAGGCATAAAAGTGTCATAAAAGTATGCAATTAATTTAGATGAATTAATCACAGAGCCTGTAATTAATTAGATTATTTTGTTTTAATGTCTTGACAGCCCTACTAAAGATCATTAAAACAGCGCGCACCAGAAATCATCCACTCTGATCCAGGCTTTCCAAGCGCTGTCGGACGCTTGAAAAAAGCTAAGCTAGCCAAATAGACGGCCAAATAAAAGTAATGTTAAAACTTTTTTTTTGCAGAAACTGGGAAAAACTTCTTTTTTTTTTGTGCATCCCTAATAAAACCAACCCACAGTGTCCAGGTAAACACATGCAGCCAAGTACAGCTAGCCAGCAACAACTTTCACCTTCATAAAAAGGTGAACTCTACTGTTGGAGGATGTCCTGCCAACAGAGTCAGCAAGCAAGTTAAGCAGAGTTAAAGTCAGTGTTTGGAGGAACCTGCCTGTGCACTCTTTGAAGTTCCAGAGCCATGGTTGAAAGGTCCACATATTCAGTGTTGCTGGTCTCCATGTACTGAAAGCACAACAAACACACAGGATGGAGGAGTGAAGACACACACACCCAGTCTCTGGTCAAGTGTTAACAAGGAAAATAACATTCATGTCAAGTTGCTGCTTTTGATTCCCTCATGGTGTCTGCTTACTCTGTTACTGTGGCAGAGACGTGCAGTAAACACCACTGTTTGTATTTTGTGGAGGGTGTGTGTGTGTGTGTGTGTGTGTGTGTGTGTGTGTGTGTGTGTGTGTGTGTGTGAATGTTTAACGCAGTACACTACAGTACAGTACAAAATGCTTATCATCTTTTACTGGATGTTGAGATTAAACGATGATGACATTAAGTGAGCTTCCATTTCCAGTTAGGCATATGAGTTAAATGCCTAGCAGTGAACAGAGGAAGATAGTATTTGTACCTGCTCCACTCTCTGTTTGAGCCGGCTGTCCAGCCAGCCCCCACTCCTGTTCTTCATGCCTGTGCGTCTCTGTGCCTGCTGAAAGATTACAGTGAGAAATGGAATGACAGCATGAATTCTACATGCTCTACTAAAACACTAATCAGACCAAAATCACTGCTTCTCAACAATGCATAAATCACCTGTGAGAACATAGAGGCCACTTTAGGCAATGCAACCAAATACAGCAACAGTGGAATGCTCAGTCTCAACACATAATAGACACACAGAAGAAAAGTTATCAGGAGACATGTTTTAGAATCAATGATAGAGGAAAAAGCAAGAGAGTTACTGGCAGAACCGTCAGTGGCATACTCATTCTGAACCTACGAGCTTCCTTTGACAGACATGTGATCGACACACACACACACACACACACACACACACACACACACACACACACACACACACACACACACACACACACACACACACACACACACACACACACACACACACACACACAAATACAAAGGAGCAGAGCCTTATAGAAAGGATGGATAGCTTGTGATGGCATTGGTGACAAGCTGGTGACAAGCTGGTGACAAATCACATCATGGCAAATTGTTAATCATATTCACATTGTCCTAATAGTGGCAGCATCTATCTTAACCATGATACTTTCATTAAAATATGAGTGGTAGCCATGGACCTGGGGGGTAGCCTATCAATGTGTTCATGCTCGTCTACACAACTATCACTGAGAAGAATTGGCTCCTGTGAAGCACGAGGAAAGTTATTAAGCACGCGAACTAGGCTATGTGTTATATACACACACACACCAACATGACACGCGGTTACTCACCTCAGAAGACACTGTGATTCTGCTGTTTGACTAAACTGTGAACTGTGTTTGGATTGTGGCAGCGTGATGGTTAGAGAGACTACTGACCCCGGAAACAAAGAAAAAAACATCCGGTTGAAGCCGTCTTCTTCTTTTAGAGTTATTCTGGCGGTTAGCAAACAACGAAATGGAGCATTACCGCCCCCGACTGTTGTGGAGTGAGGATCTTTTTTTATTTGTAATATATTTTTTATTAGCCTATAATTTCTATTAATTAAAAGTTTTCAAATACACTATATTACCTTTATATACCTAACTTTACCATATTGTGGATCTTTATGTTAATTTATCTTACCTTTGAAAAAAAAGTAAGCCTAGGCCTATATTTTTGCCAGCCTATTTGTTTGTCTCAGATAGCCTACTGAAATAATAGGATATTTAATAGGATTACTCAGAATATATCAAATTCAGCAGCATTTTATTATTCGGCTTTCTCAAGTTGCTCAGGGTGATGCCTTTCAAAATAAAGCATTTTATTTATTGTGCTACTATAGTTTGAAAATAGTTTATTTTTAGTTCATCATGGCGCATTGATCCGTGTTCTAATGAGGAAATAGGCTTATCCAGCATGTTTTTTTCACATTTTGTAGGCTCCTGGCCTTCTGTTCCTAAAAAGTAGCCTATGAAGACTAGCCTATAGGCTACTGTGAAATAAGATAGGCCTAATAAGCCTACAGTGACACTGCAATAAGGAAGGGAATTCACGTTCACTCATTGAGCAATTTTAGTGTCGTTGTGATGTAGCCTACTTTGAAAGTAGCATACCTTTTACAAGTCTAGGCCAATTGCTTTCATTTTATAGCCCAGGTTATAATGTTTATTCATGTGAGGTGTTTGTTAGGCTAGGCTGTCTAGAATAGACTTAGGCTAATAGGTGCTGATTTAAAACAAATATGGACAGAGTGCCAACAGAGCTTCTCTCACTTTCACTTCCTCGTCTTAGTTTGACAGCCATACACTTCCTCATTATAGTGTGACAGAATAAGCTGTGGTTGTGTGTGTGTGTCGTTGGGACAGTCTGTGTGTGTGTGTCGGTGTAACAGCCATGAAGGACGGTACCGGAGCAGTAGAGCAGGCGGAGGTTTACCGTCACGAGCTGTATTTGGACTATGTCAACTTTTTCCTGACGCTGTGTACTGAGGTTGGCCCGTGTCGCGAAGCCCCGCTGCTGGAGAGGGCGGCTCAGTATGTGCTGAGTGAGCCCGGAGCCAGAGACACTTCCCCGGTGTTCTCCTCCTTCCAGCAGGCGGTCCGTGAAGGCTGCGGAGCCCCGAGCGCCGACTACACCAAACTACTGTCTGCCTTCATCAAAGCCGCAGAACTGCTGGAAACTCTGTGCGTCAACCTGTTCCTCCAGCCCTGGAAGAAGGAGATCCAGACACTGAAGGTTTCTTTCTTTCTTTCTTTCTTTCTTTCTTTCTTTCTTTCTTTCTTTCTTTCTTTCTTTCTTTCTTTCTTTCTTTCTTTCTTTCTTGTCCCATCTTCCAGGTGGGCTACCTATAATTGGACAAACCTTAAAGCTATAGTGCATAACTTCTGTCACCCCCATGAGGTGATGGTGCCAGTGATGACCCAGCCTGTTACCCTGTCATAGTATAGGCTAGGCTATCTTTGCTTTGAATCCACGTGCTTTTTTTTTTACTAAACAAAAAAAAAAATCAAGTTCACCAAGAGATTGTGTCACTGTCTCACCACCACTTGCCCTTTACATCACAACATACTTCTTCCACCAGATGGCACTAGGACAGGTTTATTGTTCAGCTTTAAAGTGCTCCACTTTCTGCTTACCGTCCATAGTTCCTTCCTGAATGACTGTTTCGCTAATGTATTATGTATGTGTATTTGTGTCCCTCTGTTTCTCTTGCAGACGTTCACAGGTCCATTTGTCTACTGTCTCCTGCCCGTTCTCAGCTGCTCTACCATTCAGTCCGTCCTAGCCTCCATCGGGTACCTGCCACATACAGAGCCTCCACTAAGGTAGGGGAACAAGGAAATGAAGCAACCCAACATTACCCCAATGTTTTCTCTCTTATATCTGTTTGTGAAATATTAATATTGAAATGTGTGTGTGCATGAAGATACACTCGTTGATTGTGTTACAATGACAGTTTGGAAACTTAAAGGCCTACTTCACCAGTGGGAATATGAAGGTGTATTGAATTCTGAGATCCTATGTAGTATAAATGTAGGGTTAGACAGTGAGACGATAAAACACTATTTCTGCCTTTTCTCAGGCTATGATGAACCAATTTAATTTTTTTTTTGCACATTTATACTACATAGGATCTCAGAATTCAATACACCTTCATATTCCCACCGGTGAAGTAGGCCTTTAAAGATGGAGTCAGCGATGTTGAATAAATGCTTCTTGTCAAGATCAGTGAATATGTTTGTGCTCTGAAAGAAAATCCAGTGTCAATACACAGCCTAGACTCTGTAAACTGGTTTATAAACAAAGGGTATGTAAACAAAGGGGGACACCTAGCTAGCAACCTAACCCTTTAAAGAGCCTAGACTTTGAAGGCTACTAACAGTGAATTTTTTTTCAGAGCACACACAGGTAGGGGAACGTGATGAGATATTAACAGACTTTTACAAAAAGTGATTTTGACAACAAGTTTACTCCAAAATGTGACTCCACCTTTAACTGTGCACTGTTTTGAGTTTTGATACACCAACAGCTCGGGGTGAGTGAATCTGGAAACAAATGGAGAAAAGCTACAAAGATACAAGCCAGTGTCTTTCATCTGCGAAAAGTGGCATTTGGTGTGTGTTTCTCATCACTTTGACGGTCTCCTCTCAGCGATCCTCTTTCCTATGTGATGTATTTCAGTGAGTACAGACTGAGTGAGGATGCTGACCCAGACAGAGCCATGCAGGTGGGCTTTGAGCTGCTGCTGGCCAGGGTGGAATGTTACCAGCTACTGGAGCTCCTGGAGAAGGAGCAGCTGGGACCACAGGTGAGACCTGAAATCACCCAACCATGTCACATGTTTGCCATGTCCAATCAGAGAGCAGTAGACTTTACCACAGTAAATGGTTGCTTTGTTTAAAGGTGTTCGCTACAAATCTTAAACAAAGTGTCTTCAAAAGAGATGAAAGTTAGAAGAATAATCAAAGAACAAAACCACAGTCTTTTCAGACATAAAGTAATCTTAAAGATCTCCTATTATACTACTTTTCTGGTCTTAATTTCTTGTTAAAAACTGCTATAGAGCAACCTGACACGAATCACATCACAAAAAACCATGTAGATTTTCAGGAAACTCTTCCTCTCATCTGAGCGAGCACAGCAGTTTCTCTCCACACTCGGCTTTGTGCTTCTCCAAAAACCCCAAATTCAAAATCTCAGAAAATTAGAATATTACATAAAATCAATAAAAAAAGGATTATAAATACAGAAATGTCGGCCCTCTAGAAAGTATAATCATGCGTATGTACTAAGTACTTGGTTTGGGACCCGTTTGCACAAATGATTGCCTAAATGCGTCGTGGCATGGATGCTATCAGCCTGTGGCACTGCTGAGGTGTTATGAAGCCCAGGTTGCTTTGATAGTGGCCTTCAGCTCGTCTGTATTGTTGGGTCTGGTGTGTATCATCTTCCTCTTGACAATAGTCCATAGTTTCTCTATTGGGTTCAGGTCAGGAGAGTTGTCTGGCCAATCAACACAGTAATACCATGGTCAGTCAACCAGTTACTTGTGGTTTTGGCACTGTGGACAGGTGTCAAGTCTTGCTGGAAAAAGTAATTCAGCATCTCCATAAAGCTTGTCAACTGACAGGAGCATGAAGTGCTCTAAAATCTCCTGTAGACAGCTGTGGTGACTTTGGACTTGATAACACAGTGGACCAACACCATCAGATGACATGGTGCCTCAAATCATCACTGACTGTTGAAACTAGACACTGGTCTTCAAGCCCCTTGGATTCTGTGCCCCTCCACTCTTCCTCTAGACTGTGGAACCTTGATTTCTAAATGAAAAGCAACATTTCATTTGGATCAGTGATGATTTGAGGTATCATGTCATCTGCTGCTGTTGGTCCACTGTGTTATCAAGTCCAAAGTCACCACAGCCATCTTACAGGAGATTTTAGAGCACTTCATGCTTCTGTATGTTGACAAGCTTTATGGTGATGACAATTTCCATTTCCAGCTAGACTTGGCACCTGCCCACGGTACCATAAACCACTGGTAACTGGTTGACTGACCATGGTATTACTGTGCATGAATGGCCAGACAACTCTCCTGACCTGAACTCCTGACCAGACCCAACAATACAGAGGAGCTGAAGGCCACTATTAAAGCAACCTGGGCTTCCATAACACCTCAGCAGTGCCACAGACTGATAGCACCCATGACGCACCACATTTAGGCAATAATTTGTGCAAAAGGGGCCCAAACCAAGTACTTAGTACATATGCATGATTATACTTTCTAGAGGGTCGACATTTCTGTATTTAAAATCCTTTTTTTATTGATTTTATGTAATATTCTAATTTTCTGAGATTTTGAATTTGGGGTTTTTATAAACTGTAAGCCATAATAATCACAATTATAACAAATAAAGGCTTCACATATCTCACATTGCATGTAATGAGTCTATATAAGATATTATTTTCACCTTTAAAGTTGAATTACTGAAATAAATGAACTTTTGCACGATGTTCTAATTTTTGGAGTTTCACCTGTATATTGGCCCCCACACTCTCATCTGCTGTTTTACCAAGTTCAGCCTGTCCTTGTGTTTTACTTGCTTATTGTAAAACCAATCCCACTGTGGTATCCGTCTAAATCTTCCTTTTTTTGTGACCAATGTAATCTATTTTATTTTATTTCCAGAGGGAAAGGGATGGATGGATCATATGCCCACTCTTCTTACATTTTTATTTGTTTTCATTTGAATTCCCACCAACATTTTTTCCTGTTGTCATGTCATGTCTGAGCTGTCAAAAATGTAATAAACATATTCATAAAAAATAAATAAAAAATCATCATAGTGAGCATGCACATTTAGTGTCTTCTTGAGGGAGGTTGGTAGCCTGGTGCTACCAGACCATCGTACTTCATTTCATTTGTACAGAAGGTCTGGAATCGCTCAATTGAAAAACGTTAACTCACTTGAAGGCGGGTGTCTGTTGAAGTTTAAAACTATTGGATCTGCCCAGTGCCACTCGGGATCTGCCAACCAATCGCATAACGTTTGGTCGTGACGTATGTCATGCGCCAGCTTCTGCCACTCCCTCTGTTCACTGATTGAACTGACAAAAATCTGTCCGGAGAAAACCTAAGAATATACCGCCGGCCCAGACTGACTACTGAAGGGAAATTAAAATTGAGCAGAAGAAGTACGTGGGCGGGCGGTGCCAGGCTAGGAGGTTGGAGCATGCTCAGTAGATGTAAGCAACTATTGCATTGTGCAAAATTCAGAACACTCCAGACAGTTGTGATTTCTGCATGTGGACAAAAGACCAAACCGCAATCAAAAAAACTACAGTTACTAAAATACTTGTGTGCATGTGAACATGGTGAATGTCTCCCTGTGATCCAGCCACTGTGCACATGCAAATGAATGGCAGCCATAAGAAGTGTTCCGAGGTCCCAGTGCCTTCCATGTGACAGTTTGTGATGTAACCCTGTAGGAGTGGCTGGAGGTTGTCCACAGGAGAGTGGGACCTGCTCCGCTGGACCAACCCACACCAGAGAAGACAACAATAGAGCCAAAGGAAGAGGACCGGAAGACGGAAGAGGTAGGTAGAAAAGAGGTAGGGCAGAGGGCAACATACACACACACACACACACACACACACACACACACAGTTTTTTTTAATTCAACATTTATCTGTATTTCATGGATTTTAACAATCTACAGTTTATGTTTTCAATAGCCACTGTTTAGACCACGGGTGTCCAAACTACGGCTAACGGCCAAACCCCTTTTTAAGTAGCCACATTCTTATTTAATCTAACCGTATTTATTTGAGAAATAAACTCAGTTGTTCCTCATGCCCAAATAGTGTAGTGGTGGATTATGCCATTGGCTGAGACTTGGGCAAGTGGGGTTTGAATTTCCGCCAAGGCAAATATCAAAATTTGGGATTTTAATGAAAAAAGCCCCAACTACTTAAAGGTTCAGTAAGCGAAATGGTTCTTTTAGCTAACTTCCTGTCAGTGACTGCAGTTAGCAGTCCCCTCGCTCGTCCCTACGTCACCACATTAATGTCTTCAAGCAGTGAGTTATCTAGCATCATCTCAGATCCATAAGTGTGATAAAAACATGATTAAAACCATCAAAACAGACGTTGGGAAGGATTTTTACCTGCTCCGCCATTGTAGGCCAATAAACATTCACCAGTCTGCCGCTCTCTCCGTGTGCAACGTGACCGTTTGTAGCGTTCTCTCTTCTGATTGGATATCAGGTTGTGGAATACCAGAAAAGTGTATTTGCCGATTACATGCAGAGCGAGTGACTGAGAGACCTGTGTTATGAAGCGCGCACACTATATAAGTGATCAGTGTATGAATATAGAGTGATTTAACACGTATATTAACATAAATATATCGCTTACTTCACCTTTAATAAATTCAGTCAATAATAGTTAATAACCATTTCTAACAAACATTGATGTGTCAACAAGCCCATTCAATTATTGCATAACAAGCTTGAAATATAGCCTACCCTTCTCTTTTCCCCTTTATACAGGGCTGTGAAGGGGGCTCACCATCCTGACTAAGAAACAATCTGAGACTGCTGTTTTGAAAATCATTTGCCACCATTTGTTACAAAATTAATGAAAACCCATTAATGGAAAGCTGGGGTGTATTTTTTTTCAAGCATAAGTTAGTAACATTTTATTGATTTTGCTATATTTCGATTGATTTCGATATGTTTCGCCTCTGGTGAGTTGACGGCCCTTGGAATATTTTCAGTTTTTGGCCCTCAGTGAAAAAAGTTTGGACACCCCTGGTTTAGACCATTGTTTATTTTTCAAAATTTACTCATTTTATATTTTTATTTGCGTTATGTCAAGATCCCAAGTGAATCAAGCGTTCACATCATGACATCATATTAGAAGTGATGAGTGGAAACACGTTTTTTTTAATTTGGTGATAATGGAATAGAAAATAAATATTCAAGCATGTCCGTTTAGTTATTTTTTAGGATATACAAATAAAGTCTGACTGATGCTTTGATTCCTCCAGGTGCCTCTGTATTTGAACAGCAGGATTCCAGTGAACCCCCAGCCCCAGCCCAAGCCTCGCCGCCGCCACCACATGGCTTTAGACCAGTCCATTATGGAGATGCAGAGGACCTACCCTGACCTGGCCTTCAGGGGCCGCCCTCTGCTCACAGACAAACCTCGCCAAACAGACCGGAGCAAACAAGCCGGTCCTACTGCCAGCACTGAGCAATACAGTGATGAGAGTAAAGGCGCTGCTTCTGAGCCCCCTACAGGAGATTCTGTTGAAGGCACAGAGTCTGATGCTCCGCCTGTCTGTGGTGAAGATGATAGCAGCAGACCCCAGGATGTGCTTGGTGAGGTTGGGAGCTGTTGTTGTAGTGAGGGCTCCACTGCTCCGGGAGACGCCGCCAGTAGCAGCGACTCTAACAGCGCTGGTAGAAGCAGAGTGGATGCAGAGCTCAGCCATCCTCAGGCCCCATCTCTGCACATCACACTGAGAGCTGGAGCCACGGCCGAGCACAGCCTGAAGCCTGGAGAGACTCAGCCCAATGCAGGTAACACACATGCCACACACACACACACACACACAAATGCACACACGCACACACACACGCACGCAGGCAGGCAGGGACACACACGCACAGTGACAGATGTTCTGAAGGATTGGTCATGAGCTCATGTTTGGACTAATAAGTTCAAAGTGCTATTAAACTAATCATAGATCTTTGTCAGTCACCAACAGCTACATATATTGGACTGTTGGTTATCATTGCTATTTTCATTCCCAATGCATTTGTATGTTGGCATGTTGCTAGCTACGGTGAGCCCCCTTTCTTTACATACCCCTTGTTTACATGCCTGTTTATGAAGCCTAGGCTGTGTATTAACACTGGATATTTTTTGACAACAAGCATCTTCCAAATTGGCTGACTCAACCTTTAACTTTGCCAGTCCTTCAGAACCAGAGAGCCATCCACCCAGGTCTTCCCTCTATGAGCTCCATGGACGAGGAGCAGGAGCTGAGAGGCCTGGCAGAGAGGATGGGCCAGCCCCGTGTACAGCAGGCCCGTCCAGAGAGGAAGACAGGCACAGAGGCACAGGACAGCAGGGAGCCAGGGCTGCAGACAGCTGACAGCACATGCCCCTCATCCTCTCAGAGTGATCCTGCACAGAAGAAGCAGCAGAGCCAGCCCACTGTGTGTGAGGCAGGCAGCACAGAGCAGCAGCTAGGAGAGCATGGTGACAGGGCAGGGAGGGCCCCAGGAGAGGAGGAGCAGCTGGCACAGAGCTACGTGCTAGTCCAGCCTCACAAGAAATCACATTCACATGTATAAAAATGCAGAGCAAACCTAGAAGCAGCTAGAACTAGCACATGGCGGTTCTATGCCTCAGTGAAGCATACACCCTTCAGCATATAGCTGAAGGGTGATAGTCCAGTGGTGCTTTAAGGAAGATAAAGCTCCCAAGAAGATACAAATATGGTACAAGGTCACTGTGTAAGGTCACAGTGACCTTTGACCTTTTGAGCTCCAAAATCTAATCAATTCATCCACCAAGTGCCAGTCTAAGTTTGTGCTAAAGTTGACCAAATATTCTAGCCTGGAAATCCAGACCTACATCTTGAACAAGGTAGGGTCTGTCCACGACCAATGCATGCATTTCAAATAGCACGGCACGCAATTGGATAGCACTACAACCAATCAGAGCAATGAACAAGGTGATGTATTCAGCCCCGTTCGTTTAGCAAGGAGGTTAACTCGTAAATTAAACTTTTGCTGTGGTCGGTCGGCAAAACAGAACATTCCTCTTTCTTGCTAATGAAAGATTTGAGTGCCGTCTTCCAAATCGTTAAGGGTCGAGACCAAAGCCGTTTCGTACTTAAACAACTTATCCGCAGCCATCTCTGTTTACTATCACAACTTTGAAGGCGCAGCACTGTCGTCAACCGGTTACGTCCACTCCAGAGCCCTATAAATAGGGCTCTGGATTGCCCGTATCTGATAGAACAATTCGATTGGCTTGTGTCCTTATCGACAGGCTGAGCTAATTTAAACTTGCCAGTGACAGGTCAGGAGTTCAAGGCTACCAATACCAAAATAATATGATTTTTCTATGTCAGTTAAAAAATCGTTTTTGTATTTATCTCTGAACTACTCCGATGCATTACTATTTTAATGCTGGGCACATTTGTTGCAATCAAATGAAATGTGAACTTTGGTAAATCTGTCTAACGTGGAAATAATGAAAAGGAAAAAATGTATATACACGGATGACTTGTGTAAGAATAAAGGTTTCTATATTGTTGACACAGCTCTCATGTGTCTTGTTTGTGACTTCAGGTGAATTGATCAACACTTTGCTTTGTCTTGTAGGAATTTGCAACATTTATGTTATCATTTTAAAAGAAGTTAATACAGAGCTTTGAGTCAAGCAGAAAAGCCACACAGGTCAGAATGACCTTACACAAACTGCAACAACAACAGGTGTGCAGACGCAGCAGAAAACAGGGACACTATTACGAGATCTTAAACTGCAAATAGCCTAGATCTGACATTAGATCTGTTACACACACACATACACACTCACACAGACAGACACAGGACCATCTGTATAAAAGCCAATGCTTTTCACTAGAAGGGCGCGCGTTCACTAGGCAGTTTGGCTGCCTCGCCACAGGAAGATGCCATGGCTGTGGTTCGGTTGAGAATAGGTTAGGTCTAGTAAGATCTGAACAAGAGGTTATGATTGTAATGTATAGGTAACATCTGTATTGATAGTAGGAGCTGTGTCTCCTCGCTTGTAACTTTGAGTCTGATGTCAACCTTTAATAAAGTAAACCTGTTGAGACCAGAGGGGTATACTACAAAGCAAACTCAACAGAGCCCGGCTCTCTTTTTTTGATCTGGTTCAACATAACACATACCCTCGCTCAGAGCTAACCGGTATCACGAAGGCAGTTATCAACCTCTTATGTTGAACGAGAGTTTCAGCTTCAGGCTCTGTGCGCGTCCCCATGAGAGGGGGCGTTTGGCCGTCATTTGACTCTGCTTCCGCACAGACTGGACTGACCTTGTGCCGCTAACTTTACACAAACGGACTGATTGTGAGCAGCTGAGTAAAACAAAAGTGTGTCGCCAACTTCATTCAAGAGGAAGAGTTTGTCAGTCTGAATTATTACAGCAGAAAACAGAGAGCCGAAAAAAACTATTACTGCAAATAGGCTAAGGAGAGTGGAATGCTGCCAGCATGGAAATTATTTATTTATCTTGCCGATCGTTCTCGCAGTGCGTAACGTGACATTATAAAACAATGAAACGTTGAACTCGGATTTAAACACTATACCATTTAGCCTAATATATATATAGGCTACTTTGCTATATTTATAGCACTACGCCTATAGTCCCACACTTAAGAATGTAATTTAAGTCTGACACTGTCTCAAAATGAATAGCCTATGGAAAATCATCTAGTTTTGGGCCACATCATAATGAATACAATTTTGATTTAGACTATTAGCCTTTTATTTGAATCTTACAAATACCAATAGGCCTACATTAAAAAACCTGTAGTCTGGACAAATATGAATCTAGGCTACTGTGAGAAGCTTAACCTGCGAGTCTGCAACGATGTCCGAACTGTGACAGCTGTCACCTGTCACGTCCCAACTGTAATCGCTACTTATGAAAAGAAAGCCCACAGTGAAATAATGTTGCAAACTGTGATTTTATAGAACGCTTTATTAAGAGCCAGTGTGTGTATATCGCCAGGTAAAATCATTTGAGAGGAGAGCATAGAGTGGCGCTGCATACAGTATAGGTGTGGGCTATTTTACATGTTCAATAACTGTATGCATGTGGCAAAAAGCCCCAGCGCGATGTTACAGTTCACTCTGCTGTAAGCCTAATGTCACGGCTTCGTTTCGTTCATTAACTTAGCCTACTGATCAATAAATTTAGATGTAACAGCTTCCTCAGTGAGAATGTAGCGCTCAGACAATATTGTCAGGTCCGCGGGATTTCTAAATGTGTAGTTTCCTTGAAGGGCAGCGCTCTATAAGAGCCGAATTTAAGCTCAAACTCTGAAACAAAAACTGGTCTGAGCAGGTTAGCCGTGCAGCCTCTGTTACCACGGTGATCTAGCCAGGTAGAAAGAGAGCCACCTTTCGTGATACTGAAAACTCTGGCTTTAGACCGCTTTAGACTCAACAGACCTCGCTCAGCCCTTAATCTCGCTTCGTAGTATACCCCTCTGATCCTCTGCTCTCCGCGTTTCCCTTGCCTGGTGACGTCTCCTTCTGGTATCATATGTCGTGGAATCAAGGCCCACTCGGCCACGGTAATATCTTATTCCACTACAGTCTCGTTTTACTGCAGTGGAGGAGTAGGATGTTAAATAAATGGACATCACACTCTCTGTGCATAGCCTAGCTAACGTGCTAACACATTTCAGAGCCCTTCAGCTTTAAACTGAATACAGACCCTTTAAATACTGGAATCAAGAATTAAACACCTCCTACTGTTTAGTTCCCGTTTTTAAAAAAACAATCAACTCAAAGTTAGGTTTATATTATTTAATTATGAATGTTGCAACACAATGTCAAAGAAAGAACATGTGGAAAATAGAAACAATTCAACAAACAACAAGGTCCCACAATCAATGAAATCCCTCTGCAGGGATTATACACAGTGTGAATAGCAGCCTGAGACGCTCTAAGAGAAGTCTGGCCAACTGATGATGCTCAGTGGAATATTGGAACAAACTGTGGATGAGTTATCAAATGGATAAAATCACAATGTTTAGTAAACTTTAAACCTTCTACGAGGAACTTTAAAATGTTTATCAAACAGTCTTTATTTTACGGGCCCCACTTTCTCCCAGGAACTTAACAAGACCATTTACGGCAGGCAGACCGGAACGTTTTTTTTTTTTTGCTTCACCGTGGTCATATTACAATTATTAATCTGACATATTCACATATAAATATATTACCTCATAGCCATGCATCCTGACGTCTCTCTTTCACTTGCTTCCTGAATAAATATCAAAGATCTTTGGGATCTTGTGGTATAAAAACACTACTGCTTTTATCCAAAGAGGGGCGCTACAATCACCAAACACTCAAAGTAACCTCATAGCTCCTTTAAGAGAGTGCAACAGATGAGTTGCAGATGGACCGTGTGTCAGCGGTGGGTAGCTGTCAGGATCTTGTCACGGTTTACTTCATACTGGTGCAGCATCTCCTGGAGGTCTTGGTCGGCGGGAATGACCTATGCGAGGGCACGCACACACACACACACATTAGACATTTCTTCGAAATAATAAGAATAAGAATTACAGGTGTTACTTACAAATGCATAGACTTGAGGATTTGAGTCACTCACCAGAACCGGAGCAGGAAGAGAAGCGGAGGTCTGCTTGATGAGCCAGTCCTCATACAGCTGGTGGATGGACTCCAGATACTCCTAGTGCACACACACACACACACACACACACACACACACACACACACACACACACACACACACACACACACACACACACACACACACACACACACACACACACACACACACACACACACACACACACACACACACACACACACACACACACACACACACACACACACACACACACACACACACGATTGAGGTCACATAAGAAATGACACATTGTTGCCCATTTCCAAAGCAGTTAATCAATCAGTTCTCTAGAAGCCCTCCCTTAAAGCAGATCAGAATCAGAATCAAATTTATTTGTCATTGCACCGTTACCGAGCAACGAAATTACATTCCAGTTCACACTCCACCAAGAAACATACAAGACAATGACAATAACATGGGTGGACAGGAGAGAGTGTAACTGTAGGGTCAGCAATATTTCGCGCCCCTATTTCTTAGAAGGAAAAGGAGAACAACAGGGGAAGATAGGTCAAAAAAATGCAAATCTCGAACTACGTTCCTTATGGGAGCGCAGTGCGTGATCAGTGAAAAACCACCTTAGCACAAATAAGCAACATGATAAACACCACAAACAATAAGACTCGTAGACATTGCACATTAAAGGAACGGGTTAGGGCTTTATGGGAAGGTAGGTGTCACAGCCCAGGCACCAGGGGGCGTACGCAGCCGGCAGGCGCCCCGCCCGCAGCTTCCGGTCCGCAACGAGGGAGGGAGAGGGGGTCGGATTCAAGAGGGCTTGATTAGTCAGGGGTACTGTGTGCTATGTGTTTACGTGTGTGTGTGTGTGTGTGTGTGTGTGTTCCATGAAGCTATCTCTGTCCAGACGTAGTGGGAGTCTACAGGCGCCAGGTGTTATGAGACATCCGTGGAGACGACCTCGGGGCCCGGTCACAGATAGAGTTCACAGGAGAAGTAGGTGATGGGAGGGTGGGGGGTAGAGCGTCTCTCCACGTAAACATCCCGGAGAGAGAAGAGATAGCACCGCGCCAAGGACGGTGTAGGGAGCCGAATCGAGAGATTGTGATTTGTTTTGGTTGAGACTAGGCGCTGGAATGAAGCCTGTCTTACAGTCACTGGTTTCCGTCTAATAATCCGAAATCCAGTGGCCTTTTCCAAGTGCCTACGGCCGGTTAATGGCAGCCATGATCAAATCCACTTTCCGAATAAGTCCAGGAATCACTTCCAGCTTGCGATTCACCTCGCTTATCACTTGAGTCTGTGCATTAACGGCCCGGCACAAACCCTCAAAGACGGGCAGCTTCTCAATGGCCTGATGTGCTGCCAACGCCTTATTACCGTTGCGGTAAATCAGGAATCCGCCAACTCCAAACAGCAGGAAACCTGATACCAGAAGCCCAATGATGTAGATGTCTTCGGCGTCCTCAATGGAGAGTATTGCTAGACACATCTGGTTCCAGCCACTCCACCCGTCCCAGGTGTATCCAACAGTAAAGGTTCCATCCGGACAGGAGGCTTCTCCTTTGCCCCCTTTTCTCGTCGAGAAAATTTGGTCAATTGCAGAAAGACCCCAGCTGATCAGATCCATAATTTAGGTTTTTCGGAGGAATATGCAGAGAGACACTCGGAGATTAGACAGAGACAGCACAAGACAGGAGAGAGCAGAGCAGGAAAGATAAGGGTTTCGGGAGGGAACAGAGTATGCGACTGCCCTCGTTGAAGTGCAGAGAAGAAGCTGATGGACAGTAACAGTGTGTGTTTCCTCTCACCAGTGGAATGACTTTCTCCTCCTCTCTGCACCTCTGCTTCAGCCTCTCATGGCAGGTGTGAGGACACGTCTGCAGGTACACTGTGGCCAGAGGAGAGAAAAACAGTCAGCAACATGGAAGCTTCATTCTCTCCCCTCTCCCCCCTCAGCCACATCAGAAAGCTGAATCTCCCCCCTCCTTTCTGCCTTTCTACACTCTGGAATAACTGTCTTTGCACTATTACTAGCATTATTACTCTAGTATTAATATTATTACTACCACCAATACAAGCCATACGGACTGAAATTGCTGCTATTTATCTATTTATGAATGACTTTCTTTTTGCACTATACTGAATACATTCTACAGAACTTTTTGCTGCCGTTATTGACTGCCTTTTTGCCACAATTACTTATTTATTAATACAGAAACTAGTTACTGACTCCTATATTTTATATGTCATTGTCTATCTCGTCTATTTGTAGCGTTGAAAAATGTCTCGTATATTTGTTGTTTGTGCCTGTGCACTTTTATCTGTTCTCCGCGGGATAGTGGGAAACGTTTTCTTTCCCTTCCATGTCTTGTACATGTGAAGTGTTGACAATAAAGCTGACTTTGACGTTGATTAACCTAACATGGGTTACACACATTCAAATGACACACACAGGCAATTGGTTGTGATTCCATGGCCGACTGTTTCTTCATGTGAAATCTGGGTAGGCATGCAGATGTGGCCAATCACGTCTACTACAGCACAATAGACCAACCTTAAAGAGCACCTATTATGCTTTTTCAACTTTTATGACCTATAAACGTTGTTATAATGATTTATAGTCATGTTTAACCATACTAAAGTGTCAAATAATGACTTACATGCATTTAGACGTATTCCCTGCTGACCGTCTGGGGTGGCTGTGCAGAGCGCTAAACACTAGGAACGCCAGTCGCGATTAACTTCTTCAAATTTCCGGGATTCATCTACAGAGCGGCTCTGCCCTGAGAATCAAAGATCAGGTTTGTCTTGTTCCGCCAGAGCCTCAGTCACCTAGCCTGGCACCGCCCGCCTACATACTTCCGCTCAATTTTCATTTCCCTTCAGTACTCAGTCTGGGCCTGCGGTATATTCTTAGGGTGTATTCACACTGGGAAGGTCCGCTAGTTCACTTGCTTTGGTCCAGACCAAATAGAGTTTAGATTTTTTTCTTTTGGTGTGGTCCACTTTCATATTGCCCCTTTTGCAAGTGAACCAGCATTACGAAGTAAAACCACACGTGATCTGAGGTCATTCATTCATTGGACAGACATTCTGGGGTGGAGAGAAGCAGGAAGCACGAAGTGAAAACTGCGAAATATATAACTGATACGATATGGGGTTAAAAATAATAAATACATAAATAAATAGGCCTACATCTAGCCTATAAATAAAATAAAAAAACATAAAATTATTGTTGTTTCATATGGTTATAATATGTAGGCCTGTGTCAATGATGTGGCTTGTAGCCTACGATGTGAAACATAACATGTACTGTATTTTTGCTGCTGGACGCGCGGATCGCGAGGAATGGGCTCATGCTGACACACAGCTGATAGCCGTGTGTCAGCTGGGTGTGAGTTCGGCGCAGCTCAGCTCCAAACTGACACGGGGATAGTATTGACGGTACCGTAACATGGGAAGCAAACTAAAAACACGCACTTCATACAAAGCGCAGCGTGAACCTGTTGGCACTGTGCGGGAGACGGTCCCCTCTCCTTCATCTGATCACTGAACACATCAACATGTTTACGCGTCCTGTCTATCAAATGTAATAGGCTATATTTGCTCGGGGCTCCCGGTCAAACCACAACTAATCTTCCCAACAACGGCAACACTTTCCCATAATGTGAAGCTGACGGTGATTTATTCAGACCTGCAAACTCATAGGAGGTAAAAAAGGTGACAAACACCCGTCCCTTCTAGGGGGGTCGGGTGTTTTTCGCTGTCCAAACGATTGGCTATTGTTAAATATCATTCACACAACCAGAGTTCTCCACTATTGCCTCCAATGTCCAGCTGGGTGAAAATAATAGCCAGCTGAGATCCTGACCCTCCTAGGGGGGTCCGGGGGTATGCCCCCCCGGGAGATTTTTTTTAAACTTTTTAAAGTGAAATGCATGAATCTGGTGCACTTTGAGAGGGAAATTAAGAGGCTAAATCTGAGGAATTTTGTGTGAACAAATAATTTGGAGACACTGGGTCGGATGAATTAGAAGCTTCTTGGATTTTCCATTAAAACATTCATTTAAAATAAAATATTATGCAGGGTCCTCTGGGTTGGGCTTGGTGCTCTTTTTCTTTTATGGGACATATTTCTCTGTAATATAATGAATACATTTAAATGCAGTGAGAGGAATGAAGCAGAAGAACTCTGTTGTCCAGCTATCTTTTTTTCCACAGACGAGGCTGAAATAGGTTATACAGTGCATGGGCATCTGAGCCCCATTTCCAAATGTTTTTAAATAAACTCAGTACACACTGGACGTGAACGTGACGTGATCAGTTAAACTTGGATTACCTCCCAGATGAACTGATTAAATTATTGGGCTATTAACTTGGCTATCTAGATCAAAACATTGTATTAATTTTTTGTATGATATAATAATATGATGTTAATATCAAACACACAAAATAAAAAATAAAAATAAATTGTGGGGGGGGGGGGGGGGCTGTCGGTCGGCTCTGATTGTGAGCGCACTGCAGACACTTCATTTCTGCAATGTGCGCTCATTAAACTGTCAGCTTCACTTAAGAGTCCTGTGTGGGTCAACAGTGCAGTGCAAACTATGCAGCATAAAGTTATAACATTCGTCTACGACCGTGATGTTAAATCACCTTCACACAAAGTCTCCGCCCCAGCAAAGCAGCGAGTCGATCGCTGTGACGGTGAAAATCACCGGGACCCGGGAGACCCAGTGAGCGAGTGAGACGCCGCTCAGAAAAAACTCTGTGGTTTGATGGATGAAATCAGTCGGGGATATCCTGCCCGTTAACTTTGTCTACGGGAACGGCTTCAGCGATCTTTTTCTATGTCTCGAGTCTAACAGAGAGCCATGTCGGCAAACTGACAGCGCGACTAAATAAAAGGACTGTACAGTGAGCTGCGTCCCTCCGTATAGTTTCTGTTTCAGTAGGCTGTTACATTAACCTCTGAAGCATTGACAGTGTTTAATCAAAGCCTCTATTTTTGTATTATCAAAAGGGCTTTGATTGAGACTTTTAGCCAATTCTAAAGTCCGAACACACAGCGGCAGCAGTGATGCTTGTGCCCGATCTTAACGCTGATTGGACAATACTCATGACGTCTACCAAAGATGTTTTATTGCCAAGATAACGATATTCCCTTGTCTCACACTACGGTAACTCGTCCACACAGTCCAGTCTGGGAAGCGCTGGCTGACTTCTCTGGCAGCTGCCGCTACCCCCCCCCCCCCCCCCTCCCAAAAACAAAAACTCTTCGGATCTATACGATTCACGTGGGTCATATATTTTGATTCTAAACGGCGATTTTCGCCGAAAAGCGACGAGTTTGCAGGTATGTTTATTAAAAAATAAAAGGCACAGTGCTTCCTGCAATTGGGTCGGATCGAGTCCGGACAAATTCACACCACAAACTAACTGCAGCAGAGTGCGTATGGAAACGCATCGAGACCACCTCTTCAGCTGGGTCTCGGATCGTTTGTTTGGTCCGCACCCGAGTGCGATTGCTGTATTCACACATGTCTGAAAGATGCGCACCGAAGGCAGAAGTGCATCTGAGTTCGTTTCAACCGAACTAAACACGGCATGTGTGAATACACCCTTAGTTTAGTTTTCTCCGGCCAGATTTTTGCCAGTCCAATCAGCGAACACAGGGAGTGGCTCAGAAGCCAGCGCATAACATAACGTCACAACCAAACATTATGCGATTGGTTGGCAGATCCAGAGTGGCACTGGGCAGATCCAATAGTTATAAACTTCAACAGACACCCGCCTTCAAGTGAGTTAACGTTTGTCAATTGAGAGATTCCAGACCTTCTGTACAAATGAAATGAAGTACGATGGTCTGGCAGAACCAGGCTATCAGTCAACATCAGTATGAATCATCCTCATTAAGGATATCTCTATACACTAAGTTCTTATACTGTCAGTCCATTGTATCCTCACTCATTCAAATACAGACCTGTGTCATCTTTGTATGTATTTGTATATTCTCACCAATCAGATCGACAGGAAGGAAGATGTTAGTTGTGATCCAATCAAACCACTCGCTGAGGACAGCATAGTCCACCTCTGGCATCTTCCCACTGGAAAACAAACAGGATGTCAGCATGCGATAGCAATGTGATAGCATTAACCATCAACTACATCAACACCATCTTCTACATGTGTAATATTTCTCAGTGTATATATGATATATTGTCAATTTCGGGATAAGTGTAGTAAACACACTGTTGCATCAGTATAATTAAGTTTATTTGTGAAATTTTTTTTATCTATTCTGTACAGCCCAGTGCAAGCGTGTGTATGTGTGTGTGTGAGTGCGTGTGTGTGTTTGTGCGTGTGTTTGTGTGCCTTGCGCTACAAAATGATTACAATGTGGTGTCTGCGTACATTGTGATCTTTTTGTGCCACAATGCAATCACCAGACTTTCCAAGTTATCTTACATTCTTTTCTTCTTCTTTTTAAAAAGTGGAATATAAATGCTACTACCTCCGATTATTTTTAAGCTATAGCTTTTTCCTTGCTTATATATATTTATTGTTTTCATATGCACTCTTAGATGTGCCCGTGTCAGATGGGACTACATTTTAAAGGGACACAATGAATTGCCATTTACCCCCCCCCCCCAACACATTCATTTGTGTTGGTTTAGAATGTGTTCTCACTGCTGCTTACTGGCTGCTGAAAATGTCAGGGCCCAGCTAAAGTTCTTGGTTAGAGAATCTGGCCCCAATAAATGTGTAATTGACTAGCCCTGGCCTAGTGTGAGCGTTCTAAGCCTTGGAACCTCCCAGCTCCAAGTGCTAGTGAACACACACTAAAGGCTTGAACTGTCAAAGCAGCAGAGGGGGTTTATCTGTAATTGTATACTGTAAGTTAATGTTATGTATCTCTTCAAATCAAATCTAGCTGTATTCATAGAGCACTGTTCATACACAAAAAGCTAAGACAAAGTGCTTTACATGAAAAAAGAGAAAAAACAGCCCCCCCCCCTTTTCTACAGACCTCCAACCATAACCAACACACAGAGTAGTATTACTGACTAAAAATACATTATAGAAGAAGACCCGAAGGATAAATAAAATAAAATAAAATAAAATAAAATAAAATAAAATAAAATAAAATAAAATAAAATAAAATAAAATAAAATAAAATAAAATAAAATAAAATAAAATAAAATAAAATAAAATAAAATAAAATAAAATAAAATAAAATAAAATAAAATAAAATAAAATAAAATAAAATAAAATAAAATAAAACACCAGTCCAAGTAAAATGATGTGTCAATAAAAGGGAAAGAAAGAGACTAAGACATATAAATAAATATAGCTAAGTAGATCAAGTTCAAATCCAATTAAAAAGCTAGATAAACAAACCTAAAATACATGAACACTTTAAGGTAAAGTAAGCGATATATTTATGTTAATATACGTGTTAAATCGCTCTTT
Source organism: Ammodytes marinus (assembly GCF_949987685.1). NCBI lineage: Eukaryota > Metazoa > Chordata > Actinopteri > Uranoscopiformes > Ammodytidae > Ammodytes > Ammodytes marinus. The sequence goes on along the minus strand of NC_137215.1, from coordinate 29,445,724 downwards.
ATTCATACAGTGATCACTTATATAGTGTGCGCGCTTCATAACACAGGTCTCTCAGTCACTCGCTCTGCATGTAATCGGCAAATAAACTTTTCTGGTATTCCACAACCTGATATCCAATCAGAAGAGAGAACGCTACAAATGGGCACGTCTCTCTGCCGGTGCACGCGCAGAAAGCGACAGAGGGGTGAATGTTTATGCGCCTACAATGGCTGATGCTTGAATAACGCTGTGTTAATGTGGTGATGTAGGGACGAGGGAGGGGACTGCTATAATTTAAATCAAAAACACTAGATGAAAAGATACATTTTAAAAGGTGGGTCTTGAGTTTGCCTTAAAGATATGAACATTTGGGGCGTGATGCGTGTGCTACAGACAGCAGTACCTTCTGAAAAGATTCTCCACAAAGATGTGCTTGGCACTGAAGATGGACCTCTCCATCATCCTGACAGGAGCCGACTGCAAGACAACCAGACAACCAGACATGTTAGGGACATACAGCTCATTTCCTGAGGAGATCATAGGCTAAATGAGTCTGAAACAATATACAAGTGATACATCTTAAAAAATTAGAATATCAATTTAAATTAAAACTTAATTTTTTCCATAATTCGATTCAAATGGTGAAACGTTCATATATTCTAGATGCATTCTGCACAAAAACTGAAATGAATCTGAAATATTCATACTTTTCAGAAGGTTGACGTTTCTGTATTATTAATCCTTTTTTTTAAAATTGGTTTTATGTAATATTCTAATATTTTGAGATACTGAATTTTTTATTCCATGAGCTGCTAACTGTTATCATCTATATTAAGACAAAAGAAAGGCCTGACATATTTCACTTTGTGGAACAAATCTAGAATTTATGATAGTTTCACTTTTTGAACCAACTTTCTAATGATACTCTTAATCTTTTGAGAGTATATTCACTCCTGTTAAAATCCAACCGTTGTGGGGCGCTCTGGTGGTGTAGTGGATAGAGCGCGTACCATATTGGTTCAGGCCTTCGTTGCAGTGGTCGCGGGTTCAAATCCGACCCGTGGACCTTTACTGCAGGTCATCCCCCCCTCTCTCTCTGTCTCCCCATTTCAACTCTGTACTGTCTAATAAAGCTTGAACATGCCCAAAAATGATCTTTAGAGCCCAGCAGTTGACTCACTATGGCTGACAGATGTCTCTCCAGCATGGTGAGTTGTACAAAGGTCTGCAGGGTGATGCCCCATCGCTCTGGGTCCTGGTACATCAGAGCCTGCAAAAGTCAAAGTCAAAGTCAAAATAATTTCTATAGCACATATAAAAACAACATCAGTTGACCAAAGTGTTGTACAAGATACAATACAAAATAACATATAAGACACATGAGAAAAAAAGTTAGGAGTGTCAAAGTCTCAACTTGTGTTAAAGGCCAATGCAACAAAAGTGAGTCTTCAGCAACGTATTAAACTGTTCAATTTAACAGGGATCCAGGTTCTATTCATTCACACACAGTCATACTGGTGGTGATAGGGCACAGAGGAGTGTGTATGTGTATTAGTGCAGAACAATGGATGCTAAATGTATCGTTGTTGGGAATGTTGAAGTGGCAGTGAACTGAAAGCAGAAAGACATTTACACTGTATATCTAAGTGTTGCTGGAGTGTCACAAGTGGTGACCTCATCACAGTATTCAACAATGTCATCGCATGTTTCATGTTCCCCTGATGTCGAGCAGCCTTTTTTCACAAAACACACATCTGCACATATCGTGCAGCCTTGATGAATATGTTTTGATCCGTGTATAAACGTGCACATATACTGTCCATATCTACTTTGCACTGCAATCTGTCTGATTATTGAGTGGTTCCAACTGTAACAGAGCCTTTGAAAAATGTCTTTATTCAATCTCATAATAATATTTATCATTATCTTTCTTTTATTCCTCAAGGCTGTCCGTAGGGAGCGGGGTGTTTGCTATAGACATGGGTCGATAAGGTATTCTGACTGTATGATAACCTTAAAGGAACACTTCACCCATAGGGAACCGGCGTTCTATCATTATAAAATTGCTATTATAATATAATGAATGAGGTTTTTCTTCCCTCAGTCTTTCCTCAGTCTTCCTTTGGCCCAGCTCTCCTGTTAATCCTAACCCTACATTTTACCATGTGTGATGTCGCACATGGGAAAATGTAGGGTTAGACAGTGAGACCATAAAACACTCTTTCTAGGATGAACTGATTTCTAAAATGTTTGCACATTTATACTACATGGGATCTCAGAGTTCAATACACCTTCATATTTCCACCGGTGAAGTAGGTCTGAAAGCAGAAATACCAGTTTCATGACCAAGCAATACATCAGTATTGTAATGACAGCTCTCACTTGTGTTCTTTTGAACTAAACTTCTGGCTGAACACAATCTTTTTCTTTTTAAACAACACATAGAATATTCTGAACATTAATAGACTTGTATGATAACATGATACAATAATGTACTATGTTATCATTCTAATACCTTAGAACAGTATGAGGGAAAATAATGGCTGGGTTTTAAAACCTGGACTTTTTCAAACCACAGAATACCTTGAGACAGGATACCGCTGTGAGTACCAGATATGCTCGGGTTGCATAATGATGACGCACTTCCTGTACTACGCGAGATCCACTTCTTTCTTACGAATCTATTGCAAACTGCGATCTATTATAATATTATCATTCACAATATAAACATTACAATAAAGATACATGTAGAAAGACAGTACGTGTAGTTTTCGGAAAAAATAGATAAGCTATCGTTGGGAATAGCAAGGGATTGTGGAATACGTAATTATTGTCCCCAAGATCACGCAGCGTTACAAGAGATCTCGCGAGAGCGTTCAATACAGCCCGAACATGAAACTTTTTTCTCTGTTTTATTTAATACAGTAAATACATTTTGGCTTCAGGAAAAGGGAAAACTGTTTTTTTGAAGTTTGTTTGAATATAATTTACAGGAAGTGAGTCATCACTGTGCAACCCGAGCATATCTGGTACTCACACCGGCAATGAGAACAGCACAGTCAGATAGATAGATAGATAGATAGATAGATAGATAGATAGATAGATAGATAGATAGATAGATAGATAGATAGATAGATAGATAGATAGATAGATAGATAGATAGATAGATAGATAGATAGATAGATAGATAGATAGATAGATAGATAGATAGATAGATAGATAGATAGATAGATAGATAGATAGATAGATAGATAGATAGATAGATAGATAGATAGATAGATAGATAGATAGATAGATAGATAGATAGATAGATAGATAGATAGATAGATAGATAGATAGATAGATAGATAGATAGATAGATAGATAGATAGATAGATAGATAGATAGATAGATAGATAGATAGATAGATAGATAGATAGATAGATAGATAGATAGATAGATAGATAGATAGATAGATAGATAGATAGATAGATAGATAGATAGATAGATAGATAGATAGATAGATAGATAGATAGATAGATAGATAGATAGATAGATAGATAGATAGATAGATAGATAGATAGATAGATAGATAGATAGATAGATAGATAGATAGATAGATAGATAGATAGATAGATAGATAGATAGATAGATAGATAGATAGATAGATAGATAGATAGATAGATAGATAGATAGATAGATAGATAGATAGATAGATAGATAGATAGATAGATAGATAGATAGATAGATAGATAGATAGATAGATAGATAGATAGATAGATAGATAGATAGATAGATAGATAGATAGATAGATAGATAGATAGATAGATAGATAGATAGATAGATAGATAGATAGATAGATAGATAGATAGATAGATAGATAGATAGATAGATAGATAGATAGATAGATAGATAGATAGATAGATAGATAGATAGATAGATAGATAGATAGATAGATAGATAGATAGATAGATAGATAGATAGATAGATAGATAGATAGATAGATAGATAGATAGATAGATAGATAGATAGATAGATAGATAGATAGATAGATAGATAGATAGATAGATAGATAGATAGATAGATAGATAGATAGATAGATAGATAGATAGATAGATAGATAGATAGATAGATAGATAGATAGATAGATAGATAGATAGATAGATAGATAGATAGATAGATAGATAGATAGATAGATAGATAGATAGATAGATAGATAGATAGATAGATAGATAGATAGATAGATAGATAGATAGATAGATAGATAGATAGATAGATAGATAGATAGATAGATAGATAGATAGATAGATAGATAGATAGATAGATAGATAGATAGATAGATAGATAGATAGATAGATAGATAGATAGATAGATAGATAGATAGATAGATAGATAGATAGATAGATAGATAGATAGATAGATAGATAGATAGATAGATAGATAGATAGATAGATAGATAGATAGATAGATAGATAGATAGATAGATAGATAGATAGATAGATAGATAGATAGATAGATAGATAGATAGATAGATAGATAGATAGATAGATAGATAGATAGATAGATAGATAGATAGATAGATAGATAGATAGATAGATAGATAGATAGATAGATAGATAGATAGATAGATAGATAGATAGATAGATAGATAGATAGATAGATAGATAGATAGATAGATAGATAGATAGATAGATAGATAGATAGATAGATAGATAGATAGATAGATAGATAGATAGATAGATAGATAGATAGATAGATAGATAGATAGATAGATAGATAGATAGATAGATAGATAGATAGATAGATAGATAGATAGATAGATAGATAGATAGATAGATAGATAGATAGATAGATAGATAGATAGATAGATAGATAGATAGATAGATAGATAGATAGATAGATAGATAGATAGATAGATAGATAGGTAGGTAGGTAGGTAGGTAGGTAGATAGATAGATCAGTACCAGAGGGTTGTGTCCACGGACATTCCTCCACTTAGAGATGGGTTCAGTGAGGACCTGGGGGAGAGAGGGAGGACAGCTGTTACTGCTGCATTCTGCCTGTGCTGCACCACACACACACACACACACACACACACACACACACACACACACACACACACACACACACACACACACACACACACACACACACACACACACACACACACACACACACACACACACACACACACACTAGTGTTAACAGAGTGTACTTTGTCTTACCTCTATATTGCTGGTTTTTGCAAAATACTCCAGACAGGTGGTCTTCCCACTGGCAATGTTCCCCTCAATGCAGATCTGAAAACAGTGGAGAAAGCCATGTGTTAGTTGATGAAGGGAAAGGACAGTACTATGATATGAGCTTGAATATTAGTGTGTGGAGCAGGGGTGTATCAAGACCAAACCGTCACAAATATAGGCCGTACCGTACCGTGCTTCCTGAGGTGAACCGCAGCACGTCATTATGAAATATATGTAAATATCAAATCAATATCAAGATGAATTGAATAGTTTACCTCAATAATGATTAATAAACCACTGTTTTGTTTTTTGGCCCCCAAAGTTCACCGACAAGGTTTGTACTGTAAACATGTTCAACTGTTAACGTTGGGAGATGTGTTTATAATAAAGAGCATATCTTATCTTTGTGATTGAAAACATATTAAGGAAACACACATGAACTATTTATGGTTATTTTATGAATAGTTCAAAATCAAAGTATTTCTCAAAAAAAAGAAAAAAAAACGTATTTCTTGCTAGAAAAACTAAAAACTAGAGAGGAGAGAGTGAAGCCAGCAGTAGAGAGGAGAGAGTGAAGCCAGCAGTAGAGAGGAGAGAGTGAAGCCAGAGGAGAGAGTGAAGCCAGCAGTAGAGAGGAGAGAGTGAAGCCAGAGGAGAGAGTGAAGCCAGCAGTAGAGAGGAGAGAGTGAAGCCAGAGGAGAGAGTGAAGCCAGCAGTAGAGAGGAGAGAGTGAAGCCAGAGGAGAGAGTGAAGCCAGCAGTAGAGAGGAGAGAGTGAAGCCAGAGGAGAGAGTGAAGCCAGCAGTAGAGAGGAGAGAGTGAAGCCAGCAGTAGAGAGGAGAGAGTGAAGCCAGCAGTAGAGAGGAGAGAGTGAAGCCAGCAGTAGAGAGGAGAGAGTGAAGCCAGAGGAGAGAGTGAAGCCAGCAGTAGAGAGGAGAGAGTGAAGCCAGCAGTAGGAGAGGAGAGAGTGAAGCCAGCAGTAGGAGAGAGTGAAGCCAGCAGTAGAGAGGAGAGAGTGAAGCCAGCAGTAGAGAGGAGAGAGTGAAGCCAGCAGTAGAGAGGAGAGAGTGAAGCCAGAGGAGAGAGTGAAGCCAGCAGTAGAGAGGAGAGAGTGAAGCCAGAGGAGAGAGTGAAGCCAGCAGTAGAGAGGAGAGAGTGAAGCCAGCAGTAGAGAGGAGAGAGTGAAGCCAGCAGTAGAGAGGAGAGAGTGAAGCCAGCAGTAGAGAGGAGAGAGTGAAGCCAGCAGTAGGAGAGAGTGAAGCCAGCAGTAGAGAGGAGAGAGTGAAGCCAGCAGTAGAGAGGAGAGAGTGAAGCCAGCAGTAGAGAGGAGAGAGTGAAGCCAGAGGAGAGAGTGAAGCCAGCAGTAGAGAGGAGAGAGTGAAGCCAGAGGAGAGAGTGAAGCCAGCAGTAGAGAGGAGAGAGTGAAGCCAGCAGTAGAGAGGAGAGAGTGAAGCCAGAGGAGAGAGTGAAGCCAGCAGTAGGAGAGAGTGAAGCCAGCAGTAGAGAGGAGAGAGTGAAGCCAGCAGTAGAGAGGAGAGAGTGAAGCCAGCAGTAGAGAGGAGAGAGTGAAGCCAGAGGAGAGAGTGAAGCCAGCAGTAGAGAGGAGAGAGTGAAGCCAGCAGTAGGAGAGGAGAGAGTGAAGCCAGCAGTAGGAGAGAGTGAAGCCAGCAGTAGAGAGGAGAGAGTGAAGCCAGCAGTAGAGAGGAGAGAGTGAAGCCAGCAGTAGAGAGGAGAGAGTGAAGCCAGAGGAGAGAGTGAAGCCAGCAGTAGAGAGGAGAGAGTGAAGCCAGAGGAGAGAGTGAAGCCAGCAGTAGAGAGGAGAGAGTGAAGCCAGCAGTAGAGAGGAGAGAGTGAAGCCAGCAGTAGAGAGGAGAGAGTGAAGCCAGCAGTAGAGAGGAGAGAGTGAAGCCAGCAGTAGGAGAGAGTGAAGCCAGCAGTAGAGAGGAGAGAGTGAAGCCAGCAGTAGAGAGGAGAGAGTGAAGCCAGCAGTAGAGAGGAGAGAGTGAAGCCAGAGGAGAGAGTGAAGCCAGCAGTAGAGAGGAGAGAGTGAAGCCAGAGGAGAGAGTGAAGCCAGCAGTAGAGAGGAGAGAGTGAAGCCAGCAGTAGAGAGGAGAGAGTGAAGCCAGAGGAGAGAGTGAAGCCAGCAGTAGGAGAGAGTGAAGCCAGCAGTAGAGAGGAGAGAGTGAAGCCAGCAGTAGAGAGGAGAGAGTGAAGCCAGCAGTAGGAGAGAGTGAAGCCAGCAGTAGGAGAGAGTGAAGCCAGCAGTAGAGAGGAGATAGTGAAGCCAGAGGAGAGAGTGAAGCCAGCAGTAGAGAGGAGAGAGTGAAGCCAGCAGTAGAGAGGAGAGAGTGAAGCCAGCAGTAGAGAGGAGAGAGTGAAGCCAGCAGTAGAGAGGAGAGAGTGAAGCCAGCAGTAGGAGTGGAGAGAGTGAAGCCAGCAGTAGAGAGGAGAGAGTGAAGCCAGCAGTAGGAGAGAGTGAAGCCAGCAGTAGAGAGGAGAGAGTGAAGCCAGCAGTAGAGAGGAGAGAGTGAAGCCAGCAGTAGAGAGGAGAGAGTGAAGCCAGCAGTAGAGAGGAGAGAGTGAAGCCAGCAGTAGGAGAGGAGAGAGTGAAGCCAGCAGTAGAGAGGAGAGAGTGAAGCCAGCAGTAGAGAGGAGAGAGTGAAGCCAGCAGTAGAGAGGAGAGAGTGAAGCCAGCAGTAGGAGTGGAGAGAGTGAAGCCAGCAGTAGAGAGGAGAGAGTGAAGCCAGCAGTAGAGAGGAGAGAGTGAAGCCAGCAGTAGAGAGGAGAGAGTGAAGCCAGCAGTAGAGAGGAGAGAGTGAAGCCAGCAGTAGAGAGGAGAGAGTGAAGCCAGCAGTAGGAGTGGAGAGAGTGAAGCCAGCAGTAGAGAGGAGAGAGTGAAGCCAGCAGTAGAGAGGAGAGAGTGAAGCCAGCAGTAGAGAGGAGAGAGTGAAGCCAGCAGTAGGAGAGAGTGAAGCCAGCAGTAGTGAGGAGAGAGTGAAGCCAGCAGTAGAGAGGAGAGAGTGAAGCCAGCAGTAGAGAGGAGAGAGTGAAGCCAGCAGTAGAGAGGAGAGAGTGAAGCCAGCAGTAGGAGAGGAGAGAGTGAAGCCAGCAGTAGAGAGGAGAGAGTGAAGCCAGCAGTAGAGAGGAGAGAGTGAAGCCAGCAGTAGGAGAGAGTGAAGCCAGCAGTAGAGAGGAGAGAGTGAAGCCAGCAGTAGAGTGGAGAGTGAAGCCAGCAGTAGAGAGGAGAGAGTGAAGCCAGCAGTAGAGTGGAGAGAGTGAAGCCAGCAGTAGGAGAGAGTGAAGCCAGCAGTAGAGAGGAGAGAGTGAAGCCAGCAGTAGAGAGGAGAGAGTGAAGCCAGCAGTAGGAGAGAGTGAAGCCAGCAGTAGGAGAGGAGAGAGTGAAGCCAGCAGTAGAGAGGAGAGAGTGAAGCCAGCAGTAGAGAGGAGAGAGTGAAGCCAGCAGTAGGAGAGAGTGAAGCCAGCAGTAGAGAGGAGAGAGTGAAGCCAGCAGTAGAGAGGAGAGAGTGAAGCCAGCAGTAGAGAGGAGAGAGTGAAGCCAGAGGAGAGAGTGAAGCCAGCAGTAGAGAGGAGAGAGTGAAGCCAGCAGTAGGAGAGAGTGAAGCCAGCAGTAGAGAGGAGAGAGTGAAGCCAGCAGTAGGAGAGAGTGAAGCCAGCAGTAGAGAGGAGAGAGTGAAGCCAGCAGTAGAGTGGAGAGAGTGAAGCCAGCAGTAGAGAGGAGAGAGTGAAGCCAGCAGTAGAGAGGAGAGAGTGAAGCCAGCAGTAGAGAGGAGAGAGTGAAGCCAGCAGTAGAGAGGAGAGAGTGAAGCCAGCAGTAGAGAGGAGAGAGTGAAGCCAGCAGTAGGAGTGGAGGGAGGAGGAACACTCACCACTGCTTTCTTCTCTTCTCCGGTTCGTACCAGCTTCCCTTAGAAGGAAGACAACATAGTGAGACAAGAAGACTTCACCTCCCACAAGCCCCTGCGCTGGCCTCTCACAGGTCAGCAGGCTGTGAGGTCAGAGGGACAGACAATCTCCATACTTCCCTACTATATACAGTAGTATGCCAGAAAAAGATTTAGGATGTTCCAATACCAATTGCAGTATGCTGAAAATACATAAATGCCCCACTAACTCCAGTAGCATTTTGGAGTATTCGTCTTTATTCTTGACATTTCTCAACAGAATGAAAAAAAATCTTCCTTATCTGATTTTGTTTTCTCTTCTGTGGCCCTAAAACTCTTCTGTACTTTAGTATGTAGTGTAGTAAAAAGACTAAAACTCTTCTGTACTTTAGTATGTAGTGTAGTAAAAAGACTAAAACTCTTCTGTACTTTAGTATGTAGTGTAGTAAAAAGACTAAAACTCTTCTGTACTTTAGTATGTAGTGTAGTAAAAAGACTAAAACTCTTCTGTATTTTAGTATGTAGTGTAGTAAAAAGAAAAAGTATGTGATTTGGAAGGCAGGGACAGACTCCTCCACTAGTCACTGTCATCCCATGTCCAATTAGCCGCATTACAGAGACACATCAACAGGGACAATCCTGACAGACTGCATGTGTATGGATTGAGCTGCATGCTGACATAGTGGAGATGTGTGAAACTGAAACCAGCACACACACTGTAAACTATAGCATGGACTTCACACCGAGTAGGAGGCTGCATTGCTGACTGGATGCAGTTGGTCTCAAAGAGTCTAGATGTGTGGGTTCATGTGTAAATACGCTAGGTTGACTTCAGACACGGCTGATCATCATCATCAGTGCAGTGTAAGCCCAGTATAAAGACGGCTCCACTGACCTGGAGCAGCGCTGCGTGCTCCGCTCTGCATCCTGACAGGTAGGCCGACACATGCAGCCACACAGCGGGACAACAGGGCCGCACGATGCCCTGCTGACCACATCTCAGCCCGGTCTCAACACACACACTGATCCGCTGATAAGCTCGCTGGTAGTAAACACCGTCATAAGCATAACACAGGAAGAAGTTAGACTACTCGTGTTTCTTCTTCTGCTTCTGTTCCTCCTCTCCGGCTCATGGCAGATCGCTGACCGTCATAGGAGCATACCGCCACCTACTGTACCGGAGAGTGTAACACCAGTTAGGCCTACATTCTGTAAAAAGTATATATTTTACATATGTATAGGCTTATACAAAGACAACCTACCTTTAAGCTTACTGTGAGAGTTGGAATACTAGCCTACATGGAATGAGTTTACAATGGCATGTTTGACCAAAGTTAACATTATTAAAAACCATAATAAAGATTCTTTATTATGTCTGAGTAAAACACAGACGGGTCTTTCAGTCAGTCTGCCTATCAACGGCAGCAGCATGTTCAGTCCAGAGGGGGGCGGTAACGTCTGGTAAAGCCGTGTTCACTGTGTAGAGGAAGAGAGCCGCTCTATCTCTCTCTCTCTCACACACACACACACACAGGCTGTGTCTTGATTCAGGGGTTGCGGTCTTGGAACCGGCCTCGTAGGCTGCATTTGAAGACCGATTGCGTCATAGCGGCGCGCAAAGGCTGTCCCATTTGCAAGGCTCCTTGCAAGGCTCCTCATATGCGGTCGTGAAATGCAGCCTTCGTTTCACGGTTTTGAAGCAGTTTTGAAGGCTGCATCAGATGTATCCTTCGTGGCCCAACATATCCCAAGATTCATTGCGTTTTTTTCAGAGATGGCATAAAATAAAATAAAAAATAACAAAACAGCAACGTGTTGCTCCATCTTCTTAACTTTTATCTTCCTTTCTTTTTTTCTTGTACTTTTTTTTCTTTTCGTCTGGTAGGCAACTTCTTTTTCTTTTTTCCTCCGTTGACAGAGCTGTCTCCGTTGGCAGCAATCAGGGTTGCTAGGCAGCACAGGAGCGGCGAGTCGTCACGCAAGGTAACGGCTTGTTACGCAAACCGGAAATACTCGTAAACGGAGACCTGCGGAGACCGTCTCGTTTAACAAGGCTCGTTGGCCTTAAAACCGGCCTTAAAATCGGCCTTCATAGGCTATAGCCTTCATAGACCGCGAGACTGCGTCCTACCAAGTCTGTGGCTGTGTCTTGATTCAGGGGTTGCGGTCTTGGAACCGGCCTCGTAGGCTGCATTTGAAGACCGATTGCGTCATAGCGGCGCGCAAAGGCTGTCCCATTTGCAAGGCTCCTTGCAAGGCTCCTCATATGCGGTCGTGAAATGCAGCCTTCGTTTCACGGTTTTGAAGCAGTTTTGAAGGCTGCATCAGATGTATCCTTCGTGGCCCAACATATCCCAAGATTCATTGCGTTTTTTTCAGAGATTGCATAAAATAAAATAAAAAATAACAAAACAGCAACGTGTTGCTCCATCTTCTTAACTTTTATCTTCCTTTCTTTTTTTCTTGTACTTTTTTTTCTTTTCGTCTGGTAGACAACTTATTTTTCTTTTTTCCTCCGCTGACAGGGCTGTCTCCGTTGGCAGCAATCAGGGTTGCTAGGCAGCACAGGAGCGGCGAGTCGTCACGCAAGGTAACGGCTTGTTACGTAAACCGGAATCAAGACACAGCCTGTGGCTGTGTCTTGATTCAGAGACCACGCACTTGGTAGGACGCAGTCTCGCGGTCTATGAAGGCTATAGCCTATGAAGGCCGATTTTAAGGCCGGTTTTAAGGCCAACGAGCCTTGTTAAACGAGACGGTCTCCGCAGGTCTCCGTTTACGAGCATTTCCGGTTTACGTAACAAGCCGTTACCTTGCGTGACGACTCGCCGCTCCTGTGCTGCCTAGCAACCCTGATTGCTGCCAACGGAGACAGCCCTGTCAGCGGAGGAAAAAAGAAAAATAAGTTGTCTACCAGACGAAAAGAAAAAAAAGTACAAGAAAAAAAGAAAGGAAGATAAAAGTTAAGAAGATGGAGCAACACGTTGCTGTTTTGTTATTTTTTATTTTATTTTATGCAATCTCTGAAAAAAACGCAATGAATCTTGGGATATGTTAGGCTGCGAAGGATACATCTGATGCAGCCTTCAAAACTGCTTCAAAACCGTGAAACGAAGGCTGCATTTCACGACCGCATATGAGGAGCCTTGCAAGGAGCCTTGCAAATGGGACAGCCTTTGCGCGCCGCTATGACGCAATCGGTCTTCAAATGCAGCCTACGAGGCCGGTTCCAAGACCGCAACCCCTGAATCAAGACACAGCTACAGTCAGTCAGTCAGTCACAATGGCTGCAGATCCACAATCTAAACTCCAGCTGGTTCAAAGACACATCCGAGCTTTTCCAGACTTTCCGAAGAAAGGCATCTTGTTCAGGTAGGCCACAGATAGTCTCCTAACGCCTGCTGGTGTGTTGATTGTTGTCTAACCCGCGTGTCAAAGCTTCACGTGCCTTTAAGTTACCACATGCTGCGGCTCTCCACTCTGCCTACACCTGGCTCTGTCAGGTATGATGTCAGGCAGACATAGAGGAGTCATACTATCACCCTAATATCCGCTCCAAAATCTATTTGATCAAGTCAGATTATCCTATCCATGTGTTTTCTCTTTACGCTACCCCAACATGAAGCCTGGAGTGTTTGTAGGCTTCAGTTAGCACAGTTACAGTCAAAAAGCTGACCTCAAGTCAATATACTTCATCAGACATCTTATCAGAGCAACAACAATGCTGTATACATAGGCCATAGGTCTTGTTTGCACTTTTCACAATCCAACAGCTGACATGTCAACTTACTGTCAAATGTCCAGAGCTTTTAGCAACATGCCGAAGCTGTCATATTTGACTGATTGTTGGCTTTACCTCAGACATGTGATTGTGTTGATCTATTGATAACACATGTGAAAAATAAAGTATTTCAGTGTGACATTTTCTACTGTTTAATGTGATTACTGATGTGGAGGCGGAGTGATCAGTGTGATGAGTCATGTTGTATGCAGCGTGCATACCACAGTAAGCTGAAGGTCCGTACCTGGTCCGTACAGTAATGTATATGATATAACAAGAAACATGATTGACACACACTTGATGATGAGGCCTGAGTGTGTGTCTTGTTAGTTAACAAGTTTCCTGTGTGTGTGTGTGTGTGTGTGTGTGTGTGCGCGCGCGCGTCCTGCAGAGATATCTGTCCCATCCTGAAGGACCCAGCTGCTCTGACAGCAGTCATCGACCTGTTTGAAGAGCATGTGAGGAAGAGCCACCCGGAGGTAGATCTGATCGTAGGTCAGTACACACAGGGCAGACAGCAGCACATGTTAATGGAATAGTCTTTAGCTGATTGCTCTTCTAAAGCCTTGTTTCCACTGAGCAGTTTGCTGCGTCTTGGCTTTTGCGTTTCCACGCTCAAAAGTTGGGAAGGGAACCAAAATCACCACCAACAAAGACATTTATGATAATTATGATATGGGACAGTATCGGTATCGGCCGACAGAGCCGGCCCGAGGCATAAGCGAACTAAGCGGTTGCTTGGGGCCCCCGACCGCCAGGGGGGCCTCCTAAAAAAATAAAAAACATCATATTATGCAAATGTAGGTCATCATACAAAAAAGCAATACAATGTTTTGGGCTAGATAATTAATAGCCTAATAATTGAATCAGTTTATCTGGGAGGTAATCCGAAATTAACTGATCACGTCACGTTCACATCCATACACAGTGTGTATTGAGTTGATTTAAAAACAATTGGAAATGGGGCTGCCCTCAGTTGCCCATGTACTGTGTATAGTCTATAGCCTATTTCAGCCTCGTCTGTGGAAAAAAGAAAGCTGGACAACAGAGTTCTTCTGCTTCGTTCCTCTCACTGCATTTAAATTAATTCATTATATTACAGAGAAATATGTCCCGTAAAAGAAAAAGAGCACCAAGCCCAACCCAGAGGACCCTCCATAATATTTTATTTTAAATTAATATTTTTATGGAAAATTCAAGTGTCTTTCTTCAATAGCTTCTAATTCATTTGACCCAGTGTCTCCAAATTATTTGTTCACACAAAATTTCTCAGATTTAGCCTCTTAATTGTTCTCTCAAAGTGCACCAGATTCATGCATTTCACTTTAAAAACTTAAAAATAAAATCTCCCGGGGGGGCATACCGCCGGACCCCCCTAGGAGGGTCAGGATCTCAGCTGTCATATATAGGGCCCTATGAAATCCGTTTTATTTTTTTCCAAATTCCGTTTTATTTTTTCACAAATTCCGTTTTTTCCGTTTTAATCTCATGACTTCCGTTTTTTTACAATTAACACTCATTTCGTAATCAGAACGAGTGTCTAATTATTGCGAACAAATAATATTCTAACAATTTAATCAGATATAAGGCTAAATTTAAAATACATCACAACATTGCACTGTTTTTTGTGCTTAAAAAGAACGAAAAAAACAAATTTGTTGGGTATAGGCTATAACAGAAAATAAAGCCATTCATTTTGTGCTTTAAGTGAAACATTAAATATAATTTTTACATAAATAATAAAGTCCTTATAAACTTTTCAAGAAGCTGGACTAGAGTGAATATTGGACAGGCTTTATAGGTCCATGGCTTTTACCTGTGGGACAGCGCTTCACCTAACAGCTGGCTGCAACACCAACCTACAGTCTATTGTGCAACGGAGAGCTAGTTATCATTAGCATCAGCGTTAGCCGACATCACGGCAACAGCTGAATAATGTAACACATTACACAAGTTACACTACATGAAAACAACGGGCTGTAGACGCTAGAGTTATAATTGCGTGTAGGAAACATTGTTGAGACTGGAATTTCGTACCACAGCGGCCGTTCCATAATACAACACTCCCTTTAGCAATGGCTGAATATAAGACCTCCCTGTGCTGTGTATCTGCGGGAGCGAGTGACATTAATAACTTAAAAACAGTAAACGTTTAACATGATTACGGGCTTTTAGATGCTTTAATTATATGCCAAATTTATAAACAGACCATATTATTAACAATAAATTAAGTTATGTACATGTCAGAGTTACGTACATGGATACATTCATAAGTAAACATTGAATAGACAGATTTGTGAAAGGGGTTTGGCGCCGACATTAGCGATCCTGCAGCCAGGCTCTACTTTTCACGGCAGTAGTTTGGTCTTTAGATGTCGCCAAACCAAAATTCCTCCCTAGTTCTGCTTTAATTTCAACCGTGTTGTTTCCCTTTGCCTTGGAAATTTAATTTCACCAAAATAATGGCGAATTCCGTGACATTCCGTGTTAAACAGTAGATTCCGTTTTTATTTCCCGATTCCGTGATTCCGTCCGTGTTTTCGTTATCGAGGAAATCATAGGGCCCTACATATATTTGGACATTCGATGCACTAGCAGAAAACACTGGGTGTGGGGATAATATTTAACAACGGGCAATACATTTGGGCAGCGCTACGATTGGACAGGGGCCCCCTGATCATGTTCCGCTTAGGGCCCCATGAAGGCTTGGGCCGGCTCTATCGGCCGATAACCAAAATCTAGATATCGGAATTGGATCGTACTGAAAAATAGTGTCTACTCCTTAAAGGAATACGAAGTGATTAAATCCAGAACACTTTTTGTCAGAGTGACCTTTGCACAGCTGATTGTAGATTAACAGTGATCCCAGTTTATGAGTGAGATAAGCTCTGTTAAAATTGGTTGCAGAGGACAATAGCTAAGTGTGTGTGTGTCTGTGTCTGTGTGTGTGTGTGTCTGTCTGTCTGTCTGTGTGTGTGTCTGTCTGTCTGTCTGTCTGTCTGTCTGTCTGTGTGTCTGTGTGTGTGTAGGTTTAGATGCCCGTGGTTTCCTGTTCGGGCCTCTGCTGGCCCAGCGGCTTGGTGTTGGCTTTGTCCTGGTCAGAAAGAAAGGCAAGCTGCCTGGAGCCACTGTGTCTGTGGCCTATGATCTGGAGTATGGCAAGGTAAAGCACACACACACGCACACACAAACAAGGTAAAGAACACACACACACACACACTCACAAGGTAAAGAACACACACACACACACACACACACACACACACACACACACACACACACACACACACACACACACACACACACACACACACACACAAGGTAAAGAACACACACACCCACAAGGTAAAGAACACACACACACAAAAGGTAAAGAACACACACACACACACACAAGGTAAAGAACACACACACACAAAAGGTAAAGAACACACACACACAAGGTAAAGAACACACAAACACACACACACACACACACAAGGTAAAGAACACACGCACACATGATAAGGATTGTGTGTAGGGTGAGACACTGTTAGGAACTGTACATAGTATTTTTTTCTTATTTATAAAATGAAAAAAGTCTTTATGCAAAATCTGTTGTGTAAAGACTGTGGACGCCCATATATTGTAAACATGAATTAAAGATTTTTAACTCTCGCTTTATCAAACATCTAGATCTTTTGTAAGGAGGTGCAGATGTAGGCATTATTAGTTAGATATTGCCAGGTTTGCATATTTATTCAAATATTTCAGAAAAATTGGAATACATTTTCTTTTTTTATGTAAGTAATCAACTGACAACGTTTCATGAGTATATCCATCTGGGGCGGACGTAACCGGATGACGATAGTGCTGGGCATGCGCTGACGGCACTCAAATCGTTCATTAGCAAGTAAGATGAATGTTCTGTTTCGCCGACCACGCCAAAAGTTTAATTTAACACTTAACCCGCTGTTCGCTAAACGACCTGGGCTTAATACATCACCTTGTTCATTGCTCTGATTGGTTGTAGTGCTATCCAATTGCGTGCAGTGGCATTTGAAATGCACGAGTAGGAGCCGCCCCTTGAGTTGGGAAGGTCTATTGATCGTGGCCGGACCCTCTATCGTTCTAGGTGTGTCTTGATTTCCAGGCTAGTGGACAGCATAGTAACACAGAACATTCAGCTTGCTTACTGTTCCATCTTTGATGCGACATACTGACAGGCCACACAACAATCATACAGTATGTACACTGAATAATCTGCATTGTTCCCCTGTCATGGTGAGCCAGACTGAGCAGCATTCGTCACTCTACTGAAGCTGGACAGTGTTTGTCTTGTGTGCAGGCAGAGGCAGAGGTCCAGGACGATGCAGTGTCTCCAGGACAGAAGGTTCTGCTCATCGATGACCTGCTGGCTACTGGAGGTCAGACATCTAAGACTGTTACCTTCACTTCAGTCAGTCTGAGGCCTGAGCATCTATAGCAGGGGTCTCCAAACTTTTTTCACTGAGGGCCACATACAGAAAAATCTACGAAGGGCCGGGCCACTTTGCAAAAATAACACATTTATTAGGACATGTAGCTGCTCTGATGTTAGTGTCTTCGTAAATTGTAATCCTTCTTCACGGCAACACTTTCCTTGCACATTAAACAGACACATTTCCCCTCTTGTTTATATGCCAATGATACACCCAGTGTTTTCTGCCTTTGCGTCCAATGTCCAGCAGGGTGAAAATAGTATCCAGCCGAGGTCCCGACCCTCCTAGGGGGGTCCGGGGGTATGCCCCCCCGGGAGATTTTTTAAAGTTTTTAAAGCGAAATGCATGAATCTGGTGCACTTTGAGAGGGAAATTAAGAGGCTAAATCTGAAGAATTTTGTATGAAAAAAAAATGGAGACACTGTGTCAGATGAATTAGAAGCTATTGGAGAAGGACGCATACATTTTCCATAATAATATTAATTTAAAATAAAATATTATGCAGGGTCCTCTGGGATGGGCTTGTTGCTCATTTTCTTTTATGGGACATATTTCTCTGTAATATAATGAGTGCATTTAAATTATTTAAAAATTAAAAGCGCCATATTACATTATATTTTTAAAATGTGCCACGGGCCAATCAATCAGTTTTGACACCCCTGCACTAGTGGGTTAACTAAGAAATGCAAAAAAATAAAAAAATTCAAAGGGCCATATTACATTATATTTTTTAAATCGGCCGCGGGCCAATAAAAAGCGGGCCAAATGCGGCCCGCGGGCCGTAGTTTGGGGACCCCATGATCTATAGCATATGAAGCCTCATTTCCACTGAGCGGTGTGGTTCAGTTCGGCTGAATGCATTTATTTGCGTTTCCACTGTCAAAGGTGGGAATGGCACCAAAATGAGTCCAGCATAAACCCAGCCTACCAAGTAAGGGTACTTTCGGCAGTGGAAACGTAAGCCATATCTGGGGTTACGTTTCCTTACCAAACCGAACTCTGTGGAATTGAGGCAGTGCCCCCTCCCCCTTACACTCTGCACTGTTGCTGAGTTTGGCTGAACACAGATATAAAACCAAAGTCCGTTGTGGTAGCATATCTACCAGACAGAGCTTTCCTTGACCTAACGTCTATGGTTTTATGAATGGATCCTTGATTTAAGACTGGCTTGAGCATGTGAGGTAATCAAATAGCAGTTGGCTTTAACCTGACACACAGCACAAACAGCTTGTGATCATGCAGCCGCATGGTGTCTGTCTCCTCCCTGTGATCATTTAACCCGAATAATCTCTGTGTGTGTGTGTGTGTGTGTGTGTGTGTGTGTGTGTGTGTGTGTGTGTGTGTGTGTGTGTGTGTGTGTGTGTGTGTGTGTGTGTGTGTGTGTGTGTGTGTGTGTGTGTGTGTGTGTGTGTGTGTGTGTGTGTGTGTGTGTGTGTGTGTGTGTGTGTGTGTGTGTGTGTGTGTGTGTTAATTTTTCAACAGGGACCCTGTATGCAGCATGTGAGTTGATGAAGCAGCAGCAGGCCCAGATCGTGGGCTGCATGGTGGTCATAGAGCTGCTGGAGCTGAACGGCAGTGACAAGCTCAAGCCACACAGTCTCTTCTCCCTGGTGCAGTACTGAGGAGCAGCCATCTTCTATCTGTGGGACCAGCACACTGCACCACACACACTACTGCACAACAACGGTCACAAGCAAACAGGACTTTCTGCTCACGCACATTTCAGCACCTCAGTCAGTGTTATACACTGTGTTCAGAAAGCCATACCAACGTCCTACCTCCTACATACTCAACATTTATATACTACATACTGTCTACTCAAAGATATGCAAGGTGCGTCGAAACATTCACACTGAAGTTTACGCAAGCAATGAAGAATTTCTTCTTCTTATAAGATTCCGGCCGTTTAGACGCTGTTTAGCGTATTACCGCCCTCCACAGGTTAGATATAGAACTAGATTTTTACATACAGGCCTGTGTTATGCAGGATTGTAAATAAAGAATTAAAAAAAAAACTTTGTCATTTAAAAAGACGCAATGCATTGTGGGGCGGTTGTGTAGGAAAAGTATCCAATCGATCCATACCCAAAATCTTCCCAGAAGTTAGTACTCATCCGGGGATTTCTCGCCTACCCAAACTCGCATACACAACCGTCACATACTCAAATTGACGTCAAAATGAGTATAAGTAGGATGTTAGTATGACTTTCTGAACACAGCCATAGACTATTCTAAAAAAAAATGCATTCAGTCACATGTTTCCTTAACGTCTGGTTGCTAACTAGAACCTTACCATGCAGCTTTGGTTTCCATGGTCCTTAAAAAGGTGGAGTCAGGGTTTCTGGAGAACGCTTGTCAAAACCAGTGAATTTCTCTTCACTGTGTGTGTGTGTGTGTGTGTGTGTGTGTGTGTGTGTGTGTGTGTGTGTGTGTGTGTGTGTGTGTGTGTGTGTGTGTGTGTGTGTGTGTGTGTGTGTGTGTGTGTGTGTGTGTGTGTGTGTGTGTGTGTGTGTGTGTGTGTGTGTGTGTGTGTGTGTGTGTGTGTGTGTGTGTGTGTGTGTGTGTGTGTGTGTGTGTGTGTGTGTGTGTGTGTGTGTGTGTGTGTGTGTGTGTGTGTGTGTGTGTGTGTGTGTGTGTGTGTGTGTGTGTGTGTGTGTGTGTGTGTGTGTGTGTAAAAATCCAGTGTTCATTCACAGCCTAGGCTCTGTAAACTGGCATGTTGCTAGCTGCGGTGGGCCACCTTTGTTTACATACGTCTACAGAGTCTAGGATGTGTAACACTGGATTTCTTTCAGCGCCCTACGAACAGGTAGCGTTTGGTGAGGAGATATTCACAACAAGCATTCTCCGTAATCACTGACTTCACCTTTAATAAAAAATGTCTAGACTTTTGCGTTCCTTTCACCTAATGCATTGTGGGATCGGCCCTTCCAGCCATGTGTGCCTCAACAGAATGATGGATCTTTAGATCTGCTACGGACTGAATGACCACTCCTACCTTTTTGTGCAGTATATTTTTATCCCCTCGTCTGTACATTATTCACTATGGTAGACAAGTGTGACTGATGTGTTATTTTAGCTCGTCAGAAATGTGTTTGGAGGACCTATGCTATGATATCCAAGTCACGCTACAGCTCACTAGCTGTATCCGGTTATAAAACCGTTTACTGTAGTTAGCAATATTTAATGACATTTCTTTTCTCTTTTGAAAATTCAAAGAGTATATACTTACAGTAAGTCTTACATTTGCACACCGAGTATGTACTTGGATGTGTGTGTGCTCTTCATAGGATTCCAGTGGCTTTGACTCTTGGATAACAGTTTGTGGAGATAATAAAGCCACGCAGGAAAATCTACTCAGACTGATGTTGTCCTTACAAAAGCTAGTCCATGGATTTTCTACATTACAGAATACACTAATGGATGACTACCACAAAATACAAGTATTTTAAGAGATGAAATGTTTTTTTTCTTGCTAGCAACATGCCAGTTTACAGAGCCTAGGCTGTGTATTACTGTTTTTTTTTAATTCAGCGCACACAATACAGACTGTGTACATTGTTTTGAACTTTGACCAGTCTCGTTGCCCCTGTCCCTGCTATTCAAAATGTGTTGCTGGCATCAAATTCAGAATAATTGAATATATTTACATAGAAATATAAAATGTCCAAAAGGTAGAACATTAAGAATAGTGTCATTGTAGCGTTTTCAATTTGAATGCATGTCAAAGGACTAGCAACTGATCAATCTGTTTTTATTAACGTTTTACCCAGCGTCCCAACGCTTTTGGAATGGTGAGTTTTTTTTAACGAATTGCATTCATATAAAAACAGGAGGCAGGGAGCTCTGACAAATGCTTGTATTTCTTAAAAATGATCAAACAATGAGCTTTGAAAGTGTAAACATTTTAGCAGTTCTACGTTGTAGAAAAAGACTGGAAGCCGACCTGTACACACACACACACACACATTACACACTTTGTGGAGAAAAAGAAAAAGAAAAAAGCACCTCACAATAACAGAAGTGTGGTTAAAAACAACATGTTTTCCAAAACGGGAATCTGGCTCTAGGCCCATGTGAGCCCAAGCTTAGGGACACAATCCCTGCGTTCCAAATCGCATACCTTTTCTTCATACTCTACTACATACTAAAGCATGCAGGTTTGCATACTACAAAATGTAATTGATGTATTAGGACTTCCTGTGTTTGTTGACATACTGGATTTGACGTGCATGTATTGGGACATCCTAAATCCTTTCCTTGCATACTAAATAGTATGGAAATATGGTGATTGGAACGCAGGGAATGATGTCCTGGAGCTGTCCCCAAAATCCAACTGACTCTCTCCCCACTCACAGGCCAGAGCACAAACAGTGTATATCTGAAATGTCACCCTCATGTGTCCGCGGCCCAACAAAGCAGTGGCATCACTTGATATAAGAAGCTGTCCCATTACAGCCTCAGTCTGTGAGCGTTCACAGTCTCTCCTCCTCCTTCAGCCTGCTGTTGAGTTTGTCCACTACAATGTTGAGCTCCATGTTCTTGTTCAGCTTCAGGTACAAGTCTTTTCTGATTGGGTGGACGGTCAGCCAACCGGGAGCCACCTCGGCCAGCAGACGGATATGTTTCTCCATTTCACCTGTTCAATAGAAAGGAACAGCAGCCAATCACATTACAGTTCTTTTCTCAATGATGTTAGAAGGCAGAATAAGAATTTTCTTAATCCAATTAAATCGTAGAATTGTCATAGTTAATCGTAATTAGTCGCATTTTTAATCACATCTTCAAAATAATTATTTTGCATTTCACATCAGTTTTAAGTCCATATTAAAAATGTTAGCGCAATTTTTACTGGGTTATCTTGATTGGAATTAAGTGAATGCAAAGGAAGTTAAGTTTATGAACTTATAATCAAACCCAAAAAGAGAGCAATGAGTTGAATCTTTAGTATTATTCATACTTTGCCCTTATACAAAGCTTTAATGGGATGCTTTTCCCACATGAATGGATGGTGAGGGTACTAGTCTGTGTGAACCCACCTGTGCTGAGAGCGGACCTGTAGCTGCCCACCATCCTCTTGCAGGCCAGCTCCATGATGAGAGCAGCCTTCTTCTCTGCGATGAAGACACTGCGCAGGATGCGGGCCAGCTCCGGCAGCCTGGACAGCATCAGCAGGCGCCCCTCCTGGACCGGGTCACGAGTCATGGACGCATGGAGCTTCTGGGCCTCCTTCGCTCGGATCTGAAACAAACACACAGGCTGATTACAGCATGCAGATACACACACCCTGCGTTCCAAATCACATACTTTTTCTTTTTCCTACACTACATACTAAAGAACAGAAGAGTTTTAGGGCCACGGGAGAAAAAGAAAAATCAAATAAGGAAGTTTCATTATCTCGAGAAATGTCAAGAATAAAGACGAATACTGCAAAATGCTATTGGAGTTAGTGGGGCATTTAAGTATTTTCAGCATACTACAATTGTCGTGCATGTATTGGGAAATCCTAAATCTTTTTCTGGCATACTAAATAGTAGGGAAGTATGGGGATTGGAACGCAGGGACAGAAACATTAAACAATGCAGATACACACAGAAACATTGTGAACTACATGAAGTAGTTTAACTTCAGTTTGCAGTGTCTTGCTTGTAGTTAAATGACATTGATGTTTGCTTAGTGATTCATGTTAACTACCCAAACTAAAATACAAACATTTATGAGCCATAAAAGGAAAGGAATGTTTTTATTTTACCATTGCTTTACTAAATTGTTTAAAAATAATTCTCAGGAAAACTTTCCAATTGGATCTATGCATACTCAGTGTGCACACTGTTATGCTCTTATATTGTACACTTTCCATTTCTTGAGTTTACTGCATATTGCACATTTCAATGCATTTCATACAATTTGGTCTTACATTTTTCACTATTAACAAACTATTATATAAAACTTATCCATTGTGTCGTATCCTTAATCCTAATGGTACACGAATCCTCATGAATTCATGTCTGAATGAATGAATGAAAATGCATGAATTCCTCCATGTAGTACTTGATGAACTATCAGTAACACACTAGGATTAATGGTATCTCAGTAATGCAGGAACAAATACATTAATGAATGCATCAGCTAAGGTATTTCAATCATCATGATATTTGAGTTATTAATGATGATCTTGTCTGACTAGTCACACAAACACGTGTGTTTTGTTGAATGCCAAGTGTTAACTTATCATGATGAACTAAGCATTAATATGTTATGACTTCATCATGTTCGTGGCCCCTCAAATAATGTGGTGACCTGTTCATCTTATTCAAAACCATTTCATTCAAGGTCACCACTTTCTAAGTGCCTACATGGATACATTCATTCAGACATGAATTCATGATGATTCATGTACCATTAATACAGTGGTTCTCAATTATTTTCTGTCATGCCCCCACTAGGGGACAGAAATTTTCGCGCCCCCCCCTAAATTGAAATACTATTGAGAACCTGCCAATATTTATTTATTTATCTGTACAAAACCACTGTATGAGTTTCTGGCACGAGCATTCTGCATACAATCACCTTATTATCAAATTAGCTGAGATAACTTCTGCAGCAAAAAAAATTCAAAGTTCAGTTTATTAGCTCAATTTGTAACATTTAAACAAGACTGCTCAGTCTGTGTGAATCTCAGGACAGAGAAACAAGAGCAAATGATTCACTGAGGTTAGCATTTCATTCAAAACATTTTAAAACTGTAAACATAGTTAAGGTGTTTTTTTTATTATTATAGGCCAATAGGCCTTCTGTGATGCGATAACCAATAATTAATTAATGTTATTATTAGTCTACTTGCTTCATTTCTTTTTAAATAGCTTACAGAGACACATGTGGACATTTATTTACTGCAACTCGTGGCCTTTCGCGCAGATATGACCATACACAAGCACACATCACGCTTGATAGCACTAAAAAAAAAGTGCTAGCACTTGGTCAGTTGGAAATCAAGGCAGTCTGCGCCCCCACTGACAACTCACAGCACCCCCCCCCAGGGGGGCACGCCCCACCATTTGAGAAGCACTGCATTAATAGAAAGTGTTACCACAGATTTGATTTGTATTATATTTTGTTAGAATTTCAAACTACTTGTACATAGGTAATTGGACCACTTCTTTTAAAGCTAGTTTGAACTACTTCTTCTAAAGTAGCTTTAGTTAACCAGACTAGCTGTCTCCCTGGGGTAAAGTGAGCTCTGGTTCAACTCTGTTAATGTGATGGTCATTTACAAAGCTATCCTTTAAACCCTGGACATAGAGCACAGTGGCTTGTTAGAAGAGGCAGGAGCGAACGTCTCCTGTTACCAAGATGCTCTACAGACAGATATAGGAGGTCTGTTGTTCTGGAGCAGCTAGGCTTTTTAGTCAGGACTACTGATTTGATTTTTGCACATCATAATATTGTTATATATTCCCTTTTATTAACCTTCTATTTTTACCATGGTAGTGGACCATACTCCCCCCGTGACCATGCTTGTTTTATGTTGTTACTGTATTCCTGTGTTGTATGTTCTGTTTTTCAGACCATGGTGGCAAACCAGTTTCCCTATTGGGGATCAATAAAGTAAATCCAATCCAATTAATAGAAAGTGTTACCACAGATTTTTTTTTTTAGTTATATTTTGTTATAATTTCCAATCACTTGTAAATTGTCAATTTGACCTCCATGGTGTACCTACCCTGTCCAGCAGGGACTGGGACACTCCCTTCAGGGCTGTGGGGAGCGGGGCGGCTGCTGGCTGGGGCAGCGCTGGCTCTTTGCTCTCTACAGCTTTGTCTTCTGTCTTCAGAGCCAGACACTCCAGAGCCTTCTCCATCTGAACACAACACATTACACTTACAGCTCTGCGCAGTATACTCGTTAAAGAACGTATCCCGTTAAAGAATAAAACTAATCTCAAATCAAGCACTGCGTTACATAGAATACTGATGGATCATCTAAATCAATACAGGTGCAGCTATAAAAGAAAATATATCAGTGAAAAGTGAATTTTATTTCTGTAAAACTTTCAAACTGTGTTAATGCATAACACATGAAGTGAAATGAACCTAGAATAAAAATACTTTTCAGAAGGTTGACATTTCTGTTTTAGAAATCCTTTAACATTCTGAGATACTGGATTCTTTATTCCATCAGCTGTAAGCCGTCATCATCTAAATGAAGACACAACTCACAGAATTTATGAAAGTTTCAGTTTTTTAAATGGACTTTGAGGATATTCTAATTTTTGATGCGCGCGCGTGTGTGTGTGTGTGTCTATATAAGTGAGTGTCAAACAGCTGCAGTACCTTGGGTGTGATGAGGGAGCGGGCCTTGTCCAGCACCTCCTGAGCTGTGGACAGTTTGTCAGTGTTTGGGGACTGGGGCAGAGGGGCCGTGGGTATGCCTGGCACTGTGTCCACGTTGAAGGCAGGGTGCCAGCGCGTCAGCCGCTCTGCAGGGACACACACTGCAGGCACCAGAGAGGACAGAAAGACCTGCACACAGGAGGAGAGGACCAGGCAAGCATAAAGGAACGTTAACACACACACACCACAACAGAACACTCAGCTCACTGGTTGCTTTACAGTAAATATTTAAAAAAGGCGCCTTTCATGGCTCTCAAGGACACTGTACAATCAAAACCAATATACAGTACACTCAATGCAGGAGCACAAGAAACAAACGAATTAAAACAGTTCAAATAAAAGTGGACAATGGATACTGGTAGAGATGCACCATCCACTATTTTTCAGTCCGATCCGATCGGGATATCTGCAGAAAGCGATACATTTCTTTGTTGGTGGTGATGTTATGAGTTAGGTAAGGAAGTCTTAGGCAACACAGCAAAGAGCAACTACTATCTGACCTGCTTTGAATACAGAACTGAACTTTTGAAATTGCGGAATTCTTTTTAATGTGTTCTTTATCACAAACTGTAGCTAGTCTTAAAATTCTATGTCACAATAAAAAAAAAAATATATTATTGAATTTGGATCAGTACATGTAGCAGGGTTGTCAGTCTGACTAGATTGCATTAAAGGTAAAGTAAGCAATATATTTATGTTAATATACGTGTTAAATCGCTCTTTATTCATACAGTGATCACTTATATAGTGTGTGCTTTTCATAACACAGGTCTCTCAGTCACCCACTCTGTATGAAATCCTTCCCAATGTCTGTTTTGATGGTTTTATCACACTTATGGATCTGAGATGATGCTAGATAACTTGCTGCTTGAAGACTGCAGTGCATTAATGTGGTGACGAGGGAGGAGACTGCTAACTGCAGTCAGTGACAGGAAGTTAGCTAAAAGAACCATTCCGCTTACTGAACCTTTATTATCTGAGCCGATGCTGATCTGGGATCAGTCCTCTCTGTGACTGGAGCAGCTGCTTACCTGGTGGTGCAGTTTGACTATAGAGACCAGGTTCAGCTGGAAGAGCTGTCTTCTGTCCAGGAGACGAGTGGCAGACAGGACTGGACGGGCTTCATTCTGGTCTGTGGACACAATTTACACACACACACACACACACACACAGGTTAACAATCATAGTAGAACACCTTATCAAGAGCGCCTATATGGAGGGGCTATGGGTGTGACAGAGTAACATTTCCACTGTGTAACCGTTTACACATGTTTGTAAATGTTCACAGCCCTGTAAAGGACTTCCAACACATTAAAGAGAAACCTTGTTGGTTCCAGGTGATGCACCAGATGAACACATAGTCTGTGTGTACCTGAGGGGATGAGGGGCTCCATAGTCAGCTGGTAGCTGCCCTTCTTAATGCTGCTGTTGAAGGTGGGGATGTTCTTCTCCTGTCTGAATGTGTAGGCCTCAGGAAACACCGTCTTCACCTGGCCAACATGGCTCTCCTCAAAGCGCCTGCACAAGGAGAGAGGGGACACATTAGCTTCTGCACAACACACCTGTGAATGCTCTGACACATGGCCCAACCCTGACAGAAACACCATGCTCATTTTAAAAAGCCTCACTATGTCACTGTGGGTGTGTCAGAGAAGTCAACATGTTCTAAGGTATATTCTCATAACTGAATAAACAGACTTTCCTTAGGAGGACAATTGGATCCCTGGAACATTGTTGAAAAGACAAGCTACCTTATAAGTTAGGGTTTGTGTGTTTACAGCAGCAGGGCCCAACAGTTTGGTTTATACAAATGTTCTAGTCTTACATTTGGTTTGAGGTGCCTGATCCTGATACTAAGAGTTACCTGAAGAGAGAAGATATGTTCTAACTGTACTCTCTGGCTCTGCAAATGTAAACAAAGCCGCCTAACCTGAAACTGCATAGTGCACCTTTAATCCAGACCATCCCTGCGTTCCAAATCACATACCCTGCGTTCCAATCCCCATACTTCCATACTATTTAGTACGCCAGACTGGCAGAACGACATCTGAGATTGCAACGGACTCGAAGAAGAAGTACGGCAGAAAAAGATTTAAGATGTCCCAATACATGCATGTCAATTGTAGTATGGTGAAAATACATAATTCTTCCTTATCTGATTTTTTTCTCTCTCCTGTGGCCCTAAAACTCTTCTGTACTTTTATATGTAGTGTAGTAAGAAGAAAGAGTATGTGATTTAGAACGCAGACCATCTCTCCATCCTAACCACCTACTTGTGTGTCATGTCCTGGACTCCCTTCTTGATCTTGGTGAAGGTGGCCGTCTCACAGCGGTTGTAGAGCATGGCCACCACCGTGTCCATGCTCCGGAACATCTCGGCCAGCAGCTTGTAGTGGTAGGGCAGGGAGAGGCCGGGGGGGGCGGCCTGGGAGAGGGTGTGGTAGCGCTGGTAGGCTGGCTGCTGCTCAGAGCTGAGGGACAACAGCTCTTTGACTTATACTGCATAGTAGACACACTGGCAATAGAGCTCAATAGTATTTTTTCCCCATTCAAAACTTCCATTGACATTTCCTTATATTAATTTTTTTTTTAAACATGTAACCAAGCAAACCACCTACCCGAATATTCGTGACTATGAAAAATTATATTCGGCGCTAAAAAATGGGACCGCAAAACTGGAGAAATGTTCTTAATGTTTTATCTGGAAATATAAAGGTTAAATAAAAAAAGAACTACTAATCCCACAATCCATTTGTCTACATTTTTATTCTCTGCCGTTTGTATGTAGTACAAAAAAACAGCAATAAACTAAACTAACAGCAGACTTTCTCGTTTTTATAGTCGGCAAAGCCCTAGGAAGGCTGAAATATCGCTTTGGGGATAAACATTTCCGTGGCATTAGCGGGCTCCACCAGCCAGAGACGTCACTGTTACACTCTAGGCTTGTGGGTAATGTAGTTCCTCTCCTGCAGATGGCCATTAACATTACTACTTCTGTAACCACACTGTTGGTGTGTGTGTGTGTGTGTGTGCTCGCTCACCTGTCCTGAGTTTGTGTCTCTCTGGGCTTGCTGTCGTCTGCCTCCTTCTCCTCTTTCCTCCTCTGAGCTTTAGCTGCGAGCTCATTGGCTCTGGCTATAGTGAAGGCTAGAGACTTTGCCGCCTTAGCATCTGGAGCAGTGTGGGGGACAGGGAGGCGGGTAGGGTGGGGGACAGTGTGGGGACCAGGGAGGGGGGTAGGGTTGGGGACAGTGTGGGGTTTAGGGGGGGCAGCAGACAGGTCAGGAGCTGAGCCAGCCGGAGAGGTGGGAGCAGAGGATGCAGCGCTGGTTATTTGCTCTGCTTGTTTCTTGATCCTGTGGAGGCGAGACTTGAGTGTTGCGATGCCCTCTTTACACAGAGCCTGAAAGAATTACAATGGGGATCAATTGAGGACATTAAAAAAAAAAAAGTAGCAGTACTGCCTTTCTCATGTAAGGAGCCCTGAAACTAGTGAATGAAACCAAGAAGCATTGTGTTCAGCAAAGATATACAGTAGACGGGCCATAGAGCTCAATGGTCCAAACAACATTTCAAAACACATAATTGGGCCACACTGCTGCACTGGATGACATGTTCTCTCAACACGACCCCCCCCCCCCCCCCCCCACACACACACACACACACACACACACACACACTGTAATTTATTTTGATTCAATCTCACATACACTTTCATGTCCCCCTCCCTCCCCTTTGCTTAACACTAGCAGACTTTTAGTTTGAATATAAAAAGGACAGTGGCCGAATATAGCTCTCCACACTCACTGCAACACCATGGTTAGCCATACTCATGCCAGTGCTAGCTTCAACATGATCAACACAGCATGTTTAGTGACCTAATCAATGCTAACGCAGTTCCAATGCTGCGTGGGCACAGAGTATCACCACCACATGTTGTCTAGATTGGCCGGTCTTACCTTGCCGTCCTGCCCTATGCTGTTTTTACCGAGGCCCCTCTGTGGAGAGCTGGTGAGCTGCCTCTGGTCTCTCTGTCCAGACACACAGGGCTGTGGGGTCAGCTCAACGGGCAGGGGGCTGGCTAATGCCTGGACATACAACACATCAACCCAGACATCAGTCTGTGGCGCTTACATATGTCCATGTGTAATATACTGTATGTTAAAGGGTTCTCGGGTTGCCATGTTAAATAAATATATTTCATTCTCATCAAAATTCTTCCAAGTTTTCCTTTTGCACCAAAAGTGAAAGGAGGTTGACTTTAAGATAGTCAGTGCGTCCTCTGCTGAATTGTCATGGTTTGGTTTTAGATCATAACTATTGTTTGTTTTGTGATGAACACATTGAAACTACACAACTTCTTTTTTCTTGGAAGGTTTTTCATACATTAAAATAGATTCTTGATATTAATGATTATCATAAGGAGCTTTGCCATTACTTTGTCATTTCTGAAATGTATTGAGAAAAATAATGTGTAACTTAGTAAAGGACCTGAACCTTACGCAGTACCCCTAGCTTTTATCTCTTGTTATTTAATGTTTGTCTTTATCTACACTGCCATATAACACAGCCTATAGTATAAAATGAATACAACGATTATGTCAACTTGTGACATTTGCAAAATAAAGTGAAACGAATTAAAAAAAGGTTTAACTCATTGCCATGTTTATTTGGGTCAAACAAAGACGACCCTTTTACAACTAACCCTAACCCTAATAACAGCGGCCACAACCTGAAGCTAACAGACATTACTGTCCTACATGTAGCAGTCTATTAGATGGCTTCAAACAGAAGAGCATTCATTCATTCATTCCTTACCTGTGCTGCTGTGTCCTGAGGCAGGTCCAGTTTCTTCCTGGCCTTCCTCTTAATATTCGCTTTCTCGGGAACATTAGCTTTAGCCTCCGCTTGCCGTCTCTTCTTGGCCGTGCTGTGGTCGGCGGTGGCTGAGAACACCGCTGCTCCGAGGTCGAAGCCCGAGTCGGCCGCGGTCCGCTTGGGTGTCCCCGGGCTGGACAGAAGGGGTTTCGCGGTCTTGCTGCTAGGGGACGCTGGTCCATCGTCTAGCCCCACCGCCTCGTCTAAAACTCGGATAAACTCCTCATGGACGGAGGACTGACGAAGGAAAGGAGCGTCGTTGTTTTTAATGGATCTCGAGCGTGTGCCCCGGCTGACCACAGAGGTAGTACCCCGCTCCTTGGTCCCTTTAACCGGACCAGCGATGCCTTTCTTTCTCTGAGAAAAGAAATCCGTCACTCGAGCCTGAGACATGCTTGCTGCTGGAAGTAGACAGACGAACCGCAGAGTGAAAAACTGCACTGATGTACTTAAACCCAACTCGCTTAAAGATATATAGCGGCCATCAACAACAGATCTCCGGAAATGTTCACACTTCACAGGAAGAAGAAAAGAAATTTCGCGCGAATTGACTGAAGCCCCGCCCCCGGGGATAGTGAGGGGGCGGGGACATGTTGATGAATGGAGCACTTAAAGTTATACACACACGTTTTACATGTAAAAGCTATGATTTAAACCTATACTATGTATGATTTAAACACGGGTTGTTTGTTTGATTGACATTATGTTGTATGTTTTTAGACCTACATATTGCAGAAATAGCCTAGGCCTACTTATAGGCTACACATTAGGCCCTGTTATTTTAACTTTGACTGATTGGATGTTTCACTTTTTTTTATTTAGACAGTGTTGGCTATATGACGACACTGTCTCATCCTTCTCTTTTTATCCTAGTAGCCTAGTGTTACAGAGGCAAAAGTGTTTTAGAATTGAATTAAGACATTCATTTGAATCTATTCAACAAAAAAATAAGACATTTTCTCATACATCGAATATGTTACAAGAACTTCTTAAATAAATGTAACCTTTAAAGCCAATCTCTTATGTTTTGATTTAGATGTATCATTACTTTTATTTATGTAGGCTACTTATTCAATTAGCCCAGGGGTTCTCAACCTTCTGCAAGCTGGGCCCCCCCAAAGCTGGGTCATTGCAGTTGGGCCCCCCCACCGACCCTGACACCCCCCCCCCCCCCCCCCCACACACACACACACACACCACCCTACACAGATAGATAGATAGATAGATAGATAGATAGATAGATAGATAGATAGATAGATAGATAGATAGATAATCTATTATTGTTATTATCACAAGGGCTAGGCCAGTGGCGCACCTTTGAGTTGAACATTGGGTTTAGGGTTGGGGTCCGGAAATTTCTTATATTTTAACGTTAAATTCTGGTGCACTTTTAAAGCTAATTATGAGATTGTATCAATGAGACACTGAGGAAATGTTTTTTTTTTAATCTCCTCAGAAGAGAAGAAAATAGTAGCCTAAATAGAACATACACAGAATAAATTCTACAATAGGTATACCTGTTATGAAAAAGCTTCACAAAACAAAGTCTATGATCAATGGGAAACACTGCTGTCTGACAACCCAGTTCAGAGAATGTTTCAACTATTGAGTCTTGGATTTGGAAAGTGGCCAGATTTAGCTCAAAATGCTACCTGCGATTAATGTGCTGTGCAGCCTGAACGCGGAGTTGTGTGTCGTCTCAGTGGCGATTCCAGGAAATTTTGACTGGGGGTGGCCAAGGTGGGCCACAGAGCTAGAGTGGGGTGGCCATCGCACCCCTGAATGAATAGCATGTGATATGCTGTACAACCAATTCAAAGATGATTTATAATCCCAAATGCCCAAATCATGTTAGTATCCATTGTAATGTTTGTCAGAAAACTAAACCCCTGAAGGGGGGTCTGGGGGCATCCCCCCCAGAAGATTTTTTTGTGTTTTTAACATGTAATCTAAGCATTCTGGTGCATTCTGGCGAAGATAATAAAGGAAAAAGTCAATATTTATTTCAGTTCAGATGAATAGTAAAATTAGCAAGACAACATAACTTCCTAGCAGCCAGATGCCTAACAACTGGACAGAGGGACGGATGACAACTAGCTTTTGACCAAATATCTTGCTAAAAAAAATGAACATTTATTTATGAAATTCTGCCCTAAGAACATGTTACACTTGCTAACTACAAACTTACATTTTTTTTTTCAGATTTCAAAAATCTGCTGGGACACGTGCCCTTACACATGCATGGGTGGCACGCATGTCACAAGAACACTTATGCTGTTTTCAAGACCTTTGCTGACCAGAGACCAGTTCTAGTGGCCACAGTCCTACCATTAATTCAGTACTTGAAAATTGCAAACTGATCTCATATCAGTGGATTGGAGTGCTTGTGTGATGAACTTGGCAACTACCTATCAAAAAAAGTTAAGAAAGAAAAAAAATACATATCATCTCTGAGCTAGGCTACATATCAGGAAAATTACAAAAAAAAAAAAAAAAAAAAAAAAAAAAATTTCACCCCCCTCGCGCCCCACCGGTTGAGAACCACTGAATTAGCCTATTAATAGCATTACTTTTATTTACTACTACCTACTTCAACTCCAATATCATTTATGAAGGAGAAATTATGATCACTGTAATGTTCAATAGCCTATACTTTAATGAGCAATATGACACCAACATAGGCTATCTACCTATAGGCTATCTATTCCCTGCCCAGTCAGTGTGGAGGATGCTCACTGCAATTGGGGTGACGGGGAGGGAGAGAAAGACGGCAGCTTGCAGGTTGGGGGCATGGTTGGGGGAGGCAGCAGAAAGAGCCTCTTGCTGGTTGTGGAGCAGGAGGGAGGAGTTTGGCTGGAGGAGTTGATGGGCAGTGATTTGGCCACCACTGCCGACCCACCATCGGGAAGGTGTTGCGGTTCAGGGTCGAAACACCCAATGATCGATGGAGACCGCCTGACGACATCAACACCTTCTGGCCAAGGCCACATTCACCAAAAGTGATTGAAGGAGAAGCATCTTTGGATGTAATTGTAATCACTATTAGGCGATATTTCTTTGAATTTACTTTACACTTGTATAGGCCTATATTTTTTATAACACTTATTTATAAGCATAATGAATGCCGGTGCTAATCCCTTGTTAAATCATCTGCTGCAATATGAACAATGTGGGGACCATAGACAGTATAGGTGGGGACATTAAAGAGAGAGTTAACTCCTCCCATCTGGGGCTCATCTGAAGCTGAGCAGATGAATGACCAGGGCCCTCACTCATTCATCAGCAGCCATAGCTAGAGCTGAGAAGGTGTCATCAAGGTGTCAATGTTGATGATGTAACAGTAACTGAATGCCCCAAAAATGTAAATGCATGATTAATCATTTTGGACAATCCTCACCTGACCTCAAATATCCTGATCACACAGACACAGCACTGCCACAGATCTTCATTGACAACAAGCCGTCAGCCATCTTTTGTCTTTTTATATTATATTTATATCATGCTTATCACATGTGTCTGTTTTGCCCTTTGGATACATGCTGTCATGCTTATCACATGTGTCTTACAGGATAAAGACAGAGTTATTTTAGAGATTACCAACAGTTGAATTTCCAAACATGATGCAAGAAGACAAATGGAAGTGTGTTTCATTTCCCAACATTCAGCCGTTTGATCTAGTAGCCTAGTAGTAACACAACTGTATCACTCCCCATTCTAATGAGTCCTTTTACTTTTGAGTTCCGACTGTGTGTTAATCATCTATTCATATTAATGCACATGCTCAATAAACTCACACTTCTGCGATTCAGTTTCTTCTTGCTTTGAAAGCTAAGGGAATAGATCTTGAATACAGCCTGTAAGAGCACTGCTCATTCAACTGAAAGGCTTACAGGGCATTCAACTCAATAAGTCATTTCTCTCCTTTGCAAATGTAATAATGAATGGAGTATGTTGACACTGCACTAGCACAGCTTTAACTGAAGCAGCTATTGATTAGAATATAGGGCAATGATTCCCAACCTGCAGCAGGGTCCCTGAAGGCATCCCAATAATAATCTGAAGGGTCATCCGGATGATAAAGTGAATATGGGGGGTTTAGGGGGTATAAAAGAGTGTGTAGGCCTACACGTTGTAAACAGATATTTAACACCTTTGCTGCATGGTGTGTATCGGCTTCACATAAGCGGAGTTAAACAACTTAAAAAAAACAATATAAAAAATCAATGTAAGTGGATTTCAATTTTAGCATGATTTTGGTAATAAAAAAAAATCGACATGATTTTCGTCATAATTCATGACTGAAAGGGTTAAAATAAAGGAGTCCAAGAGGGAAGAGTCTGAATCCTGTCAACAGTAACCCTTGGCTCATTTTAAGGGCCTGGAAAGTAACCGCTTGACTTGGGCTACTTCTCCCACACACAACCCACTGCCTTCACCGGCTCCATGTTTATACAGTATTTATATTACAGTAGGGGGCGCCACTACCACACACACACACACACACACACACACACACACACACACACACACACACGGTGTCGAGTTGGAGCAGCTCTATTTGTAGCTGCAAGGAAGATCTTTTTTCTAGCGCCGCATTAATTTCGTGTCCAGAAATGGCAATCTCTAAATAAACAGGCAAAACTTTTTGAAACTCTCAACACAGTTCCAGTAGGCTAGTAACCTAAGCCTAACTCATGTAGCCTAGATATTTCTCTATTCATGTCTTTGCCTGGCACACTTTACACTGAATTGCCTCATAACTCCAGAGTTTAAAGTTGTGTGTGTGCGTGTGTGTGTGTGTGCGTGTGCGTGTGCGTGTGTGTGTGTGTGCGTGTGTGTGTGTGTGTGTGTGTGTGTGTGTGTGTGCTCGCAGGCATGTGTTGAGCGGAGTGTGCAGGCAGGCAGCAGGGAGGAGACCGCGCGGCTGACTGGAGAATGGCTCCTCTATGAACGCCCTGTTGTGAATCACATTTTCCACCTACAGCTCTGTTACTTCAGAGCGGGCCCCCTCCGAAAGGAACATGCTAAAGACTAAAGATCTCTTTCTCTCCGGGCTCCAACGACACCGTGGATTATATGGAAACTTCAGTTTGAACTTAAAGACCTTTTTCCACTGAAGTTTGTGTTTCGTTGTTGTGTCTCTCTTTCAATGGGAGATCATGAGAGAGTATCGGAGTGATGCTTGTTTTTCATTCCTCTCGCGTTTGGATCAATCGGATCAAGCCCCGATGGAGTGTTTTAGGTTAGTGTCCTGATCTCGGCTCTAGTTTTAGCGCAGGGAGGGGGAGCGAGTATGGATCTTCAGGTGGTCGTGTGGCTGTTCTACTGCCTTCTGCTGCCCACCGGGCTGTTGACAGGTAAGAAGACCTAACATGTACTTCAGATGACTGGAACCATAAAACACGTGTCACAACTTAGTTTCACTGTCTGTGACCACCCAGTAACCGGGAAACTCGTAACGCACTGACACTTTTCCAGTTTTCTTTCTTTGTGTGTGTGTGTGTGTGTGTGTGTGTGTGTGTGTGTGTGTGTGTGTGTGTGTGTGTGTGTGTGTGTGTGTGTGTGTGTGTGTGTGTGTGTGTGTGTGTGTGTGTGTGTGTGTGAGTGCAGACTGAGACAGTGCGATCGATGTGGCTTCATACTATGGGAGCTGCAGACCTGTAAACTAAGTTGGGGTTTTCCACAAGTCAAATGGGAAGGCTGGCTGCGGTCGGTGTCACGTGTGGACAAAACGAAATATATCCTTATCACTGCTTTGGTTGGAATAACAGCTTATTAGCATAAATAATAAAGTAGGGGAGACTGGGGTCATAAGTAATCTTTCATGCTGAGATATGCGAAGAGAGTTCCTAAACAGTTGTGAGACAGGTTCAGATCGGGATACGTTGTGTGAAGCAGGGCACTCACTCACTGCCAGACCTTGTCACGGTGTGTGTTTTCTTAAAGGTGTGTGTCTGGGGCACAGAGCTAGGTCTGACTAAACCCTGTTATTCAGATGAGTCAGAAGAGATGGGCTGTCAGCGGTCGTCCTCATGCTCGTCTCGTGGTGCAGCCAGTTGCTGTCCTAATCCCAGTCAGAGCAATACCAGTATCACTTCATCCATGCTTTAGTTGTGCCCCCTTTCTTTTCACATTTTCCATTTCTAGTTGAATTTCCTCATTTGTTAGTTACCCTATAATGACATTAACAATGCAGACATGGAGGTGCAGTTAACAATTCTGCTAGAATGCTTGTTAATATTACTTAACTCAAAATCAGTGAATATCTCCTCATGATCCACTACCTGTCTGTGTGTGCTGCAAAATAATCCAGTGTTACAGAGCCTTTGTAAACTGGCGTGTTGCTATAATTATAATGGATTGTATTTATATAGCACTTTTGTTGGCAATCAAAGCCAGGCAAATCGGGCGAAAGTGTCTTGCCCAAGGACACAACAACCATGACACAAGTGGCAGGGCGGGGATCGAACCGCCAACCCTTCGATCATGGGCGGATCCGCTCTACCACCTGAGGCACAGTCGCCCCACAGTGGCCCCCATTTGTGTACATGCCATTTGTTTAGATAGGCCTAACAGTTTACAGAGCCTAGACTGTGTATTAACATAGGATATTTTCCCCAAGTGCACACACCCACAGTACAGACAGGTAGCAGATCATGAGGAGATATTCACTGATTTTGACAAAAAGTGATTTTGTCAACAAGCGTTGTCCAGAATCTCTGACTCCACCTTTAAAGGTGCAGTCACACTGGAATTTGCTCCGTAAGCATTTCAATGTAGCCTGGTGCTACCAGACCATCATACTTCATTTCATTTGTACAGAAGGTCTGGCAGTGCTGTAATTGGCAAACGTTCACTCACTTGGAGGCGGGTGTCTGTTAAAGTTTAAAACTATTGGATCTGCCCAGTGCCACTCTGGATTAGCCAACCAATCGCATAACGTTTGGTCGTCACGTGTGTCATGAGCCGGCTTCTGGCAACTGAAACTGGAGCGCGACTTCGACGTCATCGTTCTCAGCCACTCGCTCGCTCTCTTCGCTGATTGGACACAGAAATTTGTTCGAGCAGAATCCCACTAATACGCTCCGTCACCAGACTGACTACTGAAGGGAAAATGAAATTTGGCCGGAAGTAGGTAGGCGGGCGCAGCCAGGCTAATTTCAATGTGGAAGGGCCTTGAAGATGTCAGTAAGATGAATCATTGACAGTGTTTTGTTAAATGCTTCTTATATATTTTGTGTTAGATGTGTCTTTAAACATTTATTATAGGTCTCAGGACATCGTGCTCATGTCTGTTCCTCAAGCTCGTACAGAGCTGGGTAAAACAGCTTTTCAGTGTTTTGCGCCATCGTCATGGAATAACCTGCAGAAGCAGCTTAAGCTTCAGGACCTAGTAACTCTGAACGTAATTAAGGCTGTTGTTAAGAGTTTGAAGTTGGACTCCATCGGAAATTGTGAATGTTTTTAGTTAAGAATCTTATTTTTTTAATGTTTTACAACTGCTCTTAATATCGAACTTGTATTTTGTATTGTGTTTTATGTGTAACTGTGTTCTGCTGTCCATCTTGGCCAGGTCTCTCTTGAAAAAGAGATTTTAATCTCAATGAGACTAACCTGGTTAAATAAAGGATAAATAAAAATAAATATTAAATTATCTGTCAGGAAAACACTTTCTAGAAAGAAGGAATGACATGCAGGTTTTTTTGTCGATTCAAGATTGTTTATTTGTTATATGCACAACAATGACAGCAGCATTCATCTGCCATGATATTCTCAAGTCCCAGGCAGCATGGCTAGCTCTGAAACAGTGTTAGGCCTGTCTCATGTCCACAACCATTCCGTACATGCCATGTGGCAAAAAGCAGCTTATACAGGGACATTTTCAACAGTTACAGTTACTTTAACGACAAGTGTTAACTATAACCACTGATGGGCTCCAGCCAGCTTTAGCATCATGACACATGGATGTCCAGTGAGAGGTGGCAGCTGGCAGCAATAACAAAGGTGGGACACTAACTATTTCCTGTCCTAGCTGCTTTTTGCCACACTACACACGTAGGGTTGTGACGATACAAAAACTCACCATTCCATTTGTATCGCGATTTTTGACCCACGATTCGATACATACAAAGATTTTGTCAGTGTTTGGGGACTGGGGCAGAGGGGCCGTGGGTATGCCTGGCACTGTGTCCACGTTGAAGGCAGGGTGCCAGCGCGTCAGCCGCTCTGCAGGGACACACACTGCAGGCACCAGAGAGGACAGAAAGACCTGCACACAGGAGGAGAGGACCAGGCAAGCATAAAGGAACGTTAACACACACACACCACAACAGAACACTCAGCTCACTGGTTGCTTTACAGTAAATATTTAAAAAAGGCGCCTTTCATGGCTCTCAAGGACACTGTACAATCAAAACCAATATACAGTACACTCAATGCAGGAGCACAAGAAACAAACGAATTAAAACAGTTCAAATAAAAGTGGACAATGGATACTGGTAGAGATGCACCATCCACTATTTTTCAGTCCGATCCGATCGGGATATCTGCAGAAAGCGATACATTTCTTTGTTGGTGGTGATGTTATGAGTTAGGTAAGGAAGTCTTAGGCAACACAGCAAAGAGCAACTACTATCTGACCTGCTTTGAATACAGAACTGAACTTTTGAAATTGCGGAATTCTTTTTAATGTGTTCTTTATCACAAACTGTAGCTAGTCTTAAAATTCTATGTCACAATAAAAAAAAAAATATATTATTGAATTTGGATCAGTACATGTAGCAGGGTTGTCAGTCTGACTAGATTGCATTAAAGGTAAAGTAAGCAATATATTTATGTTAATATACGTGTTAAATCGCTCTTTATTCATACAGTGATCACTTATATAGTGTGTGCTTTTCATAACACAGGTCTCTCAGTCACCCACTCTGTATGAAATCCTTCCCAATGTCTGTTTTGATGGTTTTATCACACTTATGGATCTGAGATGATGCTAGATAACTTGCTGCTTGAAGACTGCAGTGCATTAATGTGGTGACGAGGGAGGAGACTGCTAACTGCAGTCAGTGACAGGAAGTTAGCTAAAAGAACCATTCCGCTTACTGAACCTTTATTATCTGAGCCGATGCTGATCTGGGATCAGTCCTCTCTGTGACTGGAGCAGCTGCTTACCTGGTGGTGCAGTTTGACTATAGAGACCAGGTTCAGCTGGAAGAGCTGTCTTCTGTCCAGGAGACGAGTGGCAGACAGGACTGGACGGGCTTCATTCTGGTCTGTGGACACAATTTACACACACACACACACACACACACAGGTTAACAATCATAGTAGAACACCTTATCAAGAGCGCCTATATGGAGGGGCTATGGGTGTGACAGAGTAACATTTCCACTGTGTAACCGTTTACACATGTTTGTAAATGTTCACAGCCCTGTAAAGGACTTCCAACACATTAAAGAGAAACCTTGTTGGTTCCAGGTGATGCACCAGATGAACACATAGTCTGTGTGTACCTGAGGGGATGAGGGGCTCCATAGTCAGCTGGTAGCTGCCCTTCTTAATGCTGCTGTTGAAGGTGGGGATGTTCTTCTCCTGTCTGAATGTGTAGGCCTCAGGAAACACCGTCTTCACCTGGCCAACATGGCTCTCCTCAAAGCGCCTGCACAAGGAGAGAGGGGACACATTAGCTTCTGCACAACACACCTGTGAATGCTCTGACACATGGCCCAACCCTGACAGAAACACCATGCTCATTTTAAAAAGCCTCACTATGTCACTGTGGGTGTGTCAGAGAAGTCAACATGTTCTAAGGTATATTCTCATAACTGAATAAACAGACTTTCCTTAGGAGGACAATTGGATCCCTGGAACATTGTTGAAAAGACAAGCTACCTTATAAGTTAGGGTTTGTGTGTTTACAGCAGCAGGGCCCAACAGTTTGGTTTATACAAATGTTCTAGTCTTACATTTGGTTTGAGGTGCCTGATCCTGATACTAAGAGTTACCTGAAGAGAGAAGATATGTTCTAACTGTACTCTCTGGCTCTGCAAATGTAAACAAAGCCGCCTAACCTGAAACTGCATAGTGCACCTTTAATCCAGACCATCCCTGCGTTCCAAATCACATACCCTGCGTTCCAATCCCCATACTTCCATACTATTTAGTACGCCAGACTGGCAGAACGACATCTGAGATTGCAACGGACTCGAAGAAGAAGTACGGCAGAAAAAGATTTAAGATGTCCCAATACATGCATGTCAATTGTAGTATGGTGAAAATACATAATTCTTCCTTATCTGATTTTTTTCTCTCTCCTGTGGCCCTAAAACTCTTCTGTACTTTTATATGTAGTGTAGTAAGAAGAAAGAGTATGTGATTTAGAACGCAGACCATCTCTCCATCCTAACCACCTACTTGTGTGTCATGTCCTGGACTCCCTTCTTGATCTTGGTGAAGGTGGCCGTCTCACAGCGGTTGTAGAGCATGGCCACCACCGTGTCCATGCTCCGGAACATCTCGGCCAGCAGCTTGTAGTGGTAGGGCAGGGAGAGGCCGGGGGGGGCGGCCTGGGAGAGGGTGTGGTAGCGCTGGTAGGC
Organism: Ammodytes marinus; assembly: GCF_949987685.1. Taxonomy (NCBI): domain Eukaryota; kingdom Metazoa; phylum Chordata; class Actinopteri; order Uranoscopiformes; family Ammodytidae; genus Ammodytes; species Ammodytes marinus. The sequence continues at coordinate 29,404,515 of NC_137215.1, read as the reverse complement.
TGGCTGCTGCTCAGAGCTGAGGGACAACAGCTCTTTGACTTATACTGCATAGTAGACACACTGGCAATAGAGCTCAATAGTATTTTTTCCCCATTCAAAACTTCCATTGACATTTCCTTATATTAATTTTTTTTTTAAACATGTAACCAAGCAAACCACCTACCCGAATATTCGTGACTATGAAAAATTATATTCGGCGCTAAAAAATGGGACCGCAAAACTGGAGAAATGTTCTTAATGTTTTATCTGGAAATATAAAGGTTAAATAAAAAAAGAACTACTAATCCCACAATCCATTTGTCTACATTTTTATTCTCTGCCGTTTGTATGTAGTACAAAAAAACAGCAATAAACTAAACTAACAGCAGACTTTCTCGTTTTTATAGTCGGCAAAGCCCTAGGAAGGCTGAAATATCGCTTTGGGGATAAACATTTCCGTGGCATTAGCGGGCTCCACCAGCCAGAGACGTCACTGTTACACTCTAGGCTTGTGGGTAATGTAGTTCCTCTCCTGCAGATGGCCATTAACATTACTACTTCTGTAACCACACTGTTGGTGTGTGTGTGTGTGTGTGTGCTCGCTCACCTGTCCTGAGTTTGTGTCTCTCTGGGCTTGCTGTCGTCTGCCTCCTTCTCCTCTTTCCTCCTCTGAGCTTTAGCTGCGAGCTCATTGGCTCTGGCTATAGTGAAGGCTAGAGACTTTGCCGCCTTAGCATCTGGAGCAGTGTGGGGGACAGGGAGGCGGGTAGGGTGGGGGACAGTGTGGGGACCAGGGAGGGGGGTAGGGTTGGGGACAGTGTGGGGTTTAGGGGGGGCAGCAGACAGGTCAGGAGCTGAGCCAGCCGGAGAGGTGGGAGCAGAGGATGCAGCGCTGGTTATTTGCTCTGCTTGTTTCTTGATCCTGTGGAGGCGAGACTTGAGTGTTGCGATGCCCTCTTTACACAGAGCCTGAAAGAATTACAATGGGGATCAATTGAGGACATTAAAAAAAAAAAAGTAGCAGTACTGCCTTTCTCATGTAAGGAGCCCTGAAACTAGTGAATGAAACCAAGAAGCATTGTGTTCAGCAAAGATATACAGTAGACGGGCCATAGAGCTCAATGGTCCAAACAACATTTCAAAACACATAATTGGGCCACACTGCTGCACTGGATGACATGTTCTCTCAACACGACCCCCCCCCCCCCCCCCCCACACACACACACACACACACACACACACACACTGTAATTTATTTTGATTCAATCTCACATACACTTTCATGTCCCCCTCCCTCCCCTTTGCTTAACACTAGCAGACTTTTAGTTTGAATATAAAAAGGACAGTGGCCGAATATAGCTCTCCACACTCACTGCAACACCATGGTTAGCCATACTCATGCCAGTGCTAGCTTCAACATGATCAACACAGCATGTTTAGTGACCTAATCAATGCTAACGCAGTTCCAATGCTGCGTGGGCACAGAGTATCACCACCACATGTTGTCTAGATTGGCCGGTCTTACCTTGCCGTCCTGCCCTATGCTGTTTTTACCGAGGCCCCTCTGTGGAGAGCTGGTGAGCTGCCTCTGGTCTCTCTGTCCAGACACACAGGGCTGTGGGGTCAGCTCAACGGGCAGGGGGCTGGCTAATGCCTGGACATACAACACATCAACCCAGACATCAGTCTGTGGCGCTTACATATGTCCATGTGTAATATACTGTATGTTAAAGGGTTCTCGGGTTGCCATGTTAAATAAATATATTTCATTCTCATCAAAATTCTTCCAAGTTTTCCTTTTGCACCAAAAGTGAAAGGAGGTTGACTTTAAGATAGTCAGTGCGTCCTCTGCTGAATTGTCATGGTTTGGTTTTAGATCATAACTATTGTTTGTTTTGTGATGAACACATTGAAACTACACAACTTCTTTTTTCTTGGAAGGTTTTTCATACATTAAAATAGATTCTTGATATTAATGATTATCATAAGGAGCTTTGCCATTACTTTGTCATTTCTGAAATGTATTGAGAAAAATAATGTGTAACTTAGTAAAGGACCTGAACCTTACGCAGTACCCCTAGCTTTTATCTCTTGTTATTTAATGTTTGTCTTTATCTACACTGCCATATAACACAGCCTATAGTATAAAATGAATACAACGATTATGTCAACTTGTGACATTTGCAAAATAAAGTGAAACGAATTAAAAAAAGGTTTAACTCATTGCCATGTTTATTTGGGTCAAACAAAGACGACCCTTTTAAAACTAACCCTAACCCTAATAACAGCGGCCACAACCTGAAGCTAACAGACATTACTGTCCTACATGTAGCAGTCTATTAGATGGCTTCAAACAGAAGAGCATTCATTCATTCATTCCTTACCTGTGCTGCTGTGTCCTGAGGCAGGTCCAGTTTCTTCCTGGCCTTCCTCTTAATATTCGCTTTCTCGGGAACATTAGCTTTAGCCTCCGCTTGCCGTCTCTTCTTGGCCGTGCTGTGGTCGGCGGTGGCTGAGAACACCGCTGCTCCGAGGTCGAAGCCCGAGTCGGCCGCGGTCCGCTTGGGTGTCCCCGGGCTGGACAGAAGGGGTTTCGCGGTCTTGCTGCTAGGGGACGCTGGTCCATCGTCTAGCCCCACCGCCTCGTCTAAAACTCGGATAAACTCCTCATGGACGGAGGACTGACGAAGGAAAGGAGCGTCGTTGTTTTTAATGGATCTCGAGCGTGTGCCCCGGCTGACCACAGAGGTAGTACCCCGCTCCTTGGTCCCTTTAACCGGACCAGCGATGCCTTTCTTTCTCTGAGAAAAGAAATCCGTCACTCGAGCCTGAGACATGCTTGCTGCTGGAAGTAGACAGACGAACCGCAGAGTGAAAAACTGCACTGATGTACTTAAACCCAACTCGCTTAAAGATATATAGCGGCCATCAACAACAGATCTCCGGAAATGTTCACACTTCACAGGAAGAAGAAAAGAAATTTCGCGCGAATTGACTGAAGCCCCGCCCCCGGGGATAGTGAGGGGGCGGGGACATGTTGATGAATGGAGCACTTAAAGTTATACACACACGTTTTACATGTAAAAGCTATGATTTAAACCTATACTATGTATGATTTAAACACGGGTTGTTTGTTTGATTGACATTATGTTGTATGTTTTTAGACCTACATATTGCAGAAATAGCCTAGGCCTACTTATAGGCTACACATTAGGCCCTGTTATTTTAACTTTGACTGATTGGATGTTTCACTTTTTTTTATTTAGACAGTGTTGGCTATATGACGACACTGTCTCATCCTTCTCTTTTTATCCTAGTAGCCTAGTGTTACAGAGGCAAAAGTGTTTTAGAATTGAATTAAGACATTCATTTGAATCTATTCAACAAAAAAATAAGACATTTTCTCATACATCGAATATGTTACAAGAACTTCTTAAATAAATGTAACCTTTAAAGCCAATCTCTTATGTTTTGATTTAGATGTATCATTACTTTTATTTATGTAGGCTACTTATTCAATTAGCCCAGGGGTTCTCAACCTTCTGCAAGCTGGGCCCCCCCAAAGCTGGGTCATTGCAGTTGGGCCCCCCCACCGACCCTGACACCCCCCCCCCCCCCCCCCCACACACACACACACACACCACCCTACACAGATAGATAGATAGATAGATAGATAGATAGATAGATAGATAGATAGATAGATAGATAGATAGATAATCTATTATTGTTATTATCACAAGGGCTAGGCCAGTGGCGCACCTTTGAGTTGAACATTGGGTTTAGGGTTGGGGTCCGGAAATTTCTTATATTTTAACGTTAAATTCTGGTGCACTTTTAAAGCTAATTATGAGATTGTATCAATGAGACACTGAGGAAATGTTTTTTTTTTAATCTCCTCAGAAGAGAAGAAAATAGTAGCCTAAATAGAACATACACAGAATAAATTCTACAATAGGTATACCTGTTATGAAAAAGCTTCACAAAACAAAGTCTATGATCAATGGGAAACACTGCTGTCTGACAACCCAGTTCAGAGAATGTTTCAACTATTGAGTCTTGGATTTGGAAAGTGGCCAGATTTAGCTCAAAATGCTACCTGCGATTAATGTGCTGTGCAGCCTGAACGCGGAGTTGTGTGTCGTCTCAGTGGCGATTCCAGGAAATTTTGACTGGGGGTGGCCAAGGTGGGCCACAGAGCTAGAGTGGGGTGGCCATCGCACCCCTGAATGAATAGCATGTGATATGCTGTACAACCAATTCAAAGATGATTTATAATCCCAAATGCCCAAATCATGTTAGTATCCATTGTAATGTTTGTCAGAAAACTAAACCCCTGAAGGGGGGTCTGGGGGCATCCCCCCCAGAAGATTTTTTTGTGTTTTTAACATGTAATCTAAGCATTCTGGTGCATTCTGGCGAAGATAATAAAGGAAAAAGTCAATATTTATTTCAGTTCAGATGAATAGTAAAATTAGCAAGACAACATAACTTCCTAGCAGCCAGATGCCTAACAACTGGACAGAGGGACGGATGACAACTAGCTTTTGACCAAATATCTTGCTAAAAAAAATGAACATTTATTTATGAAATTCTGCCCTAAGAACATGTTACACTTGCTAACTACAAACTTACATTTTTTTTTTCAGATTTCAAAAATCTGCTGGGACACGTGCCCTTACACATGCATGGGTGGCACGCATGTCACAAGAACACTTATGCTGTTTTCAAGACCTTTGCTGACCAGAGACCAGTTCTAGTGGCCACAGTCCTACCATTAATTCAGTACTTGAAAATTGCAAACTGATCTCATATCAGTGGATTGGAGTGCTTGTGTGATGAACTTGGCAACTACCTATCAAAAAAAGTTAAGAAAGAAAAAAAATACATATCATCTCTGAGCTAGGCTACATATCAGGAAAATTACAAAAAAAAAAAAAAAAAAAAAAAAAAAAATTTCACCCCCCTCGCGCCCCACCGGTTGAGAACCACTGAATTAGCCTATTAATAGCATTACTTTTATTTACTACTACCTACTTCAACTCCAATATCATTTATGAAGGAGAAATTATGATCACTGTAATGTTCAATAGCCTATACTTTAATGAGCAATATGACACCAACATAGGCTATCTACCTATAGGCTATCTATTCCCTGCCCAGTCAGTGTGGAGGATGCTCACTGCAATTGGGGTGACGGGGAGGGAGAGAAAGACGGCAGCTTGCAGGTTGGGGGCATGGTTGGGGGAGGCAGCAGAAAGAGCCTCTTGCTGGTTGTGGAGCAGGAGGGAGGAGTTTGGCTGGAGGAGTTGATGGGCAGTGATTTGGCCACCACTGCCGACCCACCATCGGGAAGGTGTTGCGGTTCAGGGTCGAAACACCCAATGATCGATGGAGACCGCCTGACGACATCAACACCTTCTGGCCAAGGCCACATTCACCAAAAGTGATTGAAGGAGAAGCATCTTTGGATGTAATTGTAATCACTATTAGGCGATATTTCTTTGAATTTACTTTACACTTGTATAGGCCTATATTTTTTATAACACTTATTTATAAGCATAATGAATGCCGGTGCTAATCCCTTGTTAAATCATCTGCTGCAATATGAACAATGTGGGGACCATAGACAGTATAGGTGGGGACATTAAAGAGAGAGTTAACTCCTCCCATCTGGGGCTCATCTGAAGCTGAGCAGATGAATGACCAGGGCCCTCACTCATTCATCAGCAGCCATAGCTAGAGCTGAGAAGGTGTCATCAAGGTGTCAATGTTGATGATGTAACAGTAACTGAATGCCCCAAAAATGTAAATGCATGATTAATCATTTTGGACAATCCTCACCTGACCTCAAATATCCTGATCACACAGACACAGCACTGCCACAGATCTTCATTGACAACAAGCCGTCAGCCATCTTTTGTCTTTTTATATTATATTTATATCATGCTTATCACATGTGTCTGTTTTGCCCTTTGGATACATGCTGTCATGCTTATCACATGTGTCTTACAGGATAAAGACAGAGTTATTTTAGAGATTACCAACAGTTGAATTTCCAAACATGATGCAAGAAGACAAATGGAAGTGTGTTTCATTTCCCAACATTCAGCCGTTTGATCTAGTAGCCTAGTAGTAACACAACTGTATCACTCCCCATTCTAATGAGTCCTTTTACTTTTGAGTTCCGACTGTGTGTTAATCATCTATTCATATTAATGCACATGCTCAATAAACTCACACTTCTGCGATTCAGTTTCTTCTTGCTTTGAAAGCTAAGGGAATAGATCTTGAATACAGCCTGTAAGAGCACTGCTCATTCAACTGAAAGGCTTACAGGGCATTCAACTCAATAAGTCATTTCTCTCCTTTGCAAATGTAATAATGAATGGAGTATGTTGACACTGCACTAGCACAGCTTTAACTGAAGCAGCTATTGATTAGAATATAGGGCAATGATTCCCAACCTGCAGCAGGGTCCCTGAAGGCATCCCAATAATAATCTGAAGGGTCATCCGGATGATAAAGTGAATATGGGGGGTTTAGGGGGTATAAAAGAGTGTGTAGGCCTACACGTTGTAAACAGATATTTAACACCTTTGCTGCATGGTGTGTATCGGCTTCACATAAGCGGAGTTAAACAACTTAAAAAAAACAATATAAAAAATCAATGTAAGTGGATTTCAATTTTAGCATGATTTTGGTAATAAAAAAAAATCGACATGATTTTCGTCATAATTCATGACTGAAAGGGTTAAAATAAAGGAGTCCAAGAGGGAAGAGTCTGAATCCTGTCAACAGTAACCCTTGGCTCATTTTAAGGGCCTGGAAAGTAACCGCTTGACTTGGGCTACTTCTCCCACACACAACCCACTGCCTTCACCGGCTCCATGTTTATACAGTATTTATATTACAGTAGGGGGCGCCACTACCACACACACACACACACACACACACACACACACACACACACACACACACACGGTGTCGAGTTGGAGCAGCTCTATTTGTAGCTGCAAGGAAGATCTTTTTTCTAGCGCCGCATTAATTTCGTGTCCAGAAATGGCAATCTCTAAATAAACAGGCAAAACTTTTTGAAACTCTCAACACAGTTCCAGTAGGCTAGTAACCTAAGCCTAACTCATGTAGCCTAGATATTTCTCTATTCATGTCTTTGCCTGGCACACTTTACACTGAATTGCCTCATAACTCCAGAGTTTAAAGTTGTGTGTGTGCGTGTGTGTGTGTGTGCGTGTGCGTGTGCGTGTGTGTGTGTGTGCGTGTGTGTGTGTGTGTGTGTGTGTGTGTGTGTGTGCTCGCAGGCATGTGTTGAGCGGAGTGTGCAGGCAGGCAGCAGGGAGGAGACCGCGCGGCTGACTGGAGAATGGCTCCTCTATGAACGCCCTGTTGTGAATCACATTTTCCACCTACAGCTCTGTTACTTCAGAGCGGGCCCCCTCCGAAAGGAACATGCTAAAGACTAAAGATCTCTTTCTCTCCGGGCTCCAACGACACCGTGGATTATATGGAAACTTCAGTTTGAACTTAAAGACCTTTTTCCACTGAAGTTTGTGTTTCGTTGTTGTGTCTCTCTTTCAATGGGAGATCATGAGAGAGTATCGGAGTGATGCTTGTTTTTCATTCCTCTCGCGTTTGGATCAATCGGATCAAGCCCCGATGGAGTGTTTTAGGTTAGTGTCCTGATCTCGGCTCTAGTTTTAGCGCAGGGAGGGGGAGCGAGTATGGATCTTCAGGTGGTCGTGTGGCTGTTCTACTGCCTTCTGCTGCCCACCGGGCTGTTGACAGGTAAGAAGACCTAACATGTACTTCAGATGACTGGAACCATAAAACACGTGTCACAACTTAGTTTCACTGTCTGTGACCACCCAGTAACCGGGAAACTCGTAACGCACTGACACTTTTCCAGTTTTCTTTCTTTGTGTGTGTGTGTGTGTGTGTGTGTGTGTGTGTGTGTGTGTGTGTGTGTGTGTGTGTGTGTGTGTGTGTGTGTGTGTGTGTGTGTGTGTGTGTGTGTGTGTGTGTGTGTGTGAGTGCAGACTGAGACAGTGCGATCGATGTGGCTTCATACTATGGGAGCTGCAGACCTGTAAACTAAGTTGGGGTTTTCCACAAGTCAAATGGGAAGGCTGGCTGCGGTCGGTGTCACGTGTGGACAAAACGAAATATATCCTTATCACTGCTTTGGTTGGAATAACAGCTTATTAGCATAAATAATAAAGTAGGGGAGACTGGGGTCATAAGTAATCTTTCATGCTGAGATATGCGAAGAGAGTTCCTAAACAGTTGTGAGACAGGTTCAGATCGGGATACGTTGTGTGAAGCAGGGCACTCACTCACTGCCAGACCTTGTCACGGTGTGTGTTTTCTTAAAGGTGTGTGTCTGGGGCACAGAGCTAGGTCTGACTAAACCCTGTTATTCAGATGAGTCAGAAGAGATGGGCTGTCAGCGGTCGTCCTCATGCTCGTCTCGTGGTGCAGCCAGTTGCTGTCCTAATCCCAGTCAGAGCAATACCAGTATCACTTCATCCATGCTTTAGTTGTGCCCCCTTTCTTTTCACATTTTCCATTTCTAGTTGAATTTCCTCATTTGTTAGTTACCCTATAATGACATTAACAATGCAGACATGGAGGTGCAGTTAACAATTCTGCTAGAATGCTTGTTAATATTACTTAACTCAAAATCAGTGAATATCTCCTCATGATCCACTACCTGTCTGTGTGTGCTGCAAAATAATCCAGTGTTACAGAGCCTTTGTAAACTGGCGTGTTGCTATAATTATAATGGATTGTATTTATATAGCACTTTTGTTGGCAATCAAAGCCAGGCAAATCGGGCGAAAGTGTCTTGCCCAAGGACACAACAACCATGACACAAGTGGCAGGGCGGGGATCGAACCGCCAACCCTTCGATCATGGGCGGATCCGCTCTACCACCTGAGGCACAGTCGCCCCACAGTGGCCCCCATTTGTGTACATGCCATTTGTTTAGATAGGCCTAACAGTTTACAGAGCCTAGACTGTGTATTAACATAGGATATTTTCCCCAAGTGCACACACCCACAGTACAGACAGGTAGCAGATCATGAGGAGATATTCACTGATTTTGACAAAAAGTGATTTTGTCAACAAGCGTTGTCCAGAATCTCTGACTCCACCTTTAAAGGTGCAGTCACACTGGAATTTGCTCCGTAAGCATTTCAATGTAGCCTGGTGCTACCAGACCATCATACTTCATTTCATTTGTACAGAAGGTCTGGCAGTGCTGTAATTGGCAAACGTTCACTCACTTGGAGGCGGGTGTCTGTTAAAGTTTAAAACTATTGGATCTGCCCAGTGCCACTCTGGATTAGCCAACCAATCGCATAACGTTTGGTCGTCACGTGTGTCATGAGCCGGCTTCTGGCAACTGAAACTGGAGCGCGACTTCGACGTCATCGTTCTCAGCCACTCGCTCGCTCTCTTCGCTGATTGGACACAGAAATTTGTTCGAGCAGAATCCCACTAATACGCTCCGTCACCAGACTGACTACTGAAGGGAAAATGAAATTTGGCCGGAAGTAGGTAGGCGGGCGCAGCCAGGCTAATTTCAATGTGGAAGGGCCTTGAAGATGTCAGTAAGATGAATCATTGACAGTGTTTTGTTAAATGCTTCTTATATATTTTGTGTTAGATGTGTCTTTAAACATTTATTATAGGTCTCAGGACATCGTGCTCATGTCTGTTCCTCAAGCTCGTACAGAGCTGGGTAAAACAGCTTTTCAGTGTTTTGCGCCATCGTCATGGAATAACCTGCAGAAGCAGCTTAAGCTTCAGGACCTAGTAACTCTGAACGTAATTAAGGCTGTTGTTAAGAGTTTGAAGTTGGACTCCATCGGAAATTGTGAATGTTTTTAGTTAAGAATCTTATTTTTTTAATGTTTTACAACTGCTCTTAATATCGAACTTGTATTTTGTATTGTGTTTTATGTGTAACTGTGTTCTGCTGTCCATCTTGGCCAGGTCTCTCTTGAAAAAGAGATTTTAATCTCAATGAGACTAACCTGGTTAAATAAAGGATAAATAAAAATAAATATTAAATTATCTGTCAGGAAAACACTTTCTAGAAAGAAGGAATGACATGCAGGTTTTTTTGTCGATTCAAGATTGTTTATTTGTTATATGCACAACAATGACAGCAGCATTCATCTGCCATGATATTCTCAAGTCCCAGGCAGCATGGCTAGCTCTGAAACAGTGTTAGGCCTGTCTCATGTCCACAACCATTCCGTACATGCCATGTGGCAAAAAGCAGCTTATACAGGGACATTTTCAACAGTTACAGTTACTTTAACGACAAGTGTTAACTATAACCACTGATGGGCTCCAGCCAGCTTTAGCATCATGACACATGGATGTCCAGTGAGAGGTGGCAGCTGGCAGCAATAACAAAGGTGGGACACTAACTATTTCCTGTCCTAGCTGCTTTTTGCCACACTACACACGTAGGGTTGTGACGATACAAAAACTCACCATTCCATTTGTATCGCGATTTTTGACCCACGATTCGATACATACAAAGATTTTTGAAACTTGAAAAGCATTTTGTTTAAATAACTTTTATAATAAAATTGAACATAATGTAACATTTATAACAAATAACCTGACCAGATTTGAACACAAATAACAATATAAGCAACACGAATAAATAGATAACCAAAGATATAACACTTCTCTCTTCTCCGTCACAAAATATTATTGTTGAAAAATAAAAATAAATATTGTGTTGTAAACCAAAAATCAACTTAGAAAACAAATAAACACTAAAGAGCTACAGCTTCCTTCACCAAACATTTTATCCAAAACTTGAGACCGTTCTGCTCTTAAAGCTCTTTTGAGACTCACTGTGTCTATGGTGCAAGGTCATGTGTCCAACCCTGTATCTATGTGGGATAGCAGCAGGCAGCGTCCAACTGTGGTGGGGAAATAACCAGTGAATGTAACATGCGGTAGCCTATGCTGTGTCATTCCCACTATATTACATTAGCTTTGTGTTTTGACAGTGTTCCATGTATGGACTGTAGAATAACTGCTGTGTTATTAAGTAACATTGTCCAATATGCAACAGTAAATACTACTCAAGTGTGGTGAACTTTCAGGTGTATGAATGAAGTGAACAAATGAAAGTGGTCTCTGTACCTTTATAACACAGAGACCACTTTAAAAAATGACACTCCATTTTCCCAATGACTTGACCAAGTCTTTGAGCCCAACATTTGTGATGCGTTGGAGCAACCCAAAGACAGGTGGCTAACCTAACCTAACCTAAGATAAGATAAGATAAGATAAGATAAGATAAGATAAGATAAGATAAGATAAGATATACTTTATTCATCCCAGCAGGGAAATGTAGGTGTTCCAGCAGCCAGCATACATAATAATAATAATACATTTTATTTATATAGCGCTCTTCTCTCACTCAGAGCGCTTTACAAAAACAAAACAATAAACAAACAAAAATAACATGTAGAGTTGGGTTGGTGGGTGAACTAGGGGTAGGCAGAGGAGAAGAGATGGGTCTTGAGTTTGGACAGGAAGATGGTGAGGGACTCAGAGTCACGGATATGTTGGGGGAGGCTGTTCCAGAGCCTGGGAGCTGCCCTGGAGAAAGCTCTGTCACCAAAGCTGCAGAGTTTAGATGTGTGGGTGGAGAGGAGACTGGCTGAGGAGGATCTGAGGGCCCGAGGGGGTTGATAGGGGGAGAGAAGGTCAGTGAGATATGGGGGGGCCAGATGGTGGAGGGCTTTGTAGGTGAGGACCAGGAGTTTGTAATCGATCCGGAATGAAATGGGGAGCCAGTGGAGCTTTTTGAGGACTGGGGTGATGTGGTTCCACGAGTTGGTGTGAGTGAGGAGACGAGCAGCAGCATTCTGGACACGTTGGAGTCTGTTGATGGAGGTGGTGCTGATGCCGGCGAGGAGTGAATTACAATAGTCAAGGCTGGAGGAGATGAAGGCATGGATGAGTCTTTCAGCAGCGTGGGGTGTGAGGGAGGATCTAATCTTTGCAATATTACGGAGGTGATAGCAGGAGGTTTTGACAGTGTGACGGATGTGGGGTTCAAGGGAGAGGGTGGGATCAAAAATTACGGCAAGATTGCGGGCCTGGGGGGAGGGGGAGACCATGGTGCCGTCGATAGTGAGTGTGGGGGGGGGGGGGGGGGGGGAGGGTTGTAAATTTGCTGAGGGTGGATTTGGAGCCAATTAGGAGGAGTTCAGTTTTGTTGCTGTTGAGAATGAGGAAGTTATTTTTCATCCAGAGTGTAAGGGAAGACAGGCAGGATTCAATGTGGGAGATGGGGGGGTTGTGTTACATATACACACAACACAACACAACACAACACAGATACATATCCCACCCATACAAAAAACATGAGCCCACAATACATAGCCTAGATTAAACCTGCTAATCTCCCTCACTGATCCAGGGTTCACATCTCATAAACCACAGTCTTTACACTGGGCAAATATAGAACAGAGTCCCACCCACAGTTATATCTCTAGCTCTACACACCAGCTGATGAATACACAGTTTGAATCAGACAATCTTTCTGCTGGGGCATACTTGTGGTCTGGTTAGTTATGAAAGGTTCAGTGTGTGTGTGTGTGTGTGTGTGTGTGTGTGTGTGTGTGTGTGTGTGTGTGTGTGTGTGTGTGTGTGTGTGTATGTGTCTCCTGACAGGATGTCACCACAGCTACAACTTTCAGTGTTTCTGTCTGCTGTTTTCTACTGAATCAGAGGAAGTGAAACATGCCAAAGATGTTGGCTAGTCGTTGCCACACACACGCACGCACGCACGCACGCACGCACGCACGCACACACACACACACACACACACACACACACACAAAGGTTATGTCATCGATGGGGTATTTACATTCATTTCCTGGAGACTTACCCTAAACACAACCAGTGCTTGCCTTAACCTTGGCTTCAGCCATTCTGGAGAACGCTTGTTGTCAAAATCACTTTTTTGTCAAAATCAGTGAATATCTCCTCATATTCCGCTAACTATCCGTACTGTGTGTGCGCTGAAAGACAATCTGGTGTCAATACACAGCCTAGGCTCTGTAAACTAAGGGTATGTAAACAAAGGGGCTCACTGTAGCTGGCAACATGACCGTTTACAGAGCCTGCGTTGTGCATTTACACTGGATTCTTTCAGCACACACACAGTACAGACAGGTAGCTGCTCGGGACGAGATATTCCATGGTTTTGACACAAAGTTATTTTGACCCAAAAGCTGCTGACTCCACCTTTAACCTAACCAAAGACCACAAAATCAGACACACACACACAACACACACACACACACACACACACACACACACACACACACACACACACACACACACACACACACACACACACACACACACACACATGGTCAACCAGTCTTCAGCTAGTAAAGTAGTCTCATAATGTAACCACAGTGTTGGATGCTTTGTCAGAGAACATGTGTAGTTGTAGTGTTGGCAGTTGATAACCAGTATTATATACTTGAATGAAGTGAGACATGTTGTGGTTGTGTTCTATGAAAAGCACAACGTTTTATCGCTACCCTTGAACACGCCTACATCCATCCGCCTTATCTTTGCATCCCTACATCAGCCCATCCATCCGTTCCATACCTGCCCATTCTGTTGAGGATTATAGGGCTAGAGTCTACCCTAACCTTTAGCATGCAAATAACACTAAGTCACTGTGCAGAAGTTTGCAGCAGTGGTTGTGTGTTCACACTGGTTTTGCATTTAACCAGATAACTGTGTGATCTATCAGACTTTTAAAGGTACATTCATACATGGCAGCAGGACAACATGTTAAGCTTCACAGAGCCTTTAGAAGTGGAGCTTCTTCAAAACTCATCCAAAGTTTTCCTATACAGGGATCTGACACAGTGCCACAACCTGGGCCTAAGGGCATGGAATGAGTTAACCTAACCCATGTTATAATTATACTTCTGTCACCTCTGAATCAATATTAGAATGTTTTTTCCTCCCACTAGCACAGAGAGGAGTCTGCAGCACTGCATTGGTTGCAGCTGCAGCTCCTTTGAACACTTATTGCTGCAACGATATTGTAACTGACACACACACACACACACACACACACACACACACACACACACACACACACACACACACACACACACACACACACACACACACACACACACACACACACACACACACACACACACACCAGCCATTCTCTCCGCACATTTGCCACAGTAGAGGAAGAGGAAAACCTCAGGGGTCTCCCTTTGTGTTGTCGTACTTCTTGTCAGTTGAACGGACCATGGGTTGAGGCAGAATGGCTCCATGGTGGAGTTGTTTCACATGTCTGGTTGTGTGACCAGTTGTGTTGCTTGGTTTGATAGACTCACAGACAGTTGGCAACTTCAAATAAAAACGTTATGACAGTAAATGTAGCACTTTTCTCCATGTACAATGCTTTGCTATAGTAATCATACCCCTTGAACTTTTCCACATTTTGTCACGTTACAACATGTACATTTCTTTTCTTGGGAATTGCTACAGTATGGCCTTCACAGTAACTGAACTATGGGAGGTTGTGTAGGGCTTAAGGTGTGGAAGAAGGCAGTCCATCACTCTGGCAGAGTTCCTCACCGTTTAGGAGAATGACAAGACAAGGAGCACTGACACTGTTTTGGAGGCTCATGGTATAAACAATGACAGAGACTCTTTAGATTGGGCTGGATCTACCATGTGAGCAACCTGTGAACATGCCCAGGGGCCCTTAAATACCTACTTCAGCGGTGAAAATATGAAGGTGTATTGAACTCTGAGATCCTATGTAGTATTGTGTGCAAAGATTTTAGAAATTGGTTCATCTTAGCCTGAGAAAAGGCCGAAAGAGTGTTTTATGGTCCCACTGTCTAACCCTACATTTTCCCATGCGTGACATCACACATGATAAAATGTAGGATTAGGATTAACAGGACAGCTGGGCCAAGGGAAGACTGAGGGAAGACTGAGGGAAGAAAAAGGTTAAGGTTAAGGTAACTTTATTTGTACCTGAGGGTAGATGTGGTTGCAGTTAAAAAGAATTGGCTGCTTACACACACACAGACACAGACAACATTAACGACATCGACAGACAGTGACATAACAGTGACAACAGTGCTCCAGACATGGAACATGGATTAAAAGCATACAACAAGGTTTAGTAACAAAAGATAAATAAATACTGAATACAAGCCATCATGGCAGATACAAGAAACAAGGTCAGAATAAATAAATAAATAGATGAAGAAGGCCGTACAGTCCATAGGTTAATAAGTTAGTGTGTAGCTTAATTACTATTTAACGTTTTGACAGCTGAGGGAACAAAACTGCCTCTGTATCTCTTTGTTTTGCAGGCAGGCATTTTGTACCTGGGAGAAGCTGAAATTCACCATATAGTGGGTGGGATCCATCTTCTAAGATAGACCCAGCTAGTCTCTGTAGCTGCCTTGTATGCAGGGATTCTGGGTTCAGCTGTGGCTCTCCTATCAGCCTACTAGCCCACCTTACAATTTGGTTCAGGGAATTCTTATTTTTTATGGATGGTTACTGAACCAAGACACCAGGCTGAAGGATATGACAGATTCAATGAAGCAGCGGTAGAACATGGTTAACATTTTACTTTCAATGTGAAACGAGGAGAGTTTCCTCAGACAATATAGACGCTGATTCCCCTTTTTGTACACAGCTTCACAGTTTGTCTCAAAGTTTAGCTTATTGTCGATGATGGTCCCAAGGTATTCTACCTACTCAACAGTCTGACCCTTTATGCTGGTGAGTTCCTTAGCACTGGGGAGTGTGAAAACCTCATTCATTATATTAGAATAGCGATTTTATAATGATAGAACGACGGTTCCGTATGGGTGAAGTATTCCTTTAAGCAACAGAGGGCCCTCAGTGACGAGAGTACATTTTTTTTTTTATGTCATTAAAAAAAAAACTTGACTCTTCTCCGCCATGAATAACTCTGCTTTTGGATAGGGTCGACGATTCTTTCTAAAGCATCCGTGAGAGATCCGCTTCTGCACTCAACTACACATATATTTTACTACTAATTAGTTATGTACCTGGTTGAACTACGCCGTAAGCATAATGTGATTTCTGTATTGTGTTCCCCTTGTTGAACTTTGAACACCTGTTTTTTACTGACAATGGAGTGAAATTGATTTGATGAGGCAGAGGCTTGTGGATCTTTCCAAAGTTTAAGGTTTATTATTGGAGCCTGTGAGTATCGAGCACAGTCCATTCAAACTGAAGGTTGTTTAGACTGGAACCTATTGCATGGGGTTGACGAGGGAGACGAGACCACAACCTGGATTAGTTCATAGCCTGGGATGCACTGACATTATATATACTGGATTGGTGATTTGGACCACAACAAAAAAACAGTTATAACCGAAGATGACCACTGCACATTACATCCTGTTTCTTAGTCACTGTTACAAAATTGGACATCACGTCTTCATAAGGCTTGTAGAACAGCCTGGTTAAAATGTACCAGGGGCCTCTAGAATGCTAGTGTATTGACTAGTGTCTCTCTACTACAGTAAAGAAGTCAAGTGTGATTCCAGCCACAGAAGAAGGAACCCAATCAGCTGCTCCACACAATGGGTTTACATTGAAGAGACACAAAAAGGGAGCACGGGTGTTGGCACATAGCCCAAGCAGTGTGTGTATCAGAAGGAAGAAAAAAAGGGTTTTTGCAATGCATTCCTATTATCAAATATGTGAATCTTCCCTGTCTGAGAAAGTGCTGCAGTGTGTGTGTGTGTGTGTGTGTGTGTGTGTGTGTGTGTGTGTGTGTGTGTGTGTGTGTGTGTGTGTGTGTGTGTGTGTCTGTGTGTGTGTGTTTCACATAACCCATGAAGCAGTGAGTCAGAGAGCTATTCCCCACCAGAGCAGTCTTTAACAAGGCTTCATGGCTCCGTGAGAAATACTCTGCGTGTGTGTGAGTGAGCGCTGCATGGTTTATGGGCGTGAGGGCGGAGGAGGATGAGACACTGTAGATAGAAGAAGTTCTTTCTCTGTCCAGACAAAGGCGGACGCTCACGCAGGGCTCTGCTGGTCATCAGTGGAAGAGTTTCAGCTCTCATCACCAATTAAGAGAACAATCCCTAGTATAGGGTAGTTCTCCTAAATGATTTCTCCGGCAACCTTTTGTTGACTTTCTTCAGAGCGACGTCAGACTTTCCAAAAGGCCTGGCTCTTTTTTTCTTCCTCTCCTCCGTGACTTTTGATTGGTGGAGACATGCCGTTGCATGTTGGAGCCAACGTGCTGAGAGTGTGTGGCACGTTTGGAGCAGGGTTCAGAGCCAGGACAGTGTCTGTGTAGAAGGGAGAGCATTCACTCATGGAACATCTGACCACAGAATAGACGTCCTGGAAAATGTGGATGGATGTCATGTAAACATGTGTGAACCAGGGCAAAGGTTGTTCAATTAAACCCTACACACGGGGGGGAGGGGGAGTCAGCGATTCCGGGCAACGCTTCTAGTTAAAATCACTTTTTGCCAGAATCAGTGAATATCTCCTCATGGTCCACTACCTGTCTGTACTGTGTGTGCGTTGAATAACAATCAGAGTTCATTCACAACCTAGGCTCTGTAAACTGGTATGTTGCTGACTACGTACTATTTAAAAATCCAAAATGATAAGGTTGATTAAGAAATAAAACATGGAAAATGTGCATTGTTACACCACATTTAGATATCTGTGGTGGACATAAACATCCTTTGGTAAAGAATGTCCTCTATTGTACTGTGTATTGTACACACCACATCAAACTACTTGGCAGACACTGTCTGCTGTGGCCAGTCAGCCAGCGGACAGTTCCCACAGAATATCAATGTGTGAAATGCATGGAAGCCAACTCTAGACCACAGGAAGGACCCAGCTTAAATGTTTGGTAGGTGAATTAGTTACCTGCTGTACTTTGTGACTCAAGCCTGTTTGAACATATTGTAGGTGAATATCCTACTCCCCGGCTCCTATGGGTCGCTGCTACAGACCAGCAGTGTTGGCTCAGGCATGAGACTGGAGAGGTGCAGCTGAATAAAGGCTGTCCCGGGGGCTAACATCATGACCCTCGCTGTGTTAGTGAAAGCATTGAAGCATGATTTGACCTGGTACTCACTTGGTACTCCCTCTACCACTATCTACCTCTTGGCCAGTGTAGAAGGATCTGAGAATGACTTGCTATGGAGGGCTGTGCTTACACAGGTATGGTGTGACTTTCCCTCACATGTACATTCACAGACAAAATAATAGTTAGCCATTTTAGTTTATTTTAAGATGTCAGCAATTCCTGGATAATGCTGGTTGTCAAATTCAGTGAGTATCGCCTCACAATCCAATACCTGTCCTCACTGTGTGTGCACTGAAAAAAAATCAGTGTTACGGTAATACACAGCCTAGGCTCTGTAAACTGGCATGTAGACAAAGGGTATGTCAACAAAGGAGCCACCGTATCTAGCAACATGCCTGTTTACAGAGCCCAAGGCTGTATTCTGTATTAACACTGGATAACACAGGTAAATTGGATCATGAGGAGCTAATCACTGATTTTGACAAAAAGTGATTTTGACAACAAGCGTTCTCCAGAATCACTGACTCAAGGGACACCATTCAAAAGAGTGTCCCTCCCAGAGGAGATGCTTATTGGGGTTATTGGAACCTGCCCGGTAAACATTCTCGGCTGGAGTGAGGATGGGACTAAGAGGCAGCTTAAAGGTGATAGGTCAGGGTCTGGAGAATGCTCTTCCAGTCTGTCAGGTTGTGTAGGGAGTGTCAGTGGTTTGGGATCTACAGTCACGGTCTTTTTGTCTCTGGAGACGGCGATTCTGGAGAATACTTGTTGTTAACATTTTCAAGAATCTCCCAATGTGCACTCTCTTTCCACGTTGAAAAATCAGTTTTTCCCATGAGACCATCACAACCAGAGACCAGAGACATTTAGAGTCTGCTGGGATCCACTCAGGCATCAGATCTATTTATTCTACATAGACAGTAATACATAAGGACCCTACCACAGCTGAATAGACTTTGGACCAGGTCACAGTCACTTACCTGTCAAGAACATTATCCTTCAGTCCCTTACTGCACATGGGTCTTGGCATACTACGAGACAGGTGAGGGACTGTGTGTGTGTGTGTGTGTGTGTGTGTGTGTGTGTGTGTGTGTGTGTGTGTGTGTGTGTGTGTGTGTGTGTGTGTGTGTGTGTGTGTGTGTGTGTGTGTGTGTGTGTGTGTGCAGCGCCAGGCTGTTGAACCAGTTAGTCTACACTGCTAGATAGTGAGGGGATTTGTATCTGTGTCATGTAGAGAATAACTTGTCTTGTGTTCTTTCTTTGTACTTTGATTTGTTAACACATCAGATGAGTGCAGTAAATGCATCCTGTGCATAATGGCCTTTCATATTGTGTTCTTTACATGCAAGAAGCACTGCTGTCACATCAACTGCAATATATTACTATTCCCATAATAGTCCCACGTACAACACCAGGTACAGCAGCATTTGGAGTCAAATATGCCACTCCAGCTGCCTGGGCTTCAGATGGGTGGTATGTGTGCGCTCTGCATCTTGAAGACAGTGTACACACATGAACAGTAAGTAATAGCAAGTGGAGAGGGCCACACACTACTTTATGATGCTCACTATATGCTTGTGTCATTGAAGTCAGCCATTCTGGAGAATGCTTGTTGTCAAAATCACTTGTGGTCAAATCAGTGAATATCTCCTCATAATCTGCTACCTGTCCGTTGTGTGTGCGCGCTACACAGCCTAGGCTCTGTAGACACAATCACTGTATCCACCTTTTAAATGACGAAAACATCAGTCCAACCTAATACATTCCGTTAGGTCCCTGCAAGTAATACTGTAGTTTCTGATTTCAACAGACCAACTTTTTTTGGTGTGCTTTCTTCTTACTGCCTTTGTCGTGGCCAAATTGGACACTGGAAATGTTATGATCTGACAGGCAGGTTTCCATAGCATTGGGCCCTTTAGTGACATGTTGGCTGCTTATCAAGACATTTTCCCCTTCAACATTTGGGCAGCTGCTGTTAGAAATTCGGTCTGATCACTGGCT
This sequence comes from Ammodytes marinus, assembly GCF_949987685.1. Taxonomy (NCBI): domain Eukaryota; kingdom Metazoa; phylum Chordata; class Actinopteri; order Uranoscopiformes; family Ammodytidae; genus Ammodytes; species Ammodytes marinus. The sequence goes on along the minus strand of NC_137215.1, from coordinate 29,384,369 downwards.
CCTGTAATCATGCTGTACGTGTGTGTTGCCAGTTTGTTTTCACTGTCATGGAAGGCTGGGGCAAAGGAACACAAGGGCCCCACTGGGAAGCCTGCAGCAAGCTCAGTGTTAACACAGTGTGGCCCATGATTTTAACATCAAATATACCCATAAATGACCTTTTAGCACTGCCATAGCGACATACTGTTATTACAAAGTACTGTATGTGTGTGTGTGTGTGTGTGTGGGCATGTGTGAGGGAGAGGGAGAGAGAGAGGGAGAGGGAGAGGGAGAGGGAGAGAGAGAGAGAGAGGGAGAGGGAGAGGGAGAGGGAGAGAGAGAGGGAGAGGGAGAGGGAGAGGGAGAGGGAGAGGGAGAGAAAAAGTGAAAATTGTAGAATGTCTGTTTTTGGCCGTTTTCTTCTTTCCACAAAAACAGGAAAGCTGGTCAGCATGGACTCAACTACGCACACACCCGCACACACATACACACACACACACGCACACACACGCACACACACACACACACACACACACACACAGAATGTTCCACTTCACAAAAAAGG